>NC_084504.1:21520565-21828898 GCF_024500385.1 Phyllopteryx taeniolatus
TATTGACAGAAAAAAACAGAATTGTTGAATTTTTTTTCAGATTTATTAAAAAAGAAAAACTGAAATATCACACAGCCATAAGTATTCAGACCCTTTGCTGTGACACTCATATTTAACTCAGGTGCTGTCCATTTCTTCTGATCATCCTTGAGATGGTTCTACACCTTCACTGGAGTCCAGCTGTGTTTGATTATACTGATTGGACTTGATTAGGAAATCCACACACCTGTCTATATAAGACCTTACAGCTCACAGTGCATGTCAGAGCAAATGTGAATCATGAGGTCAAAGGAACTGCCTGAAGAGCTCAGAGACAGAATTGTGGCAAGGCACAGATCTGGCCAAGGTTACAAAAAAAAAATTCTGCTGCACTTAAGGTTCCGAAGAGCACAGTGGCCTGCATAATCCTTAAATGGAAGACGTTTGGGACGAACAGAACCCATCCTAGAGCTGGCCGTCCGGCCAAACTGAGCAATCGGGGGAGAAAAGCCTTGGTGAGAGAGGTAATGAAGAACCCCAAGATCACTGTGGCTGAGCACCAGTGATGGAGTCGGGAGATGGGAGAAAGTTCTCGAAAGTCAACCATCACTGCAGCCCTCCCTCCACCAGTCGGGGCTTTATGGCAGAGTGGCCTGACGGAAGGCTCTCCTCAGTGCAAGACACATGAAAGCCCGCATGGAGTTTGCTAAAAAAAGGACTCCAAGATGGTGAGAAATAAGATTCTCTGTTCTGATGAGACCAAGATAGAACTTTTTGGCCTTAATTCTAAGCGGTATGTGTGGAGAAAACCAGTCACTGCTCATCACCCGTCCAATACAGTCCCAACAGTGACGCATGGTGGTGGCAGCATCATGCTGTGGGGATGTTTTTCAGCTGCAGGGACAGGACGACTGGTTGCAATCGAAAGAAAGATGAATGCAGCCAAGTACAGGGATATCCTGGACGTAAACCTCCTCCAGAGTGCTCAGGACCTCAGAGATGGCCAAAGGTTCACCTTCCAACAAGACAATGATCCTAAGCACACACCTAAAATAACAAAGGAGTGGCTTCAGAACAACTCTGTGGCTGTTCTTGAATGGCCCAGCCAGAGACCTGACTTAAACCCAATTGAGTATCTCTGGAGAGACCTGAAAATGGCTGTCCACCACTGTTCACCATCCACCCTGACAGAACTGGAGAGCATCTGCAAGGAGGAATGGCTGAGGATCCCCAAATCCAGGTGTGAAAAACTTGTTGCATCATTCCCAAAAAGACTTATGGCTGTATTAGCTCAAAAGGGTGCTTCAGCTAAATACTGAGCAAAGGGTCTGAATACATATGGCTGTGTGATATTTCAGTTTTTCTTTTTTAATAAATCTCCAAAAATGTCAACAATTCAGTTTTTTTCTGTCAATACGGGGTGCTGTGTGTACAAGTACATTAATGAGGAAAAAATGAACATAAATGATTTTAACAAATGGCTGCAATATAACAAAGAGTGAAAAATGTAAGGGGGTCTGAATGCTTTCCGTACCCACTGTGTTTGGCGGTGAATCTTTGAATTGGTCCCATTTTGATTTTCTTCTTCTTCCTCTTAGCCTCTGCTCTGACCTACCTCCACAAGAAGCGGATCATCCACCGAGATTTGAAGCCTGAAAACATTGTGCTGCAACAGGGAGAGAAGCGGGTGAGTTCAAACACACTTCTCGCCCATGACAAATACGCCCAAACCATAAGGACGCCTTTTGTTTTGACGGGAGAGGATGAGTCTTCACCTACAATGTGCCTCAGTATGACTTTATGACGGAAAAACAAATCCCGCAATTTATCCCTGCACTTGTAAGGTTTACTCTTATCTTTCTTTCTGGACCGCTTTTTATAAGGTTACATAACGACCCATCACATGTTATCCTCCATCTGGTGGGGTGTTATCTAACACAATTCATACATGAAGGAACATGTTAGAGTACTTATTAAGTTACAATTATTCAAGTGAGTTTGATTTTAATTTGTTAATGTATGAGAATGTAGATGAATGCCGTTTTCCTCAGTTCGGCATTCAAATTCCAGGGGAAATTTCTATGGGGTTAGAAGCTTTAGCGCCACATTGCTTTAGAATGTGCTTGAAAGCCTATGAATCCGAATTATATAAAAAGCCTTTCAAACAAAAGAAGAGTGAGGGAAATGTTTCTAAACATAGATTGGGTCCTATGATCTTAAATGGTTTCGGTTTAACAACTTAGAATCTGACCTCAATTTTCTTGGAAAATACGCTCCTAATGTCATCCATATGTGGCTCAGTATCGGCTGATCTCCCAGTATTTGGCTTTTTTTGTGTATGTATATTCTTGAACAGGGTAAAAGTTCTCAGAAATTCTAATCGTTAACGCGATTAGAATTACTTTTGGTCAGTGCCCACGTGGCTCTTTGACATTTCTTTTTACATTTTCTGAATTAAGATTATTGTTTAGGCAAGTGGTTCCCAACCATTTTTGTCTTGTGTACCCCCTGAACCTTTTTGTCATAAAAATCATTTATTTCATATCCTTAATTTGAACATTTCATTCTCAGGCAAAAGTAACATAACCAAACCTGACACTGTATTCATATCCATGTGGTTGCAAATGCATGTTTAACTCTTAAAACACTGTTTTTTTATTCTTCCGCTTCAGTTGATCCACAAGATCATTGACCTTGGTTATGCTAAGGAACTGGATCAGAGCAGTCTTTGCACCTCGTTTGTGGGAACATTGCAGTACTTGGTCTGTCAGACACATTGCACGTGTGGCATCACATGTGGCTTGTCCTGCTCAACGCGATTCTTACCTTTCAGGCTCCCGAACTGATTGAGAAGAAGAAGTACACGGTCGCTGTGGACTACTGGAGCTTTGGGACATTGGTGTTTGAGTGTATCACAGGATTTCGGCCATTTTTGCCAACTTGGCAACCTGTTCTCTGGTAGAAACTCACTTTTCTTTTGACTAATGGGCTTCTTTTTTTCTTCACTTTGCAGTCAGTCAAGGTGTTACACGATTAGACACATTTTCCAGAGTTTTCTCAACCTTTGCCCCAGTTACGTGACCATTTTTGAACATACTAGGAACACATAAATAAGAATTGCAGGATATGTGGGTTGTGCCAAAATCAATGACTCTCTTCCTTCACTGTTATGCTGCATGAAAGATATAAAGCCTGAGGGCAAGTTTGGGTTGCAAAAAGAAAAAGTACCCTCCCATTGTTTCAAATTACAGTTCTACCTTTCGATTATGAACTCATTCACAGCCAGCCGTTATCAAACCAGCTTTTTGACAGCACACAGAATAATATTGTGTATGACAAAATGAGCACCCGAACCTACCAAAAGAAAGAGTAGACTCTCTTCTTTCACCAGAAAAAAAGGATTGTTTCTAGCTTTTTCCGTTCTTTAGTAATCAGCAGTAGAACATGGGTTGGTTTACCAAAAACACAGATTTCTGACCAAAAAAGCAAAGAAAACAAGCTTTTTGTGAAGAGAAACATGTTAAGCAAAACAGTGACTGTGTCGCTGATATTTTTTGCTTTAGTGAGACCTCAAACTATAAAACAGCAAAAACAAGACTGAAAAAGGGCTTTGATGGCAAAAAAAACCCATTTTTTTACAGATATACAACTTTGAAACCTGCAGTGAGCGATGCTGTCTCAACGCATGCCTTGAATTGGATGTCAATGACTTTTTTACGTGGCGTTCCTCATTCATTCCATGAACTGCAACGTTTCTCAAAATCGCAACGCACACTTTCTACTGCCTACCGCAACACGTACTATATACCTTACGCTTATGGTACATACTCTGTTCAAGTATGAGGTGCCTAAACTTGTTTGACTTCCAACACGTTGGCCTTTCTTTTCCTCATAAGTGATGTGACAAGCTGAGATTCACTGCCTAATCTTTATCGTCTACAAAAAAGCTATGCTGAGCTCAAATCCAAAGCGATGCAACGCCGCCATCTACAGGGATCTGTTAGTCACTACAGTGATTTGAAAACCTGAATTGCAGACAAGCTGGGCAAGACCCTCTTCCATGCCTACACAAAAAACTTACTTGATGAATAATATGTACGTAGGTGGCAGTAAGCGGTCGGATTCCAGTTGACGAATATAAAGGTCCATGCCAGTTAATAAATGAATATGCATAACTCATATAACACAATATTAGGTGCATATCAGTTTTGATTGACACTGTCAGATAAATATTTATTACATATGCTTTTATTGTGGTTGTAGTTTGCAGTGTGAATATGTTTTTATGATATTTTTACCCTATAATATCAAAAAGAGCATCACAGTATTATCTTCGTAAAGGCAGAATGTATGATTCAACTCTTGTTTGGACCTCATAAAATGAGTACCCTAAATAAAAGGGCCACTAAGTAAATGGTGATTTCCAACATCTAACAAAGGCTTTTCTTCTGTCATTGCAAGGCACAATAAACTGCGACTGAAACAAGACAGTGACATTGTCGTCTATGAAGACCTTTCCGGTGTGGTCCGCTTCTCCAAACATCTTCCTCAGCCCAACAACCTCAACAGGTGACCCACGTCTGTAGAAACGTTACCTTTAGTAAGACATATTAGTCATGTCGGTCTCACCTGTTGTGATGTGTATGTGACAGTCTTTTAGCGGAGAAGCTGGAGAGGTGGCTGCGGCTGATGCTCAAGTGGTCTCCCCAAGAAAGGGGCAAAGAGCCAGATGCCACACCCAGCAACTGCTTCTCCCAGCTGGAACTTATTTTGCAGCTCAAAGTGAGATTGGATCACATTTATTGTGAATTTGTACCTCGGTCAAAGAGGTTATGTTTTCTTTGGTTTGTGTACAAGTTCTCGTTCTACATCTTATGACAGATCATCCATGATTTGAAGTATTCCCTGTTGATATTCCTATTAAATTGTGATGACCATCCATACAATGATATCATTGAAGAAAATATCTAAATAACAAAAAAAAAATGTAAAGAAAGATTTGAAAAAGCTTCTCTGTCCAATTTCTTCAAACAGGGTCAGTCCAGTTGTCATCCAGATTGGGAATTTGACTACTGTCATAGTGGTTCACTCACTCCTTGTTATAGTATAGTCTATTCTCCGCAGATGGTTCACGTATTGAACATGACCACCGCCAAGATCCTGAGGTACGCGGTTGTGGACGATGAAACGGTGGCCGAGTTGCAGAAGAGAATCGAAGAAGACACAAGCATCCCTGCAGCCAAGCAGGAGTTGCTGCTGGAGGCCGGTTTAGCCTTAGAGCCCCATGGGTTGGCCACGCAGTGCGCCATCGATTATGCCGTAATTATAACATCTCATCTCACAACATGCTTTCATTGTAGAATCTTCAATGACAGTGTGTATTGATGCATCGTGTCTCACATCTGCAGGAGATAGATGGCCGGCGGACAGACTTCCCTCTCATCTTCCTGTTTGATCGCTCCTCTTGTAGTTATGAGCCACCACTGACTCCTCGCACCCTCCCTGAAAACATCTGTTTTGTCCGTGAGTGCGCAGTCTCTCTCCTCATCTCGGATTTAGATATTATATCGGTCTTAGTCCATGCCACAGAAAATTTTTTTGTAACTGGAAAATGTGCAAAAATGTGTTGTTGTGCATGTGCGCATTACTCAAGGGATTCATTGTAGCGTTATTCTTCATTTTAATGTTGAAAGCCTGTACTGTAAAATGCATTAGGCAACACAGACTTTTGACCTACCCCAACATAAATGTAATAGGAAATGTGTGTAAATATGGCAGATATTTATATTTGTTACATATATTTACTATTATTTTTTCTTGATTTCCCATTCAATCATTTCAATTATTGTTTATATTTAATGTTATTTATTCATGGGTAACAATCTCATTAACATAATGGATTAAATAAATTATCCATCCATCCATTTTCCGAGCCACTTATCCTCACTAGGGTCGCGGGAGTGCTGGAGCCTATCCCAGCTATCTTCGGGCAGGAGGCAGGGTACACCCTGAAGTGGTTGCCAGCCAATCGCAGGGCACATATAAACAAACAACCATTCACACCTACGGGCAATTTAGAGTCTTCAATCAACCTACCACGCATTTTTTTGGGATGTGGGAGGAAACCGGAGTTCCTGGAAAAAACCCACGCAGGCACTGGGAGAACATGCAAACTCCACACAGGCGGGGGTAGGGATTGAACCCTAGTCCTCAGAACTGTGAGGCAGACACTCTTAACTAGTCGGACACCGTGCCGCCTTAAATCAATCAATCAAATTGTATTTATTTAGCACTTTTTCATACATAATTGCTTCACAAAGATAAAAACAGACAGTCAAGATAACAGGAAAACAAAAACCCACCCCTCCCATCCCACATATAAATGCAAACACACCCATACGAAGGCACACACAAACACAGCACCTATTACTACTAGTTGTAGGGAGACATTGCAAGGCACTGAGGATCCTGGGCGAGGAAAGGCAATCCTGTGGGAGCCATCCACACCGAGAGGGGCCACAGCCCGCATCCACAGAGGATGCACCACCACGACCACACGATCTGGGGAAATTGCAGGATGACATCCACGCGGGCAGAACGAACACATCTCCCCGTGTGGAGGCTCCCATGAGGAGACACTGGAATAAAACTTAAAAAGACTAAAAGACAATTGGACAGGATAAAAACTGAAAGACAATAAGAGATACAATAACGTAGGATAAGAAAATAACTAAATAGATAAATCCATCCATCCATTTTCTGAGCCGCTTCTCCTCACTAGGGTCGCGGGCGTGCAGGAGCCTATCCCAGCTATCATCGGGCAGGAGCGGGGTACACCCTGAACTGGTTGCCAGCCAATCGCAGGGCACATACAAACAAACAAACAACCATTCGCACTCACAGTCACACCTATGGGCAATTTAGAGTCTCCAATTACTGCATGTTTTTGGGATGTGGGAGGAAACCGGAGAAAACCCACGCAGGCACAGGGAGAACATGCAAACTCCACACAGGCGGGGCCGCGGATTGAACCCCAGTCCTCAGAACTGTGAGGCAGACGCTCTAAGCAGTCGTCCACCGTGCCGCCTAAATAGATAAATGAATAAAATAAAAAAATACATACATAGATAAATGAATATGCAAATGAGTAGATATATAATTGTCTAAATGTATAATAAAGAAATCAGTTAAAAGCTCTTTTTAAAATCATCAACAGTCTCTGCATTCTTGATACCCTCTGGCAGGCTGTTCCAGAGGTGTGGGCTGTAGTGGCTGAATGCAGCCAGTTTTTGTTCTAGCTTTTGGAATAAAAGGCCGGTGGCAGAAGACCTCAGGACCCGCGAGGCTTGATTAATAAAAATAAATAGATAACAGACGTAAGTCAATGCAGAAATAAATACAACTGTGAAATATATTCTTATTTCTTTTCAATAATTTCGTGAATTTGAGAAATCCTGAATATTATAGATACAACTATACATAAACATACAGTATATAACTAAAGAAAAACATTGTATTTGTCACTATTTTACAATTATTTATTCAAAATTTATGTAAATTACCATTGTTCCGCATTTACAATCATCACATTTTTATGATTTAGTGCTTTATTATGCACATCATATTACCATTACTTACTACTACATTTTTTTTTTGTGTGCCGGTAAATATATCAGATACATTAGCTCAAACCAGCTTTTTTAAGTTTAAGTTAAACATAGTAAAATAATTATGTCTTCTTTTTTATTTTAATTTTTTTTTTTTACCAGAAAAGGATCCAAAGCACGTTCTTCCTTACAGTCCTCTAAGGAGGACTTATGGCCAGGCGTGGCACACCATTCGTTCCCTGAAGGAGGACTGGCAAAGACTGCAGCAAGGACAGAAAGCAGCCATGTAGCAAACACACACACACACACACACACAAACATGCATGCAAACATGCTGTATTTAACAGTCCTAAAATGTTCCTTCTAGCATGAGTTTGCTTAGGCACAACTCATCCCTGTCCAAACAGAAGAACGAGATGGTGTCCATGCACCAGAGACTCGTGGCCAAGCTGGACTTCTTCACAACCAGCCTTCACATAGACATGGACAAATACCAGGAGCAGACTGCCACAGGGATTGGTACTCTGTTTTATCAGTTAAATGATGTCGATGTAAATTCTCTCTCCTTCTTTGTTGGTGGAAATAATAATCAAACTGTAATTCTTAACTTCTCCCCTAGGTAGAGTAACTTTAATACTGTCCATCCATCCATCCATCCATCCATTTTCTGAGCCGCTTCTCCTCACTAGGGTCGCGTGCGTGCTGGAGCCTATCCCAGCTATAATCGGGCAGGAGGCGGGGTACACCCTGAACTGGTTGCCAGCCAATCGCAGGGCACATACAAACAAACAACCATTCGCACCCTCATTCACACCTACGGGCAATTTAGAGTTGTCAATTAACCTACCATGCAATTGAAGCATCCCCCTAAAAATGTTTAGAATGGCCTATATTAATAGTTTGAACCATAAATGTACCACAAACTATAATCCCAAACAGTTATTATTTCAATATTATTTGACCATTACCCTTAAAATTAAAGGGTTTACATATTATATGATTACGAAAGAATGCACCTGAAGTGCGCATGTGTATATGCACAGTGTTTTGTGGACTTGGAGAAGGCGTTCGACCGTGTCCCTCGGGGAGTCCTGTGGAGGGTGCTTCGGGAGTATGGGGTACCCAACCCCCTGATACCGGCTGTTCGGTCCCCGTACGACCGGAGTCAGAGTTTGGTCTGCATATCCGACAGTAAGTCGGACTCGTTCCAGGTGAGGGTTGGACTCCCCCAATGCTGCCCTTTGTCACCGATTCTGTTCATAACTTTTATGTACAGAATTTCAAGGTGCAGCCGAGGCGTAGAGGGGGTCCGGTTTGGTGGCCTCAGTATTGCATCCCTGCTTTTTGCAGATGATGTGGTTCTGTTGGCTTCATCAAGCCGTGACCTCCAACTCTCACTGGAGCAGTTTGCAGCCGAGTGTGAAGCGGCTGGGATGAGAATCAGCACCTCCAAATCTGAGACCATGGTCCTCAGTCGGAAAAGGGTGGCGTGCCCTCTCCAGGTCGGGGATGAGATCCTGCCCCAAGTGGAGGAGTTCAAGTATCTTGGGGTCTTGTTCACGAGTGAGGAAAGAATGGAACGGGAAATCGACAGGCGGATCGGTGCAGCATCCGCAGTGATGCGGACTTTGTATTGGTCCGTTGTGGTAAAGAAGGAGCTAAGCCGAAAGGCGAAGCTCTCAATTTACCGGTCGATCTACGTTCCTACCCTCAGCTATGGTCACGAGCTGTGGGTCGTGACCGAAAGAACAAGATCCCGGATACAAGCGGCCGAAATTAGTTTCCTCCGCAGGGTGTCCGGGCTCTCACTTAGAGATAGGGTGAGAAGCTCGGTCATCCGGGAGGATCTCAGAGTAGAGTCGCTGCTCCTCCACCTCGAGAGGAGCCAGATGAGGTTGCTGGGACATCTGATTGTCCCACCGGGAGGAGACCCCAGGGATGACCCAGGACACGCTGGAGAGACTATGTCCTTCGGCTGGCCTGGGAACGCCTCGGGATCCCCCTGGAAGAGCTGGATGAAGTGGGAGAGGGAAGTCTGGGCGTCCCTGCTAAAGCTACTGCCCCCACGACCCGAAAATGGATGGATGGATGGAAGAAATGCAGACACTACTAAAACGTAGAAAAAGAAAAAATATATTTGGATTTGCACTTTATGCTTTTCACTGGACAGCGACAATACTGTATAGCATAATTGGAGGACTTTCTGTGGGATACATTGGGGTTGTTTGGAATCTTGTATTTGTATCCCCCGATGTAGTCTCTGTTGTTTTATTCCTATCTTCATGAGAAATGTAAATGTGGAATTATTCTCTAGCTTCAGAGAAACTACTGGGAGTGTGGCGGGAAATGGAGCAGACTGCCAGCAGCTGTGGTCAGGTATGAAAGCGTGTGTGTGTTTCTGTCTGTCCATCTGTCTGCCTGCCTGCCTCTCTGTCTCTGCGTCTGTCTGTGTGTGTACAGTATGCATAGATCATTTTACACTTGAGACTATGTGACTCCCAGGATGCACATGTCATTGAAACAATGAGTCCCAACCCGGGAACAATGAGTCCCTGCAATTTATCACGGAACACAGATATAGTAATCCTACAATTCACTTTGAATTCTTCCATCCATCCATCCATCCATTTACTTTACCTCTTATGCTCACTAGGGTTGTGGGCATGCTAGAGCCTATCCCAGCTATCTTTGGGCGAGAGGCGGGGTATACCCTGAACTGGTCGCCAGCCAATCGTAGACTTTTAATTATATTTCTTAAGAATAATGAACATTAACATTGTAATGTAGAACAATAAATAAACAGACTCAGGCTCTGTTCCCCAAAATTGCACCTCTACAAATATTAAAATTTGCCACAGCGGTATAAACAGTCATTAATGCTTTAACAGGCAAGATATTGCCAATCAAGTTTTCAGTTGATAAAAAGTGCCAACATTAATGACAACAGAAGTAGATCAAAGAGACCTGTTTTCATTCAAGCTGTATACTACTTTTTAAAAGTCTGCAGCCTTTCTTTAAACACTGCTTTGTCAACATGTTCAGTGGCTACATCTCTTACAATAGTAAAGCTATACTGTACTTATGGGATATAAAGTGAGCATACGTGCGCCATATTTGCGTTTGTATTTGCATTGTTGGGCAAAGTGTTCCGTAATTGCAAGCTGGCGTGAAACAAGCCCCACTGTTTTTTTTGTTCCCAGCTGAAGATATCAGGTGGGATGGTTGTGTTTAAAATGGATTTTGTCACTTGGAGGTTTTAAGTTGTGTTGTCTTTGTTGCGACTTCATAAAAATTCGATATACCAGCTCGTTGGTGTTAGCGGGATGGCCGCGTTCATCTGGCTTGAATCCAAAATGTTGCTTCATCATCACGGTGGCATTAGGCTTTGGAATTAATTCCATTTATGCCGCTCAATTATCTGTAACTGCAGCTACCAGCTCGCCGTCAGGAAACTTAGCTTCGTGTACGCAAGCGCTCGCATTGTCAAACGCACGCGCGCACACATGCACACAAACACACACGGCCAATCAGACCGAGGGTCCCCGCTCTTCACTATCTCTGGTTTAGAGATTACGATGAAACCCATCGTGTGTCTGGTTTCAAGTCGCACAATTTTTTTTTCTTACTCAAATGACTGGAAACCTGTACGCGCGCTTTTTTTTTTTTTTTGCTGAACCATTCAGAAATTTGGGCTCATATGTGATCAAATTAGTCGCACTCTATAGTCCTGTCTCGTCCCCAAAAAATTATACGCCGGATTTCCAGCACCACGCTAGAGTACTAAGTCATGCGTCTGAAGACGCAGATTCATCGTACTTTATGCGTCCCTACTAATTTTTGTGCGTCTGAGACGGGACGCACATCACACGAGATCCCTGAATATGTATGTGTGTGTGTATTCTCACTTGCTCTCAGTGACCCATGCTTTGGGGTGTGTGTACAGCCCAAAGTGAGTGAACTTGAGGAGGAGATGATGCACCTCCAACAAGACATTCTGGACGTTCAGCGTCAGCCGTGGAGGAGCGGAGAGGCTTTGGACACACTGTGAGTCACAACTGAACTTCCCTCTTTGAATTTTACGTAAAAAGACACAATAATAACAAAGAAATGCATTGTGAACGTGACCTTTTGTGCTTTTAGTGAAGGAAAGGCAATGGAGATGCTGCGCAAACTACGAGAGAAACCCAAAGGTTTGGATTCTTTTCCGTTCTTAGCACTTTTTTTCTCTTGAAAAAAGAAACTTTTTTTTTGTTTCTATCTGGCGCGCCCAGAGCAGCGTTGTTCTGAGGATGGTCAGGAGGTGCTGCGTCTGGTGGTTCAGGCGGTGCAGTTTTATGAGAGGAAGCTTCGTGACTTCTACACACACCTCAGGTACTCACGTGGATCCACTCCAATAACACAAAGAGTTCCCAAACGAATCTATGTGAAAAATGTATCACGGGGGAGTACTGTAATTTGGAGTCTAGTCCTAGTATAATCTCCTATAGAGCAATTCTTACCATGTTATTGCATCATTTACCATTTTTACTGGTTTTTGAATCTTATTGGTATGTAATTTATTTAAGACTGTGATGTTACCGGGATAACTAAAAAATGACTCAACCCATTTTTACACAAAAATGTGAAGGGTTGAGTGAAAGAAGCTGCAGCAACTATTCTATTATGGGGGTGGGTCCTAGATTTTGTTTAAACATTCTGACAGACAGACGACAACCCACTGTATACCAATAATTATGAATAGGAGTACATTCCGACCACTGAGCAGGTGCATGGCACAAAACAAGCTGTGTTTACACAGCAGGTCAATTCAGATTTTTTTTTTTTTTATTTTTGCCCAATGTGAGATGTATCTGATTTTTTCATGTCAATGTGAACTGTACAAGTCGGATTTTTTTCATATCTGACCTAGGTCTTTTTCATATGTGGATATAAATCGGATATGTATCCAATGCAAGTGCAGTCTGGATGCTTATACTGCACTCACTCAACCTATATTTCAACAAAAGCCGACAAACGTCACAATTGTTCAACAAAACAGACACACCACAAATGCAACAGAGAACAAAGGAGCAGAAAAGGATATGCTTTATCACGGATAAATATAAGAAAATGTTGGCTCCCGTTGCATGTATCTCCCTGGGTACATTCAAATCAATAGAGTCAGCGAGTCTCCTTTAAAATATCCACACTCATGCTTTTATTCCCGCCCATGTCCACTATCTTTAGCAACCCGCCTCTTCCTTAACTATTACTATTACTATTTCCTCCCACATCCCAAAAACATGCATGGTAGGTTGATTGAAGACTCTAAATTGCCCGTAGGAAAGAATGTGAGTGTGAATGGTTGTTTGTTGAAATGTGCCCTGCGATTGGCTGGCGTCCAGTTCAGGGTGTACCCCACCTCTCGCCCAAAGATAACTGGGATAGGATCCAGCACGCCCGCGACGCTAGTGAGGATAAGCGGTACAGAAAATGGATTGATGGATACTAAACAGGCTCGCAATTCAGGGCATCCATATATCCAGTCTCTCAATTTGCAAGGTCGCATCTGCAACTCTTATTTTTATGCCATGGTCCTGTCCAGTCGGGTTCGGTCACATTGCGCAGTGTGCCTCATGTTAGTCTTTCCATTATTGACGCACATTTTTAGGGTAAGCTGGAGTAGAGAACACGAAGAAGACCACTGTTTTAGTCTGTCGTGCGTCACTTCTTAGTTCTATGATCTGGTTCTGAAGCAAAGGCCTTACAGGCTAACAACGACCACAAATTTCTACTTCTGCCACAAGGTCTTCAGACAGCAAGGCTGCTTCAAAAGGATGTCGTTGTTCAGAATCAGAATCATCTTTATTTGCCAAGAATGTCCAAAAAAAACACAAGGAATTTGTCTCCAGTAGTTGGAGCCGCTCAAGTACGACAACAGACAGTCAATTTACAGAAACACTTTGGAGACAGAAAGACATTGACAAAAAAAAAAAAAAGTCACTGAGCAGTAAAGGGTTGCTCGATATCTGGTAATTCCGGTGCGTTTTCTTTTTTTTGACAATTGTGCAAAAAGATGCAGAGTCCTCAAGCACTGAGAGCAGTACGAATGACTAATATTGCAATAGTCCGGTGTAATGACCATTGTGCAAAGGGTACTGAGAGTTGGCAGGATTTGAACCTACGCGGGGAATCCTGCTGACAACGGATGTGTTTTGGGGCAGAAGCTAACAAGTACTGTAATGACTTGAATCGTCGGTGTGATGTGGTTGACTCTTGTTTTTCCATGACAATGACCTGGTAAAAACCTCTACTTGTTTGTTTATTGATGTCAACTTATTGCCGACTTCGTTGTATTTTACTGAGCATCCAGGGTAGTACAGCATAGCACAATACCATAATTGCCCGAGTTGTTGTTTTTTAAAAACAAATAAAACAAGAAGATTCAAGTTTCCGCTATTGAAGTTTGAAGATTACCATGTCCTGGATGACTGAAAATCCACACTAACAGGACAGACAGGGAGACGAACGTGTGCCAATCGATCCTCTCGACAAAGAGGAGATTTTGTTGCAAATGTCGGTCTCGTTTGTGATCAACCATTGACAAGATTTTGGACTTTCTGCTCAAAACATGAACGTTGTCGACAGGATTCGAACCTGTGCGGGGAGACCCCAATGGATTTCTAATCCATCGCCTTAACCGCTCGGCCACGACAACGCTTTGCTGGCAAATCCTGCAAAGTGCAATCACCATCTATTGTGACAGAATGCTGCTGGATAAATTGGGTAAACTGACAATAAGTTGACAATGAGAAAAATAAACACGAAAGAGGACATATCACACATAGTTCTCACTTTTTACCTTAGGCTTAAAAATGGTGCAGCGATCATGTATATTGTACAGTATCCCTCACCAATTTTTTCATGGTAATATTGGAATGAATGAGGTGATTTTATTATTATTTTTTTTTTATTCCCAAAGATATGTATGTTGGTGGGCTCAGCTGTCAGGACCTGGCTCAAGGAACCAGAGGATTGCAGTTCCAAGTGACACACTGTGGACAAAAATATGAATAATCGTTAAGCACTTTGCTGGTCCCCACACCTCCCGGTTTCACTTCATCCCGAGTCCTGAGAAAATTTCAGCTCCACTGTTGGCACTGTGTTGTTGTGGTTAAGGCAGTCCACTTGTCCATTGTGGTCTTCCCACGCAGGTTAAAATCCTGCTCGCAATGTACTGTGCATCTCGTGGGGCAGAAGCAAACCAGTCCTGTGACAACTTAAGTAGAGGGTTTGGCAGCACTGTTAATTGTGTTTAAATGACACTAACCTGTCCAAATGGTATCTCACTTTGCATTTTGCATATCGTTTTCCTGCCAACAATATGCTTTTTTTGAGGGGCAGAAGCAAACCAACAGCTACTGAGTCCGAGGCAGTGTGCGGCAGGCCTAATATTAGTCTTACCATTTTTGATGCAAATTTTTGTTCACGTTGCTACTCTTCTGTAAGACTGTCTTCATGATGCATGTGTTTATATATACGGTTGTGTACCATTTTTTATTTGAAAAATATTGTCATTGTTATCTTGAAAGTGTCTTGCTTGAAACTCTTGAGCATCTTCGTGTAGTCTGGAAACTTTGTCGTGGTCTCTTGTTTCAAATATTGCTACTGTAAAGGATGGTGGGTAACATCTCCTTTCCTTTCGTAAAGGTTGGTCAGGAGTAACCTTTACTAAAGGGGGCTTGAAGGTGCACCGAGGTACTTCCTGAGCGATTTTAGAATTTGAACGACCTATCCTCCAAGTACTTCGTGGTGTTCTCGCTCGGATAGGAAAGTTCCGACGCAAAAAAATAGAACACAAAGAGGACCACTGTTTCAGTCTGTCGTTCGTCACTTGGTAGTCCCATGCTCTGGTTCTGGAGCATAGTCCTTATAGGCTGAAAACGACCACAAATTTCAACTTCTGCCACAAGGTCTTCAGACAGCAAGTCCGCTTCAAAAGGACTTCGTTGTTGGCAGGATTTGAACCTACGCGGGGAAACCCCAATGGATTTCAAGTCCATCGCCTTAACCACTCGGCCACAACAACTCTTCTCATTTGCAAGTGGAATGACCAACTGTTGCGACAAACCAACATGGCTGCTTTTCCCTTTGTCTTGTCCTGTTTGGGGTCGCCACAGCGCGTCATCCTTTTTCTATGTAAGCCTATCTGCATCCTCCTCTCGAACGCTAACTGCCCTCATGTCTTCCCACACTACATCGATAAAAAATTCTCTTTGATCTTACTCGAGCTCTCTTCCCTGACAGCTCCATCCTTAAAATCCTTCGACCGATATTCTCAGTCTCTCCCCTCTGGACGTGTCCAAACCATCAAAGATCCAAGTGACACACTGTGGACAAAAATATGAACATCGAACTCCTCAGCGCTTTGCTTGTCTCCTCCTGCAGTGCCGAAATCCTGGGGAAATGTCAACTGGACTCTTTTCAACCTTCCAGGCAATGTGTTGTAATGGCCGAGTGGGTAAGGCGATGGACTAGAAATCCATTGGGGTTTCCCCGCGCAGGTTCAAATCCTGCTGACAACGGATGTGTTTTGGGGCAGAAGCTAACAAGTACTGTAATGACTTGAATCGTCGGTGTGATGTGGTTGACTCTTGTTTTTCCATGACAATGACCTGGTAAAAACCTCTACTTGTTTGTTTATTGATGTCAACTTATTGCCGACTTCGTTGTATTTTACTGAGCATCCAGGGTAGTACAGCATAGCACAATACCATAATTGCCCGAGTTGTTGTTTTTTAAAAACAAATAAAACAAGAAGATTCAAGTTTCCGCTATTGAAGTTTGCAGATTACCATGTCCTGGATGACTGAAAATCCACACTGACAGGACAGACAGGGAGACGAACGTGTGCCAATCGATCCTCTCGACAAAGAGGAGATTTTGTTGCAAATGTCGGTCTCGTTTGTGATCAACCATTGACAAGATTTTGGAGTTTCTGCTCAAAACATGAACGTTGTCGACAGGATTCGAACCTGTGCGGGGAGACCCCAATGGATTTCTAATCCATCGCCTTAACCGCTCGGCCACGACAACGCTTTGCTGGCAAATCCTGCAAAGTGCAATCACCATCTATTGTGACAGAATGCGGCTGGGTAAATTGGGTAAACTGACAATAAGTTGACAATGAGAAAAATAAACACGAAAGAGGACATATCACACATAGTTCTCACTTTTTACCTTAGGCTTAAAAATGGTGCAGCGATCATGTATATTGTACAGTATCCCTCACCAATTTTTTCATGGTAATATTGGAATGAATGAGGTGATTTTATTATTATTTTTTTTTAATTCCCAAAGATATGTATGTTGGTGGGCTCAGCTGTCAGGACCTGGCTCAAGGAACCAGAGGATTGCAGTTCCAAGTGACACACTGTGGACAAAAATATGAATAATCGTTAAGCACTTTGCTGGTCCCCACACCTCCCGGTTTCACTTCATCCCGAGTCCTGAGAAAATTTCAGCTCCACTGTTGGCACTGTGTTGTTGTGGTTAAGGCAGTCCACATTGTGGTCTTCCCACGCAGGTTAAAATCCTGCTCGCAATGTACTGTGCATCTCGTGGGGCAGAAGCAAACCAGTCCTGTGACAACTTAAGTAGAGGGTTTGGCAGCACTGTTAATTGTGTTTAAATGACACTAACCTGTCCAAATGGTATCTCACTTTGCATTTTGCATATCGTTTTCCTGCCAACAATATGCTTTTTTTGAGGGGCAGAAGCAAACCAACAGCTACTGAGTCCGAGGCGGTGTGCGGCAGGCCTAATATTAGCCTTACCATTTTTGATGCAAATTTTTGTTCACGTTGCTACTCTTCTGTAAGACTGTCTTCATGATGCATGTGTTTATATATACGGTTGTGTACCATTTTTTATTTGAAAAATATTGTCATTGTTATCTTGAAAGTGTCTTGCTTGAAACTCTTGAGCATCTTCGTGTAGTCTCGAAACTTTGTCGTGGTCTCTTGTTTCAAATATTGCTACTGTAAAGGATGGTGGGTAACATCTCCTTTCCTTTCGTAAAGGTTGGTCAGGAGTAACCTTTACTAAAGGGGGCTTGAAAGTGCACCGAGGTACTTCCTGAGCGATTTTAGAATTTGAACGACCTATCCTCCAAGTACTTCGTGGTGTTCTCGCTCAGATAGGAAAGTTCCGACGCAAAAAAATAGAACACAAAGAGGACCACTGTTTCAGTCTGTCGTTCGTCACTCGGTAGTCCCATGCTCTGGTTCTGGAGCATAGTTCTTATAGGCTGAAAACGACCACAAATTTCAACTTCTGCCACAAGGTCTTCAGACAGCAAGTCCGCTTCAAAAGGACGCCGTTGTTGGCAGGATTTGAACCTACGCGGGGAAACCCCAATGGATTTCAAGTCCATCGCCTTAACCACTCGGCCACAACAACTCTTCTCATTTGCCAGTGGAATGACCAACTGTTGCGACAAACCAACATGGCTGCTTTTCCCTTTGTCTTGTCCTGTTTGGGGTCGCCACAGCGCGTCATCCTTTTTCCATGTAAGCCTATCTGCATCCTCCTCTCGAACACTAACTGCCCTCATGTCTTCCCACACTACATCGATAAAAAATTCTCTTTGATCTTACTCGAGCTCTCTTCCCTGACAGCTCCATCCTTAAAATCCTTCGACCGATATTCTCAGTCTCTCCCCTCTGGACGTGTCCAAACCATCAAAGATCCAAGTGACACACTGTGGACAAAAATATGAACATTGAACTCCTCAGCGCTTTGCTTGTCTCCTCCTGCAGTGCCGAAATCCTGGGAAAATGTCAACTGGACTCTTTTCAACCTTCCACTCAATGTGTTGTCATGGCCGAGTGGTTAAGGCGATGGACTAGAAATCCATTGGGGTTTCCCCGCGCAGGTTCAAATCCTGCTGACAACGGATGTGTTTTGGGGCAGAAGCTAACAAGTACTGTAATGACTTGAATCGTCGGTGTGATGTGGTTGACTCTTGTTTTTCCATGACAATGACCTGGTAAAAACCTCTACTTGTTTGTTTATTGATATCAACTTATTGCCGACTTCGTTGTATTTTACTGAGCATCCAGGGTAGTACAGCATAGCACAATACCATAATTGCCCGAGTTGTTGTTTTTTAAAAACAAATAAAACAAGAAGATTCAAGTTTCCGCTATTGAAGTTTGCAGATTACCATGTCCTGGATGACTGAAAATCCACACTGACAGGACAGACAGGGAGACGAACGTGTGCCAATCGATCCTCTCGACAAAGAGAAGATTTTGTTGCAAATGTCGGTCTCGTTTGTGATCAACCATTGACAAGATTTTGGAGTTTCTGCTCAAAACATGAACGTTGTCGACAGGATTCGAACCTGTGCGGGGAGACCCCAATGGATTTCTAATCCATCGCCTTAACCGCTCGGCCACGACAACGCTTTGCTGGCAAATCCTGCAAAGTGCAATCACCATCTATTGTGACAGAATGCGGCTGGGTAAATTGGGTAAACTGACAATAAGTTGACAATGAGAAAAATAAACACGAAAGAGGACATATCACACATAGTTCTCACTTTTTACCTTAGGCTTAAAAATGGTGCAGCGATCATGTATATTGTACAGTATCCCTCACCAATTTTTTCATGGTAATATTGGAATGAATGAGGTGATTTTATTATTATTTTTTTTTAATTCCCAAAGATATGTATGTTGGTGGGCTCAGCTGTCAGGACCTGGCTCAAGGAACCAGAGGATTGCAGTTCCAAGTGACACACTGTGGACAAAAATATGAATAATCGTTAAGCACTTTGCTGGTCCCCACACCTCCCGGTTTCACTTCATCCCGAGTCCTGAGAAAATTTCAGCTCCACTGTTGGCACTGTGTTGTTGTGGTTAAGGCAGTCCACTTGTCTATTGTGGTCTTCCCACGCAGGTTAAAATCCTGCTCGCAATGTACTGTGCATCTCGTGGGGCAGAAGCAAACCAGTCCTGTGACAACTTAAGTAGAGGGTTTGGCAGCACTGTTAATTGTGTTTAAATGACACTAACCTGTCCAAATGGTATCTCACTTTGCATTTTGCATATCGTTTTCCTGCCAACAATATGCTTTTTTTGAGGGGCAGAAGCAAACCAACAGCTACTGAGTCCGAGGCAGTGTGCGGCAGGCCTAATATTAGTCTTACCATTTTTGATGCAAATTTTTGTTCACGTTGCTACTCTTCTGTAAGACTGTCTTCATGATGCATGTGTTTATATATACGGTTGTCTTGCTTGAAACTCTTGAGCATCTTCGTGTAGTCTGGAAACTTTGTCGTGGTCTCTTGTTTCAAATATTGCTACTGTAAAGGATGGTGGGTAACATCTCCTTTCCTTTCGTAAAGGTTGGTCAGGAGTAACCTTTACTAAAGGGGGCTTGAAAGTGCACCGAGGTACTTCCTGAGCGATTTTAGAATTTGAACGACCTATCCTCCAAGTACTTCGTGGTGTTCTCGCTCGGATAGGAAAGTTCCGACGCAAAAAAATAGAACACAAAGAGGACCACTGTTTCAGTCTGTCGTTCGTCACTTGGTAGTCCCATGCTCTGGTTCTGGAGCATAGTCCTTATAGGCTGAAAACGACCACAAATTTCAACTTCTGCCACAAGGTCTTCAGACAGCAAGTCCGCTTCAAAAGGACGTCGTTGTTGGCAGGATTTGAACCTACGCGGGGAGACCCCAATGGATTTCAAGTCCATCGCCTTAACCACTCGGCCACAACAACTCTTCTCATTTGCAAGTGGAATGACCAACTGTTGCGACAAACCAACATGGCTGCTTTTCCCTTTGTCTTGTCCTGTTTGGGGTCGCCACAGCGCGTCATCCTTTTTCTATGTAAGCCTATCTGCATCCTCCTCTCGAACACTAACTGCCCTCATGTCTTCCCACACTACATCGATAAAAAATTCTCTTTGATCTTACTCGAGCTCTCTTCCCTGACAGCTCCATCCTTAAAATCCTTCGACCGATATTCTCAGTCTCTCCCCTCTGGACGTGTCCAAACCATCAAAGATCCAAGTGACACACTGTGGACAAAAATATGAACATCGAACTCCTCAGCGCTTTGCTTGTCTCCTCCTGCAGTGCCGAAATCCTGGGGAAATGTCAACTGGACTCTTTTCAACCTTCCAGGCAATGTGTTGTCATGGCAGAGTGGTTAAGGCGATGGACTAGAAATCCATTGGGGTTTCCCCGCGCAGGTTCAAATCCTGCTGACAACGGATGTGTTTTGGGGCAGAAGCTAACAAGTACTGTAACGACTTGAATCGTCGGTGTGATGTGGTTGACTCTTGTTTTTCCATGACAATGACCTGGTAAAAACCTCTACTTGTTTGTTTATTGATGTCAACTTATTGCCGACTTCGTTGTATTTTACTGAGCATCCAGGGTAGTACAGCATAGCACAATACCATAATTGCCCGAGTTGTTGTTTTTTAAAAACAAATAAAACAAGAAGATTCAAGTTTCCGCTATTGAAGTTTGCAGATTACCATGTCCTGGATGACTGAAAATCCACACTGACAGGACAGACAGGGAGACGAACGTGTGCCAATCGATCCTCTCGACAAAGAGGAGATTTTGTTGCAAATGTCGGTCTCGTTTGTGATCAACCATTGACAAGATTTTGGAGTTTCTGCTCAAAACATGAACGTTGTCGACAGGATTCGAACCTGTGCGGGGAGACCCCAATGGATTTCTTATCCATCGCCTTAACCGCTCGGCCACGACAACGCTTTGCTGGCAAATCCTGCAAAGTGCAATCACCATCTATTGTGACAGAATGCGGCTGGGTAAATTGGGTAAACTGACAATAAGTTGACAATGAGAAAAATAAACACGAAAGAGGACATATCACACATAGTTCTCACTTTTTACCTTAGGCTTAAAAATGGTGCAGCGATCATGTATATTGTACAGTATCCCTCACCAATTTTTTCATGGTAATATTGGAATGAATGAGGTGATTTTATTATTATTTTTTTTTTATTCCCAAAGATATGTATGTTGGTGGGCTCAGCTGTCAGGACCTGGCTCAAGGAACCAGAGGATTGCAGTTCCAAGTGACACACTGTGGACAAAAATATGAATAATCGTTAAGCACTTTGCTGGTCCCCACACCTCCCGGTTTCACTTCATCCCGAGTCCTGAGAAAATTTCAGCTCCACTGTTGGCACTGTGTTGTTGTGGTTAAGGCAGTCCACTTGTCCATTGTGGTCTTCCCACGCAGGTTAAAATCCTGCTCGCAATGTACTGTGCATCTCGTGGGGCAGAAGCAAACCAGTCCTGTGACAACTTAAGTAGAGGGTTTGGCAGCACTGTTAATTGTGTTTAAATGACACTAACCTGTCCAAATGGTATCTCACTTTGCATTTTGCATATCGTTTTCCTGCCAACAATATGCTTTTTTTGAGGGGCAGAAGCAAACCAACAGCTACTGAGTCCGAGGCAGTGTGCGGCAGGCCTAATATTAGTCTTACCATTTTTGATGCAAATTTTTGTTCACGTTGCTACTCTTCTGTAAGACTGTCTTCATGATGCATGTGTTTATATATACGGTTGTGTACCATTTTTTATTTGAAAAATATTGTCATTGTTATCTTGAAAGTGTCTTGCTTGAAACTCTTGAGCATCTTCGTGTAGTCTGGAAACTTTGTCGTGGTCTCTTGTTTCAAATATTGCTACTGTAAAGGATGGTGGGTAACATCTCCTTTCCTTTCGTAAAGGTTGGTCAGGAGTAACCTTTACTAAAGGGGGCTTGAAGGTGCACCGAGGTACTTCCTGAGCGATTTTAGAATTTGAACGACCTATCCTCCAAGTACTTCGTGGTGTTCTCGCTCGGATAGGAAAGTTCCGACGCAAAAAAATAGAACACAAAGAGGACCACTGTTTCAGTCTGTCGTTCGTCACTTGGTAGTCCCATGCTCTGGTTCTGGAGCATAGTCCTTATAGGCTGAAAACGACCACAAATTTCAACTTCTGCCACAAGGTCTTCAGACAGCAAGTCCGCTTCAAAAGGACTTCGTTGTTGGCAGGATTTGAACCTACGCGGGGAAACCCCAATGGATTTCAAGTCCATCGCCTTAACCACTCGGCCACAACAACTCTTCTCATTTGCAAGTGGAATGACCAACTGTTGCGACAAACCAACATGGCTGCTTTTCCCTTTGTCTTGTCCTGTTTGGGGTCGCCACAGCGCGTCATCCTTTTTCTATGTAAGCCTATCTGCATCCTCCTCTCGAACGCTAACTGCCCTCATGTCTTCCCACACTACATCGATAAAAAATTCTCTTTGATCTTACTCGAGCTCTCTTCCCTGACAGCTCCATCCTTAAAATCCTTCGACCGATATTCTCAGTCTCTCCCCTCTGGACGTGTCCAAACCATCAAAGATCCAAGTGACACACTGTGGACAAAAATATGAACATCGAACTCCTCAGCGCTTTGCTTGTCTCCTCCTGCAGTGCCGAAATCCTGGGGAAATGTCAACTGGACTCTTTTCAACCTTCCAGGCAATGTGTTGTCATGGCCGAGTGGTTAAGGCGATGGACTAGAAATCCATTGGGGTTTCCCCGCGCAGGTTCAAATCCTGCTGACAACGGATGTGTTTTGGGGCAGAAGCTAACAAGTACTGTAACGACTTGAATTGTCGGTGTGATGTGGTTGACTCTTGTTTTTCCATGACAATGACCTGGTAAAAACCTCTACTTGTTTGTTTATTGATGTCAACTTATTGCCGACTTCGTTGTATTTTACTGAGCATCCAGGGTAGTACAGCATAGCACAATACCATAATTGCCCGAGTTGTTGTTTTTTAAAAACAAATAAAACAAGAAGATTCAAGTTTCCGCTATTGAAGTTTGCAGATTACCATGTCCTGGATGACTGAAAATCCACACTGACAGGACAGACAGGGAGACGAACGTGTGCCAATCGATCCTCTCGACAAAGAGGAGATTTTGTTGCAAATGTCGGTCTCGTTTGTGATCAACCATTGACAAGATTTTGGAGTTTCTGCTCAAAACATGAACGTTGTCGACAGGATTCGAACCTGTGCGGGGAGACCCCAATGGATTTCTAATCCATCGCCTTAACCGCTCGGCCACGACAACGCTTTGCTGGCAAATCCTGCAAAGTGCAATCACCATCTATTGTGACAGAATGCGGCTGGGTAAATTGGGTAAACTGACAATAAGTTGACAATGAGAAAAATAAACACGAAAGAGGACATATCACACATAGTTCTCACTTTTTACCTTAGGCTTAAAAATGGTGCAGCGATCATGTATATTGTACAGTATCCCTCACCAATTTTTTCATGGTAATATTGGAATGAATGAGGTGATTTTATTTTTATTTTTTTTTAATTCCCAAAGATATGTATGTTGGTGGGCTCAGCTGTCAGGACCTGGCTCAAGGAACCAGAGGATTGCAGTTCCAAGTGACACACTGTGGACAAAAATATGAATAATCGTTAAGCACTTTGCTGGTCCCCACACCTCCCGGTTTCACTTCATCCCGAGTCCTGAGAAAATTTCAGCTCCACTGTTGGCACTGTGTTGTTGTGGTTAAGGCAGTCCACTTGTCCATTGTGGTCTTCCCACGCAGGTTAAAATCCTGCTCGCAATGTACTGTGCATCTCGTGGGGCAGAAGCAAACCAGTCCTGTGACAACTTAAGTAGAGGGTTTGGCAGCACTGTTAATTGTGTTTAAATGACACTAACCTGTCCAAATGGTATCTCACTTTGCATTTTGCATATCGTTTTCCTGCCAACAATATGCTTTTTTTGAGGGGCAGAAGCAAACCAACAGCTACTGAGTCCGAGGCGGTGTGCGGCAGGCCTAATATTAGCCTTACCATTTTTGATGCAAATTTTTGTTCACGTTGCTACTCTTCTGTAAGACTGTCTTCATGATGCATGTGTTTATATATACGGTTGTGTACCATTTTTTATTTGAAAAATATTGTCATTGTTATCTTGAAAGTGTCTTGCTTGAAACTCTTGAGCATCTTCGTGTAGTCTGGAAACTTTGTCGTGGTCTCTTGTTTCAAATATTGCTACTGTAAAGGATGGTGGGTAACATCTCCTTTCCTTTCGTAAAGGTTGGTCAGGAGTAACCTTTACTAAAGGGGGCTTGAAGGTGCACCGAGGTACTTCCTGAGCGATTTTAGAATTTGAACGACCTATCCTCCAAGTACTTCGTGGTGTTCTCGCTCGGATAGGAAAGTTCCGACGCAAAAAAATAGAACACAAAGAGGACCACTGTTTCAGTCTGTCGTTCGTCACTTGGTAGTCCCATGCTCTGGTTCTGGAGCATAGTCCTTATAGGCTGAAAACGACCACAAATTTCAACTTCTGCCACAAGGTCTTCAGACAGCAAGTCTGCTTCAAAAGGACGTCGTTGTTGGCAGGATTTGAACCTACGCGGGGAAACCCCAATGGATTTCAAGTCCATCGCCTTAACCACTCGGCCACAACAACTCTTCTCATTTGCAAGTGGAATGACCAACTGTTGCGACAAACCAACATGGCTGCTTTTCCCTTTGTCTTGTCCTGTTTGGGGTCGCCACAGCGCGTCATCCTTTTTCTATGTAAGCCTATCTGCATCCTCCTCTCGAACGCTAACTGCCCTCATGTCTTCCCACACTACATCGATAAAAAATTCTCTTTGATCTTACTCGAGCTCTCTTCCCTGACAGCTCCATCCTTAAAATCCTTCGACCGATATTCTCAGTCTCTCCCCTCTGGACGTGTCCAAACCATCAAAGATCCAAGTGACACACTGTGGACAAAAATATGAACATCGAACTCCTCAGCGCTTTGCTTGTCTCCTCCTGCAGTGCCGAAATCCTGGGGAAATGTCAACTGGACTCTTTTCAACCTTCCAGGCAATGTGTTGTCATGGCCGAGTGGTTAAGGCGATGGACTAGAAATCCATTGGGGTTTCCCCGCGCAGGTTCAAATCCTGCTGACAACGGATGTGTTTTGGGGCAGAAGCTAACAAGTACTGTAACGACTTGAATCGTCGGTGTGATGTGGTTGACTCTTGTTTTTCCATGACGACCTGGTAAAAACCTCTACTTGTTTGTTTATTGATGTCAACTTATTGCCGACTTCGTTGTATTTTACTGAGCATCCAGGGTAGTACAGCATAGCACAATACCATAATTGCCCGAGTTGTTGTTTTTTAAAAACAAATAAAACAAGAAGATTCAAGTTTCCGCTATTGAAGTTTGCAGATTACCATGTCCTGGATGACTGAAAATCCACACTGACAGGACAGACAGGGAGACGAACGTGTGCCAATCGATCCTCTCGACAAAGAGGAGATTTTGTTGCAAATGTCGGTCTCGTTTGTGATCAACCATTGACAAGATTTTGGAGTTTCTGCTCAAAACATGAACGTTGTCGACAGGATTCGAACCTGTGCGGGGAGACCCCAATGGATTTCTAATCCATCGCCTTAACCGCTCGGCCACGACAACGCTTTGCTGGCAAATCCTGCAAAGTGCAATCACCATCTATTGTGACAGAATGCGGCTGGGTAAATTGGGTAAACTGACAATAAGTTGACAATGAGAAAAATAAACACGAAAGAGGACATATCACACATAGTTCTCACTTTTTACCTTAGGCTTAAAAATGGTGCAGCGATCATGTATATTGTACAGTATCCCTCACCAATTTTTTCATGGTAATATTGGAATGAATGAGGTGATTTTATTTTTATTTTTTTTTAATTCCCAAAGATATGTATGTTGGTGGGCTCAGCTCTCAGGACCTGGCTCAAGGAACCAGAGGATTGCAGTTCCAAGTGACACACTGTGGACAAAAATATGAATAATCGTTAAGCACTTTGCTGGTCCCCACACCTCCCGGTTTCACTTCATCCCGAGTCCTGAGAAAATTTCAGCTCCACTGTTGGCACTGTGTTGTTGTGGTTAAGGCAGTCCACTTGTCCATTGTGGTCTTCCCACGCAGGTTAAAATCCTGCTCGCAATGTACTGTGCATCTCGTGGGGCAGAAGCAAACCAGTCCTGTGACAACTTAAGTAGAGGGTTTGGCAGCACTGTTAATTGTGTTTAAATGACACTAACCTGTCCAAATGGTATCTCACTTTGCATTTTGCATATCGTTTTCCTGCCAACAATATGCTTTTTTTGAGGGGCAGAAGCAAACCAACAGCTACTGAGTCCGAGGCAGTGTGCGGCAGGCCTAATATTAGTCTTACCATTTTTGATGCAAATTTTTGTTCACGTTGCTACTCTTCTGTAAGACTGTCTTCATGATGCATGTGTTTATATATACGGTTGTGTACCATTTTTTATTTGAAAAATATTGTCATTGTTATCTTGAAAGTGTCTTGCTTGAAACTCTTGAGCATCTTCGTGTAGTCTGGAAACTTTGTCGTGGTCTCTTGTTTCAAATATTGCTACTGTAAAGGATGGTGGGTAACATCTCCTTTCCTTTCGTAAAGGTTGGTCAGGAGTAACCTTTACTAAAGGGGGCTTGAAGGTGCACCGAGGTACTTCCTGAGCGATTTTAGAATTTGAACGACCTATCCTCCAAGTACTTCGTGGTGTTCTCGCTCGGATAGGAAAGTTCCGACGCAAAAAAATAGAACACAAAGAGGACCACTGTTTCAGTCTGTCGTTCGTCACTTGGTAGTCCCATGCTCTGGTTCTGGAGCATAGTCCTTATAGGCTGAAAACGACCACAAATTTCAACTTCTGCCACAAGGTCTTCAGACAGCAAGTCTGCTTCAAAAGGACGTCGTTGTTGGCAGGATTTGAACCTACGCGGGGAAACCCCAATGGATTTCAAGTCCATCGCCTTAACCACTCGGCCACAACAACTCTTCTCATTTGCAAGTGGAATGACCAACTGTTGCGACAAACCAACATGGCTGCTTTTCCCTTTGTCTTGTCCTGTTTGGGGTCGCCACAGCGCGTCATCCTTTTTCTATGTAAGCCTATCTGCATCCTCCTCTCGAACGCTAACTGCCCTCATGTCTTCCCACACTACATCGATAAAAAATTCTCTTTGATCTTACTCGAGCTCTCTTCCCTGACAGCTCCATCCTTAAAATCCTTCGACCGATATTCTCAGTCTCTCCCCTCTGGACGTGTCCAAACCATCAAAGATCCAAGTGACACACTGTGGACAAAAATATGAACATCGAACTCCTCAGCGCTTTGCTTGTCTCCTCCTGCAGTGCCGAAATCCTGGGGAAATGTCAACTGGACTCTTTTCAACCTTCCAGGCAATGTGTTGTCATGGCCGAGTGGTTAAGGCGATGGACTAGAAATCCATTGGGGTTTCCCCGCGCAGGTTCAAATCCTGCTGACAACGGATGTGTTTTGGGGCAGAAGCTAACAAGTACTGTAACGACTTGAATCGTCGGTGTGATGTGGTTGACTCTTGTTTTTCCATGACAATGACCTGGTAAAAACCTCTACTTGTTTGTTTATTGATGTCAACTTATTGCCGACTTCGTTGTATTTTACTGAGCATCCAGGGTAGTACAGCATAGCACAATACCATAATTGCCCGAGTTGTTGTTTTTTGAAACAAATAAAACAAGAAGATTCAAGTTTCCGCTATTGAAGTTTGCAGATTACCATGTCCTGGATGACTGAAAATCCACACTGACAGGACAGACAGGGAGACGAACGTGTGCCAATCGATCCTCTCGACAAAGAGGAGATTTTGTTGCAAATGTCGGTCTCGTTTGTGATCAACCATTGACAAGATTTTGGAGTTTCTGCTCAAAACATGAACGTTGTCGACAGGATTCGAACCTGTGCGGGGAGACCCCAATGGATTTCTAATCCATCGCCTTAACCGCTCGGCCACGACAACGCTTTGCTGGCAAATCCTGCAAAGTGCAATCACCATCTATTGTGACAGAATGCGGCTGGGTAAATTGGGTAAACTGACAATAAGTTGACAATGAGAAAAATAAACACGAAAGAGGACATATCACACATAGTTCTCACTTTTTACCTTAGGCTTAAAAATGGTGCAGCGATCATGTATATTGTACAGTATCCCTCACCAATTTTTTCATGGTAATATTGGAATGAATGAGGTGATTTTATTTTTATTTTTTTTTAATTCCCAAAGATATGTATGTTGGTGGGCTCAGCTGTCAGGACCTGGCTCAAGGAACCAGAGGATTGCAGTTCCAAGTGACACACTGTGGACAAAAATATGAATAATCGTTAAGCACTTTGCTGGTCCCCACACCTCCCGGTTTCACTTCATCCCGAGTCCTGAGAAAATTTCAGCTCCACTGTTGGCACTGTGTTGTTGTGGTTAAGGCAGTCCACTTGTCCATTGTGGTCTTCCCACGCAGGTTAAAATCCTGCTCGCAATGTACTGTGCATCTCGTGGGGCAGAAGCAAACCAGTCCTGTGACAACTTAAGTAGAGGGTTTGGCAGCACTGTTAATTGTGTTTAAATGACACTAACCTGTCCAAATGGTATCTCACTTTGCATTTTGCATATCGTTTTCCTGCCAACAATATGCTTTTTTTGAGGGGCAGAAGCAAACCAACAGCTACTGAGTCCGAGGCAGTGTGCGGCAGGCCTAATATTAGTCTTACCATTTTTGATGCAAATTTTTGTTCACGTTGCTACTCTTCTGTAAGACTGTCTTCATGATGCATGTGTTTATATATACGGTTGTGTACCATTTTTTATTTGAAAAATATTGTCATTGTTATCTTGAAAGTGTCTTGCTTGAAACTCTTGAGCATCTTCGTGTAGTCTGGAAACTTTGTCGTGGTCTCTTGTTTCAAATATTGCTACTGTAAAGGATGGTGGGTAACATCTCCTTTCCTTTCGTAAAGGTTGGTCAGGAGTAACCTTTACTAAAGGGGGCTTGAAGGTGCACCGAGGTACTTCCTGAGCGATTTTAGAATTTGAACGACCTATCCTCCAAGTACTTCGTGGTGTTCTCGCTCGGATAGGAAAGTTCCGACGCAAAAAAATAGAACACAAAGAGGACCACTGTTTCAGTCTGTCGTTCGTCACTTGGTAGTCCCATGCTCTGGTTCTGGAGCATAGTCCTTATAGGCTGAAAACGACCACAAATTTCAACTTCTGCCACAAGGTCTTCAGACAGCAAGTCTGCTTCAAAAGGACGTCGTTGTTGGCAGGATTTGAACCTACGCGGGGAAACCCCAATGGATTTCAAGTCCATCGCCTTAACCACTCGGCCACAACAACTCTTCTCATTTGCAAGTGGAATGACCAACTGTTGCGACAAACCAACATGGCTGCTTTTCCCTTTGTCTTGTCCTGTTTGGGGTCGCCACAGCGCGTCATCCTTTTTCCATGTAAGCCTATCTGCATCCTCCTCTCGAACACTAACTGCCCTCATGTCTTCCCACACTACATCGATAAAAAATTCTCTTTGATCTTACTCGAGCTCTCTTCCCTGACAGCTCCATCCTTAAAATCCTTCGACCGATATTCTCAGTCTCTCCCCTCTGGACGTGTCCAAACCATCAAAGATCCAAGTGACACACTGTGGACAAAAATATGAACATCGAACTCCTCAGCGCTTTGCTTGTCTCCTCCTGCAGTGCCGAAATCCTGGGGAAATGTCAACTGGACTCTTTCCAACCTTCCAGGCAATGTGTTGTCATGGCCGAGTGGTTAAGGCGATGGACTAGAAATCCATTGGGGTTTCCCCGCGCAGGTTCAAATCCTGCTGACAACGGATGTGTTTTGGGGCAGAAGCTAACAAGTACTGTAATGACTTGAATCGTCGGTGTGATGTGGTTGACTCTTGTTTTTCCATGACAATGACCTGGTAAAAACCTCTACTTGTTTGTTTATTGATATCAACTTATTGCCGACTTCGTTGTATTTTACTGAGCATCCAGGGTAGTACAGCATAGCACAATACCATAATTGCCCGAGTTGTTGTTTTTTAAAAACAAATAAAACAAGAAGATTCAAGTTTCCGCTATTGAAGTTTGCAGATTACCATGTCCTGGCTGACTGAAAATCCACACTGACAGGACAGACAGGGAGACGAACGTGTGCCAATCGATCCTCTCGACAAAGAGAAGATTTTGTTGCAAATGTCGGTCTCGTTTGTGATCAACCATTGACAAGATTTTGGAGTTTCTGCTCAAAACATGAACGTTGTCGACAGGATTCAAACCTGTGCGGGGAGACCCCAATGGATTTCTAATCCATCGCCTTAACCGCTCGGCCACGACAACGCTTTGCTGGCAAATCCTGCAAAGTGCAATCACCATCTATTGTGACAGAATGCGGCTGGGTAAATTGGGTAAACTGACAATAAGTTGACAATGAGAAAAATAAACACGAAAGAGGACATATCACACATAGTTCTCACTTTTTACCTTAGGCTTAAAAATGGTGCAGCGATCATGTATATTGTACAGTATCCCTCACCAATTTTTTCATGGTAATATTGGAATGAATGAGGTGATTTTATTATTATTTTTTTTTAATTCCCAAAGATATGTATGTTGGTGGGCTCAGCTGTCAGGACCTGGCTCAAGGAACCAGAGGATTGCAGTTCCAAGTGACACACTGTGGACAAAAATATGAATAATCGTTAAGCACTTTGCTGGTCCCCACACCTCCCGGTTTCACTTCATCCCGAGTCCTGAGAAAATTTCAGCTCCACTGTTGGCACTGTGTTGTTGTGGTTAAGGCAGTCCACTTGTCCATTGTGGTCTTCCCACGCAGGTTAAAATCCTGCTCGCAATGTACTGTGCATCTCGTGGGGCAGAAGCAAACCAGTCCTGTGACAACTTAAGTAGAGGGTTTGGCAGCACTGTTAATTGTGTTTAAATGACACTAACCTGTCCAAATGGTATCTCACTTTGCATTTTGCATATCGTTTTCCTGCCAACAATATGCTTTTTTTGAGGGGCAGAAGCAAACCAACAGCTACTGAGTCCGAGGCGGTGTGCGGCAGGCCTAATATTAGCCTTACCATTTTTGATGCAAATTTTTGTTCACGTTGCTACTCTTCTGTAAGACTGTCTTCATGATGCATGTGTTTATATATACGGTTGTGTACCATTTTTTATTTGAAAAATATTGTCATTGTTATCTTGAAAGTGTCTTGCTTGAAACTCTTGAGCATCTTCGTGTAGTCTCGAAACTTTGTCGTGGTCTCTTGTTTCAAATATTGCTACTGTAAAGGATGGTGGGTAACATCTCCTTTCCTTTCGTAAAGGTTGGTCAGGAGTAACCTTTACTAAAGGGGGCTTGAAAGTGCACCGAGGTACTTCCTGAGCGATTTTAGAATTTGAACGACCTATCCTCCAAGTACTTCGTGGTGTTCTCGCTCAGATAGGAAAGTTCCGACGCAAAAAAATAGAACACAAAGAGGACCACTGTTTCAGTCTGTCGTTCGTCACTTGGTAGTCCCATGCTCTGGTTCTGGAGCATAGTTCTTATAGGCTGAAAACGACCACAAATTTCAACTTCTGCCACAAGGTCTTCAGACAGCAAGTCCGCTTCAAAAGGACGCCGTTGTTGGCAGGATTTGAACCTACGCGGGGAAACCCCAATGGATTTCAAGTCCATCGCCTTAACCACTCGGCCACAACAACTCTTCTCATTTGCCAGTGGAATGACCAACTGTTGCGACAAACCAACATGGCTGCTTTTCCCTTTGTCTTGTCCTGTTTGGGGTCGCCACAGCGCGTCATCCTTTTTCCATGTAAGCCTATCTGCATCCTCCTCTCGAACACTAACTGCCCTCATGTCTTCCCACACTACATCGATAAAAAATTCTCTTTGATCTTACTCGAGCTCTCTTCCCTGACAGCTCCATCCTTAAAATCCTTCGACCGATATTCTCAGTCTCTCCCCTCTGGACGTGTCCAAACCATCAAAGATCCAAGTGACACACTGTGGACAAAAATATGAACATTGAACTCCTCAGCGCTTTGCTTGTCTCCTCCTGCAGTGCCGAAATCCTGGGAAAATGTCAACTGGACTCTTTTCAACCTTCCAGTCAATGTGTTGTCATGGCCGAGTGGTTAAGGTGATGGACTAGAAATCCATTGGGGTTTCCCCGCGCAGGTTCAAATCCTGCTGACAACGGATGTGTTTTGGGGCAGAAGCTAACAAGTACTGTAATGACTTGAATCGTCGGTGTGATGTGGTTGACTCTTGTTTTTCCATGACAATGACCTGGTAAAAACCTCTACTTGTTTGTTTATTGATATCAACTTATTGCCGACTTCGTTGTATTTTACTGAGCATCCAGGGTAGTACAGCATAGCACAATACCATAATTGCCCGAGTTGTTGTTTTTTAAAAACAAATAAAACAAGAAGATTCAAGTTTCCGCTATTGAAGTTTGCAGATTACCATGTCCTGGATGACTGAAAATCCACACTGACAGGACAGACAGGGAGACGAACGTGTGCCAATCGATCCTCTCGACAAAGAGAAGATTTTGTTGCAAATGTCGGTCTCGTTTGTGATCAACCATTGACAAGATTTTGGAGTTTCTGCTCAAAACATGAACGTTGTCGACAGGATTCGAACCTGTGCGGGGAGACCCCAATGGATTTCTAATCCATCGCCTTAACCGCTCGGCCACGACAACGCTTTGCTGGCAAATCCTGCAAAGTGCAATCACCATCTATTGTGACAGAATGCGGCTGGGTAAATTGGGTAAACTGACAATAAGTTGACAATGAGAAAAATAAACACGAAAGAGGACATATCACACATAGTTCTCACTTTTTACCTTAGGCTTAAAAATGGTGCAGCGATCATGTATATTGTACAGTATCCCTCACCAATTTTTTCATGGTAATATTGGAATGAATGAGGTGATTTTATTATTATTTTTTTTTAATTCCCAAAGATATGTATGTTGGTGGGCTGAGCTGTCAGGACCTGGCTCAAGGAACCAGAGGATTGCAGTTCCAAGTGACACACTGTGGACAAAAATATGAATAATCGTTAAGCACTTTGCTGGTCCCCACACCTCCCGGTTTCACTTCATCCCGAGTCCTGAGAAAATTTCAGCTCCACTGTTGGCACTGTGTTGTTGTGGTTAAGGCAGTCCACATTGTGGTCTTCCCACGCAGGTTAAAATCCTGCTCGCAATGTACTGTGCATCTCGTGGGGCAGAAGCAAACCAGTCCTGTGACAACTTAAGTAGAGGGTTTGGCAGCACTGTTAATTGTGTTTAAATGACACTAACCTGTCCAAATGGTATCTCACTTTGCATTTTGCATATCGTTTTCCTGCCAACAATATGCTTTTTTTGAGGGGCAGAAGCAAACCAACAGCTACTGAGTCCGAGGCGGTGTGCGGCAGGCCTAATATTAGCCTTACCATTTTTGATGCAAATTTTTGTTCACGTTGCTACTCTTCTGTAAGACTGTCTTCATGATGCATGTGTTTATATATACGGTTGTGTACCATTTTTTATTTGAAAAATATTGTCATTGTTATCTTGAAAGTGTCTTGCTTGAAACTCTTGAGCATCTTCGTGTAGTCTCGAAACTTTGTCGTGGTCTCTTGTTTCAAATATTGCTACTGTAAAGGATGGTGGGTAACATCTCCTTTCCTTTCGTAAAGGTTGGTCAGGAGTAACCTTTACTAAAGGGGGCTTGAAGGTGCACCGAGGTACTTCCTGAGCGATTTTAGAATTTGAACGACCTATCCTCCAAGTACTTCGTGGTGTTCTCGCTCAGATAGGAAAGTTCCGACGCAAAAAAATAGAACACAAAGAGGACCACTGTTTCAGTCTGTCGTTCGTCACTTGGTAGTCCCATGCTCTGGTTCTGGAGCATAGTCCTTATAGGCTGAAAACGACCACAAATTTCAACTTCTGCCACAAGGTCTTCAGACAGCAAGTCCGCTTCAAAAGGACGCCGTTGTTGGCAGGATTTGAACCTACGCGGGGAAACCCCAATGGATTTCAAGTCCATCGCCTTAACCACTCGGCCACAACAACTCTTCTCATTTGCAAGTGGAATGACCAACTGTTGCGACAAACCAACATGGCTGCTTTTCCCTTTGTCTTGTCCTGTTTGGGGTCGCCACAGCGCGTCATCCTTTTTCTATGTAAGCCTATCTGCATCCTCCTCTCGAACACTAACTGCCCTCATGTCTTCCCACACTACATCGATAAAAAATTCTCTTTGATCTTACTCGAGCTCTCTTCCCTGACAGCTCCATCCTTAAAATCCTTCGACCGATATTCTCAGTCTCTCCCCTCTGGACGTGTCCAAACCATCAAAGATCCAAGTGACACACTGTGGACAAAAATATGAACATCGAACTCCTCAGCGCTTTGCTTGTCTCCTCCTGCAGTGCCGAAATCCTGGGAAAATGTCAACTGGACTCTTTTCAACCTTCCAGTCAATGTGTTGTCATGGCCGAGTGGTTAAGGCGATGGACTAGAAATCCATTGGGGTTTCCCCGCGCAGGTTCAAATCCTGCTGACAACGGATGTGTTTTGGGGCAGAAGCTAACAAGTACTGTAATGACTTGAATCGTCGGTGTGATGTGGTTGACTCTTGTTTTTCCATGACAATGACCTGGTAAAAACCTCTACTTGTTTGTTTATTGATGTCAACTTATTGCCGACTTCGTTGTATTTTACTGAGCATCCAGGGTAGTACAGCATAGCACAATACCATAATTGCCCGAGTTGTTGTTTTTTAAAAACAAATAAAACAAGAAGATTCAAGTTTCCGCTATTGAAGTTTGCAGATTACCATGTCCTGGATGACTGAAAATCCACACTGACAGGACAGACAGGGAGACGAACGTGTGCCAATCGATCCTCTCGACAAAGAGAAGATTTTGTTGCAAATGTCGGTCTCGTTTGTGATCAACCATTGACAAGATTTTGGAGTTTCTGCTCAAAACACGAACGTTGTCGACAGGATTCGAACCTGTGCGGGGAGACCCCAATGGATTTCTAATCCATCGCCTTAACCGCTCGGCCACGACAACGCTTTGCTGGCAAATCCTGCAAAGTGCAATCACCATCTATTGTGACAGAATGCGGCTGGATAAATTGGGTAAACTGACAATAAGTTGACAATGAGAAAAATAAACACGAAAGAGGACATATCACACATAGTTCTCACTTTTTACCTTAGGCTTAAAAATGGTGCAGCGATCATGTATATTGTACAGTATCCCTCACCAATTTTTTCATGGTAATATTGGAATGAATGAGGTGATTTTATTATTATTTTTTTTTAATTCCCAAAGATATGTATGTTGGTGGGCTCAGCTGTCAGGACCTGGCTCAAGGAACCAGAGGATTGCAGTTCCAAGTGACACACTGTGGACAAAAATATGAATAATCGTTAAGCACTTTGCTGGTCCCCACACCTCCCGGTTTCACTTCATCCCGAGTCCTGAGAAAATTTCAGCTCCACTGTTGGCACTGTGTTGTTGTGGTTAAGGCAGTCCACTTGTCTATTGTGGTCTTCCCACGCAGGTTAAAATCCTGCTCGCAATGTACTGTGCATCTCGTGGGGCAGAAGCAAACCAGTCCTGTGACAACTTAAGTAGAGGGTTTGGCAGCACTGTTAATTGTGTTTAAATGACACTAACCTGTCCAAATGGTATCTCACTTTGCATTTTGCATATCGTTTTCCTGCCAACAATATGCTTTTTTTGAGGAGCAGAAGCAAACCAACAGCTACTGAGTCCGAGGCAGTGTGCGGCAGGCCTAACATTAGTCTTACCATTTTTGATGCAAATTTTTGTTCACGTTGCTACTCTTCTGTAAGACTGTCTTCATGATGCATGTGTTTATATATACGGTTGTGTACCATTTTTTATTTGAAAAATAGTGTCATTGTTATCTTGAAAGTGTCTTGCTTGAAACTCTTGAGCATCTTCGTGTAGTCTGGAAACTTTGTCGTGGTCTCTTGTTTCAAATATTGCTACTGTAAAGGATGGTGGGTAACATCTCCTTTCCTTTCGTAAAGGTTGGTCAGGAGTAACCTTTACTAAAGGGGGCTTGAAGGTGCACCGAGGTACTTCCTGAGCGATTTTAGAATTTGAACGACCTATCCTCCAAGTACTTCGTGGTGTTCTCGCTCGGATAGGAAAGTTCCGACGCAAAAAAATAGAACACAAAGAGGACCACTGTTTCAGTCTGTCGTTCGTCACTTGGTAGTCCCATGCTCTGGTTCTGGAGCATAGTCCTTATAGGCTGAAAACGACCACAAATTTCAACTTCTGCCACAAGGTCTTCAGACAGCAAGTCCGCTTCAAAAGGACGTCGTTGTTGGCAGGATTTGAACCTACGCGGGGAAACCCCAATGGATTTCAAGTCCATCGCCTTAACCACTCAGCCACAACAACTCTTCTCATTTGCAAGTTGAATGACCAACTGTTGCGGCAAACCAACATGGCTGCTTTTCCCTTTGTCTTGTCCTGTTTGGGGTCGCCACAGCGCGTCATCCTTTTTCTATGTAAGCCTATCTGCATCCTCCTCTCGAACACTAACTGCCCTCATGTCTTCCCACACTACATCGATAAAAAATTCTCTTTGATCTTACTCGAGCTCTCTTCCCTGACAGCTCCATCCTTAAAATCCTTCGACCGATATTCTCAGTCTCTCCCCTCTGGACGTGTCCAAACCATCAAAGATCCAAGTGACACACTGTGGACAAAAATATGAACATCGAACTCCTCAGCGCTTTGCTTGTCTCCTCCTGCAGTGCCGAAATCCTGGGAAAATGTCAACTGGACTCTTTTAAACCTTCCAGTCAATGTGTTGTCATGGCCGAGTGGTTAAGGCGATGGACTAGAAATCCATTGGGGTTTCCCCGCGCAGGTTCAAATCCTGCTGACAACGGATGTGTTTTGGGGCAGAAGCTAACAAGTACTGTAATGACTTGAATCGTCGGTGTGATGTGGTTGACTCTTGTTTTTCCATGACAATGACCTGGTAAAAACCTCTACTTGTTTGTTTATTGATGTCAACTTATTGCCGACTTCGTTGTATTTTACTGAGCATCCAGGGTAGTACAGCATAGCACAATACCATAATTGCCCGAGTTGTTGTTTTTTAAAAACAAATAAAACAAGAAGATTCAAGTTTCCGCTATTGAAGTTTGCAGATTACCATGTCCTGGATGACTGAAAATCCACACTGACAGGACAGACAGGGAGACGAACGTGTGCCAATCGATCCTCTCGACAAAGAGGAGATTTTGTTGCAAATGTCGGTCTCGTTTGTGATCAACCATTGACAAGATTTTGGAGTTTCTGCTCAAAACATGAACGTTGTCGACAGGATTCGAACCTGTGCGGGGAGACCCCAATGGATTTCTAATCCATCGCCTTAACCGCTCGGCCACGACAACGCTTTGCTAACAAATCCTGCAAAGTGCAATCACCATCTATTGTGACAGAATGCGGCTGGATAAATTGGGTAAACTGACAATAAGTTGACAATGAGAAAAATAAACACGAAAGAGGACATATCACACATAGTTCTCACTTTTTACCTTAGGCTTAAAAATGGTGCAGCGATCATGTATATTGTACAGTATCCCTCACCAATTTTTTCATGGTAATATTGGAATGAATGAGGTGATTTTATTTATTTTTTTTTTTAATTCCCAAAGATATGTATGTTGGTGGGCTCAGCTGTCAGGACCTGGCTCAAGGAACCAGAGGATTGCAGTTCCAAGTGACACACTGTGGACAAAAATATGAATAATCGTTAAGCACTTTGCTGGTCCCCACACCTCCCGGTTTCACTTCATCCCGAGTCCTGAGAAAATTTCAGCTCCACTGTTGGCACTGTGTTGTTGTGGTTAAGGCAGTCCACTTGTCCATTGTGGTCTTCCCACGCAGGTTAAAATCCTGCTCGCAATGTACTGTGCATCTCGTGGGGCAGAAGCAAACCAGTCCTGTGACAACTTAAGTAGAGGGTTTGGCAGCACTGTTAATTGTGTTTAAATGACACTAACCTGTCCAAATGGTATCTCACTTTGCATTTTGCATATCGTTTTCCTGCCAACAATATGCTTTTTTTGAGGGGCAGAAGCAAACCAACAGCTACTGAGTCCGAGGCAGTGTGCGGCAGGCCTAATATTAGTCTTACCATTTTTGATGCAAAATTTTGTTCACGTTGCTACTCTTCTGTAAGACTGTCTTCATGATGCATGTGTTTATATATACGGTTGTCTTGCTTGAAACTCTTGAGCATATTCGTGTAGTCTGGAAACTTTGTCGTGGTCTCTTGTTTCAAATATTGCTACTGTAAAGGATGGTGGGTAACATCTCCTTTCCTTTCGTAAAGGTTGGTCAGGAGTAACCTTTACTAAAGGGGGCTTGAAGGTGCACCGAGGTACTTCCTGAGCGATTTTAGAATTTGAACGACCTATCCTCCAAGTACTTCGTGGTGTTCTCGCTCGGATAGGAAAGTTCCGACGCAAAAAAATTGAACACAAAGAGGACCACTGTTTCAGCCTGTCGTTCGTCACTTGGTCGTCCCATGCTCTGGTTCTGGAGGATAGTCCTTATAGGCTGAAAACGACCACAAATTTCAACTTCTGCCACAAGGTCTTCAGACAGCAAGTCCGCTTCAAAAGGACGTCGTTGTTGGCAGGATTTGAACCTACGCGGGGAAACCCCAATGGATTTCAAGTCCATCGCCTTAACCACTCGGCCACAACAACTCTTCTCATTTGCAAGTGGAATGACCAACTGTTGCGGCAAACCAACATGGCTGCTTTTCCCTTTGTCTTGTCCTGTTTGGGGTCGCCACAGCGCGTCATCCTTTTTCTATGTAAGCCTATCTGCATCCTCCTCTCGAACACTAACTGCCCTCATGTCTTCCCACACTACATCGATAAAAAATTCTCTTTGATCTTACTTGAGCTCTCTTCCCTGACAGCTCCATCCTTAAAATCCTTCGACCGATATTCTCAGTCTCTCCCCTCTGGACGTGTCCAAACCATCAAAGATCCAAGTGACACACTGTGGACAAAAATATGAACATCGAACTCCTCAGCGCTTTGCTTGTCTCCTCCTGCAGTGCCGAAATCCTGGGAAAATGTCAACTGGACTCTTTTCAACCTTCCAGTCAATGTGTTGTCATGGCCGAGTGGTTAAGGCGATGGACTAGAAATCCATTGGGGTTTCCCCGCGCAGGTTCAAATCCTGCTGACAACGGATGTGTTTTGGGGCAGAAGCTAACAAGTACTGTAATGACTTGAATCGTCGGTGTGATGTGGTTGACTCTTGTTTTTCCATGACAATGACCTGGTAAAAACCTCTACTTGTTTGTTTATTGATGTCAACTTATTGCCGACTTCGTTGTATTTTACTGAGCATCCAGGGTAGTACAGCATAGCACAATACCATAATTGCCCGAGTTGTTGTTTTTTAAAAACAAATAAAACAAGAAGATTCAAGTTTCCGCTATTGAAGTTTGCAGATTACCATGTCCTGGATGACTGAAAATCCACACTGACAGGACAGACAGGGAGACGAACGTGTGCCAATCGATCCTCTCGACAAAGAGAAGATTTTGTTGCAAATGTCGGTCTCGTTTGTGATCAACCATTGACAAGATTTTGGAGTTTCTGCTCAAAACACGAACGTTGTCGACAGGATTCGAACCTGTGCGGGGAGACCCCAATGGATTTCTAATCCATCGCCTTAACCGCTCGGCCACGACAACGCTTTGCTGGCAAATCCTGCAAAGTGCAATCACCATCTATTGTGACAGAATGCGGCTGGATAAATTGGGTAAACTGACAATAAGTTGACAATGAGAAATAAACACGAAAGAGGACATATCACACATAGTTCTCACTTTTTACCTTAGGCTTAAAAATGGTGCAGCGATCATGTATATTGTACAGTATCCCTCACCAATTTTTTCATGGTAATATTGGAATGAATGAGGTGATTTTATTATTTTTTTTTTTTAATTCCCAAAGATATGTATGTTGGTGGGCTCAGCTGTCAGGACCTGGCTCAAGGAACCAGAGGATTGCAGTTCCAAGTGACACACTGTGGACAAAAATATGAATAATCGTTAAGCACTTTGCTGGTCCCCACACCTCCCGGTTTCACTTCATCCCGAGTCCTGAGAAAATTTCAGCTCCACTGTTGGCACTGTGTTGTTGTGGTTAAGGCAGTCCACTTGTCTATTGTGGTCTTCCCACGCAGGTTAAAATCCTGCTCGCAATGTACTGTGCATCTCGTGGGGCAGAAGCAAACCAGTCCTGTGACAACTTAAGTAGAGGGTTTGGCAGCACTGTTAATTGTGTTTAAATGACACTAACCTGTCCAAATGGTATCTCACTTTGCATTTTGCATATCGTTTTCCTGCCAACAATATGCTTTTTTTGAGGGGCAGAAGCAAACCAACAGCTACTGAGTCCGAGGCAGTGTGCGGCAGGCCTAATATTAGTCTTACCATTTTTGATGCAAATTTTTGTTCACGTTGCTACTCTTCTGTAAGACTGTCTTCATGATGCATGTGTGTATATATACGGTTGTGTACCATTTTATATTTGAAAAATATTGTCATTGTTATCTTGAAAGTGTCTTGCTTGAAACTCTTGAGCATCTTCGTGTAGTCTGGAAACTTTGTCGTGGTCTCTTGTTTCAAATATTGCTACTGTAAAGGATGGTGGGTAACATCTCCTTTCCTTTCGTAAAGGTTGGTCAGGAGTAACCTTTACTAAAGGGGGCTTGAAGGTGCACCGAGGTACTTCCTGAGCGATTTTAGAATTTGAACGACCTATCCTCCAAGTACTTCGTGGTGTTCTCGCTCGGATAGGAAAGTTCTGACGCAAAAAAAAACAACACAAAGAGGACCACTGTTTCAGTCTGTTGTTCGTCACTTGGTAGTCCCATGCTCTGGTTCTGGAGCATAGTCCTTACAGGCTGAAAACGACCACAAATTTCAACTTCTGCCACAAGGTCTTCAGACAGCAAGTCCGCTTCAAAAGGACGTCGTTGTTGGCAGGATTTGAACCTACGCGGGGAAACCCCCATGGATTTCAAGTCCATCGCCTTAACCACTCGGCCACAACAACTCTTCTCATTTGCAAGTGGAATGACCAACTGTTGCGACAAACCAACATGGCTGCTTTTCCCTTTGTCTTGTCCTGTTTGGGGTCGCCACAGCGCGTCATCCTTTTTCTATGTAAGCCTATCTGCATCCTCCTCTCGAACACTAACTGCCCTCATGTCTTCCCACACTACATCGATAAAAAATTCTCTTTGATCTTACTCGAGCTCTCTTCCCTGACAGCTCCATCCTTAAAATCCTTCGACCGATATTCTCAGTCTCTCCCCTCTGGACGTGTCCAAACCATCAAAGATCCAAGTGACACACTGTGGACAAAAATATGAACATCGAACTCCTCAGCGCTTTGCTTGTCTCCTCCTGCAGTGCCGAAATCCTGGGAAAATGTCAACTGGACTCTTTTCAACCTTCCAGTCAATGTGTTGTCATGGCCGAGTGGTTAAGGCGATGGACTAGAAATCCATTGGGGTTTCCCCGCGCAGGTTCAAATCCTGCTGACAACGGATGTGTTTTGGGGCAGAAGCTAACAAGTACTGTAATGACTTGAATCGTCGGTGTGATGTGGTTGACTCTTGTTTTTCCATGACAATGACCTGGTAAAAACCTCTACTTGTTTGTTTATTGATGTCAACTTATTGCCGACTTCGTTGTATTTTACTGAGCATCCAGGGTAGTACAGCATAGCACAATACCATAATTGCCCGAGTTGTTGTTTTTTAAAAACAAATAAAACAAGAAGATTCAAGTTTCCGCTATTGAAGTTTGCAGATTACCATGTCCTGGATGACTGAAAATCCACACTGACAGGACAGACAGGGAGACGAACGTGTGCCAATCGATCCTCTCGACAAAGAGGAGATTTTGTTGCAAATGTCGGTCTCGTTTGTGATCAACCATTGACAAGATTTTGGAGTTTCTGCTCAAAACATGAACATTGTCGACAGGATTCGAACCTGTGCGGGGAGACCCCAATGGATTTCTAATCCATCGCCTTAACCGCTCGGCCACGACAACGCTTTGCTGGCAAATCCTGCAAAGTGCAATCACCATCTATTGTGACAGAATGCGGCTGGATAAATTGGGTAAACTGACAATAAGTTGACAATGAGAAAAATAAACACGAAAGAGGACATATCACACATAGTTCTCACTTTTTACCTTAGGCTTAAAAATGGTGCAGCGATCATGTATATTGTACAGTATCCCTCACCAATTTTTTCATGGTAATATTGGAATGAATGAGGTGATTTTATTATTATTTTTTTTTTATTCCCAAAGATATGTATGTTGGTGGGCTCAGCTGTCAGGACCTGGCTCAAGGAACCAGAGGATTGCAGTTCCAAGTGACACACTGTGGACAAAAATATGAATAATCGTTAAGCACTTTGCTGGTCCCCACACCTCCCGGTTTCACTTCATCCCGAGTCCTGAGAAAATTTCAGCTCCACTGTTGGCACTGTGTTGTTGTGGTTAAGGCAGTCCACTTGTCCATTGTGGTCTTCCCACGCAGGTTAAAATCCTGCTCGCAATGTACTGTGCATCTCGTGGGGCAGAAGCAAACCAGTCCTGTGACAACTTAAGTAGAGGGTTTGGCAGCACTGTTAATTGTGTTTAAATGACACTAACCTGTCCAAATGGTATCTCACTTTGCATTTTGCATATCGTTTTCCTGCCAACAATATGCTTTTTTTGAGGGGCAGAAGCAAACCAACAGCTACTGAGTCCGAGGCAGTGTGCGGCAGGCCTAATATTAGTCTTACCATTTTTGATGCAAATTTTTGTTCACGTTGCTACTCTTCTGTAAGACTGTCTTCATGATGCATGTGTTTATATATACGGTTGTGTACCATTTTTTATTTGAAAAATATTGTCATTGTTATCTTGAAAGTGTCTTGTTTGAAACTCTTGAGCATCTTCGTGTAGTCTGGAAACTTTGTCGTGGTCTCTTGTTTCAAATATTGCTACTGTAAAGGATGGTGGGTAACATCTCCTTTCCTTTCGTAAAGGTTGGTCAGGAGTAACCTTTACTAAAGGGGGCTTGAAGGTGCACCGAGGTACTTCCTGAGCGATTTTAGAATTTGAACGACCTATCCTCCAAGTACTTCGTGGTGTTCTCGCTCGGATAGGAAAGTTCCGACGCAAAAAAATAGAACACAAAGAGGACCACTGTTTCAGTCTGTCGTTCGTCACTTGGTAGTCCCATGCTCTGGTTCTGGAGCATAGTCCTTATAGGCTGAAAACGACCACAAATTTCAACTTCTGCCACAAGGTCTTCAAGTCCGCTTCAAAAGGACTTCGTTGTTGGCAGGATTTGAACCTACGCGGGGAAACCCCAATGGATTTCAAGTCCATCACCTTAACCACTCGGCCACAACAACTCTTCTCATTTGCAAGTGGAATGACCAACTGTTGCGACAAACCAACATGGCTGCTTTTCACTTTGTCTTGTCCTGTTTGGGGTCGCCACAGCGCGTCATCCTTTTTCTATGTAAGCCTATCTGCATCCTCCTCTCGAACGCTAACTGCCCTCATGTCTTCCCACACTACATCGATAAAAAATTCTCTTTGATCTTACTCGAGCTCTCTTCCCTGACAGCTCCATCCTTAAAATCCTTCGACCGATATTCTCAGTCTCTCCCCTCTGGACGTGTCCAAACCATCAAAGATCCAAGTGACACACTGTGGACAAAAATATGAGCATCGAACTCCTCAGCGCTTTGCTTGTCTCCTCCTGCAGTGCCGAAATCCTGGGAAAATGTCAACTGGACTCTTTTCAACCTTCCAGTCAATGTGTTGTCATGGCCGAGTGGTTAAGGCGATGGACTAGAAATCCATTGGGGTTTCCCCGCGCAGGTTCAAATCCTGCTGACAACGGATGTGTTTTGAGGCAGAAGCTAACAAGTACTGTAATGACTTGAATCGTCGGTGTGATGTGGTTGACTCTTGTTTTTCCATGACAATGACCTGGTAAAAACCTCTACTTGTTTGTTTATTGATGTCAACTTATTGCCGACTTCGTTGTATTTTACTGAGCATCCAGGGTAGTACAGCATAGCACAATACCATAATTGCCCGAGTTGTTGTTTTTTAAAAACAAATAAAACAAGAAGATTCAAGTTTCCGCTATTGAAGTTTGCAGATTACCATGTCCTGGATGACTGAAAATCCACACTGACAGGACAGACAGGGAGACGAACGTGTGCCAATCGATCCTCTCGACAAAGAGGAGATTTTGTTGCAAATGTCGGTCTCGTTTGTGATCAACCATTGACAAGATTTTGGAGTTTCTGCTCAAAACATGAACGTTGTCGACAGGATTCGAACCTGTGCGGGGAGACCCCAATGGATTTCTAATCCATCGCCTTAACCGCTCGGCCACGACAACGCTTTGCTAACAAATCCTGCAAAGTGCAATCACCATCTATTGTGACAGAATGCGGCTGGATAAATTGGGTAAACTGACAATAAGTTGACAATGAGAAAAATAAACACGAAAGAGGACATATCACACATAGTTCTCACTTTTTACCTTAGGCTTAAAAATGGTGCAGCGATCATGTATATTGTACAGTATCCCTCACCAATTTTTTCATGGTAATATTGGAATGAATGAGGTGATTTTATTTATTTTTTTTTTTAATTCCCAAAGATATGTATGTTGGTGGGCTCAGCTGTCAGGACCTGGCTCAAGGAACCAGAGGATTGCAGTTCCAAGTGACACACTGTGGACAAAAATATGAATAATCGTTAAGCACTTTGCTGGTCCCCACACCTCCCGGTTTCACTTCATCCCGAGTCCTGAGAAAATTTCAGCTCCACTGTTGGCACTGTGTTGTTGTGGTTAAGGCAGTCCACTTGTCCATTGTGGTCTTCCCACGCAGGTTAAAATCCTGCTCGCAATGTACTGTGCATCTCGTGGGGCAGAAGCAAACCAGTCCTGTGACAACTTAAGTAGAGGGTTTGGCAGCACTGTTAATTGTGTTTAAATGACACTAACCTGTCCAAATGGTATCTCACTTTGCATTTTGCATATCGTTTTCCTGCCAACAATATGCTTTTTTTGAGGGGCAGAAGCAAACCAACAGCTACTGAGTCCGAGGCAGTGTGCGGCAGGCCTAATATTAGTCTTACCATTTTTGATGCAAAATTTTGTTCACGTTGCTACTCTTCTGTAAGACTGTCTTCATGATGCATGTGTTTATATATACGGTTGTCTTGCTTGAAACTCTTGAGCATATTCGTGTAGTCTGGAAACTTTGTCGTGGTCTCTTGTTTCAAATATTGCTACTGTAAAGGATGGTGGGTAACATCTCCTTTCCTTTCGTAAAGGTTGGTCAGGAGTAACCTTTACTAAAGGGGGCTTGAAGGTGCACCGAGGTACTTCCTGAGCGATTTTAGAATTTGAACGACCTATCCTCCAAGTACTTCGTGGTGTTCTCGCTCGGATAGGAAAGTTCCGACGCAAAAAAATTGAACACAAAGAGGACCACTGTTTCAGCCTGTCGTTCGTCACTTGGTCGTCCCATGCTCTGGTTCTGGAGGATAGTCCTTATAGGCTGAAAACGACCACAAATTTCAACTTCTGCCACAAGGTCTTCAGACAGCAAGTCCGCTTCAAAAGGACGTCGTTGTTGGCAGGATTTGAACCTACGCGGGGAAACCCCAATGGATTTCAAGTCCATCGCCTTAACCACTCGGCCACAACAACTCTTCTCATTTGCAAGTGGAATGACCAACTGTTGCGGCAAACCAACATGGCTGCTTTTCCCTTTGTCTTGTCCTGTTTGGGGTCGCCACAGCGCGTCATCCTTTTTCTATGTAAGCCTATCTGCATCCTCCTCTCGAACACTAACTGCCCTCATGTCTTCCCACACTACATCGATAAAAAATTCTCTTTGATCTTACTTGAGCTCTCTTCCCTGACAGCTCCATCCTTAAAATCCTTCGACCGATATTCTCAGTCTCTCCCCTCTGGACGTGTCCAAACCATCAAAGATCCAAGTGACACACTGTGGACAAAAATATGAACATCGAACTCCTCAGCGCTTTGCTTGTCTCCTCCTGCAGTGCCGAAATCCTGGGAAAATGTCAACTGGACTCTTTTCAACCTTCCAGTCAATGTGTTGTCATGGCCGAGTGGTTAAGGCGATGGACTAGAAATCCATTGGGGTTTCCCCGCGCAGGTTCAAATCCTGCTGACAACGGATGTGTTTTGGGGCAGAAGCTAACAAGTACTGTAATGACTTGAATCGTCGGTGTGATGTGGTTGACTCTTGTTTTTCCATGACAATGACCTGGTAAAAACCTCTACTTGTTTGTTTATTGATGTCAACTTATTGCCGACTTCGTTGTATTTTACTGAGCATCCAGGGTAGTACAGCATAGCACAATACCATAATTGCCCGAGTTGTTGTTTTTTAAAAACAAATAAAACAAGAAGATTCAAGTTTCCGCTATTGAAGTTTGCAGATTACCATGTCCTGGATGACTGAAAATCCACACTGACAGGACAGACAGGGAGACGAACGTGTGCCAATCGATCCTCTCGACAAAGAGAAGATTTTGTTGCAAATGTCGGTCTCGTTTGTGATCAACCATTGACAAGATTTTGGAGTTTCTGCTCAAAACACGAACGTTGTCGACAGGATTCGAACCTGTGCGGGGAGACCCCAATGGATTTCTAATCCATCGCCTTAACCGCTCGGCCACGACAACGCTTTGCTGGCAAATCCTGCAAAGTGCAATCACCATCTATTGTGACAGAATGCGGCTGGATAAATTGGGTAAACTGACAATAAGTTGACAATGAGAAATAAACACGAAAGAGGACATATCACACATAGTTCTCACTTTTTACCTTAGGCTTAAAAATGGTGCAGCGATCATGTATATTGTACAGTATCCCTCACCAATTTTTTCATGGTAATATTGGAATGAATGAGGTGATTTTATTATTATTTTTTTTTAATTCCCAAAGATATGTATGTTGGTGGGCTCAGCTGTCAGGACCTGGCTCAAGGAACCAGAGGATTGCAGTTCCAAGTGACACACTGTGGACAAAAATATGAATAATCGTTAAGCACTTTGCTGGTCCCCACACCTCCCGGTTTCACTTCATCCCGAGTCCTGAGAAAATTTCAGCTCCACTGTTGGCACTGTGTTGTTGTGGTTAAGGCAGTCCACTTGTCTATTGTGGTCTTCCCACGCAGGTTAAAATCCTGCTCGCAATGTACTGTGCATCTCGTGGGGCAGAAGCAAACCAGTCCTGTGACAACTTAAGTAGAGGGTTTGGCAGCACTGTTAATTGTGTTTAAATGACACTAACCTGTCCAAATGGTATCTCACTTTGCATTTTGCATATCGTTTTCCTGCCAACAATATGCTTTTTTTGAGGGGCAGAAGCAAACCAACAGCTACTGAGTCCGAGGCAGTGTGCGGCAGGCCTAATATTAGTCTTACCATTTTTGATGCAAATTTTTGTTCACGTTGCTACTCTTCTGTAAGACTGTCTTCATGATGCATGTGTGTATATATACGGTTGTGTACCATTTTATATTTGAAAAATATTGTCATTGTTATCTTGAAAGTGTCTTGCTTGAAACTCTTGAGCATCTTCGTGTAGTCTGGAAACTTTGTCGTGGTCTCTTGTTTCAAATATTGCTACTGTAAAGGATGGTGGGTAACATCTCCTTTCCTTTCGTAAAGGTTGGTCAGGAGTAACCTTTACTAAAGGGGGCTTGAAGGTGCACCGAGGTACTTCCTGAGCGATTTTAGAATTTGAACGACCTATCCTCCAAGTACTTCGTGGTGTTCTCGCTCGGATAGGAAAGTTCTGACGCAAAAAAAAACAACACAAAGAGGACCACTGTTTCAGTCTGTTGTTCGTCACTTGGTAGTCCCATGCTCTGGTTCTGGAGCATAGTCCTTACAGGCTGAAAACGACCACAAATTTCAACTTCTGCCACAAGGTCTTCAGACAGCAAGTCCGCTTCAAAAGGACGTCGTTGTTGGCAGGATTTGAACCTACGCGGGGAAACCCCCATGGATTTCAAGTCCATCGCCTTAACCACTCAGGCCACAACAACTCTTCTCATTTGCAAGTGGAATGACCAACTGTTGCGACAAACCAACATGGCTGCTTTTCCCTTTGTCTTGTCCTGTTTGGGGTCGCCACAGCGCGTCATCCTTTTTCTATGTAAGCCTATCTGCATCCTCCTCTCGAACACTAACTGCCCTCATGTCTTCCCACACTACATCGATAAAAAATTCTCTTTGATCTTACTCGAGCTCTCTTCCCTGACAGCTCCATCCTTAAAATCCTTCGACCGATATTCTCAGTCTCTCCCCTCTGGACGTGTCCAAACCATCAAAGATCCAAGTGACACACTGTGGACAAAAATATGAACATCGAACTCCTCAGCGCTTTGCTTGTCTCCTCCTGCAGTGCCGAAATCCTGGGAAAATGTCAACTGGACTCTTTTCAACCTTCCAGTCAATGTGTTGTCATGGCCGAGTGGTTAAGGCGATGGACTAGAAATCCATTGGGGTTTCCCCGCGCAGGTTCAAATCCTGCTGACAACGGATGTGTTTTGGGGCAGAAGCTAACAAGTACTGTAATGACTTGAATCGTCGGTGTGATGTGGTTGACTCTTGTTTTTCCATGACAATGACCTGGTAAAAACCTCTACTTGTTTGTTTATTGATGTCAACTTATTGCCGACTTCGTTGTATTTTACTGAGCATCCAGGGTAGTACAGCATAGCACAATACCATAATTGCCCGAGTTGTTGTTTTTTAAAAACAAATAAAACAAGAAGATTCAAGTTTCCGCTATTGAAGTTTGCAGATTACCATGTCCTGGATGACTGAAAATCCACACTGACAGGACAGACAGGGAGACGAACGTGTGCCAATCGATCCTCTCGACAAAGAGGAGATTTTGTTGCAAATGTCGGTCTCGTTTGTGATCAACCATTGACAAGATTTTGGAGTTTCTGCTCAAAACATGAACATTGTCGACAGGATTCGAACCTGTGCGGGGAGACCCCAATGGATTTCTAATCCATCGCCTTAACCGCTCGGCCACGACAACGCTTTGCTGGCAAATCCTGCAAAGTGCAATCACCATCTATTGTGACAGAATGCGGCTGGATAAATTGGGTAAACTGACAATAAGTTGACAATGAGAAAAATAAACACGAAAGAGGACATATCACACATAGTTCTCACTTTTTACCTTAGGCTTAAAAATGGTGCAGCGATCATGTATATTGTACAGTATCCCTCACCAATTTTTTCATGGTAATATTGGAATGAATGAGGTGATTTTATTATTATTTTTTTTTTATTCCCAAAGATATGTATGTTGGTGGGCTCAGCTGTCAGGACCTGGCTCAAGGAACCAGAGGATTGCAGTTCCAAGTGACACACTGTGGACAAAAATATGAATAATCGTTAAGCACTTTGCTGGTCCCCACACCTCCCGGTTTCACTTCATCCCGAGTCCTGAGAAAATTTCAGCTCCACTGTTGGCACTGTGTTGTTGTGGTTAAGGCAGTCCACTTGTCCATTGTGGTCTTCCCACGCAGGTTAAAATCCTGCTCGCAATGTACTGTGCATCTCGTGGGGCAGAAGCAAACCAGTCCTGTGACAACTTAAGTAGAGGGTTTGGCAGCACTGTTAATTGTGTTTAAATGACACTAACCTGTCCAAATGGTATCTCACTTTGCATTTTGCATATCGTTTTCCTGCCAACAATATGCTTTTTTTGAGGGGCAGAAGCAAACCAACAGCTACTGAGTCCGAGGCAGTGTGCGGCAGGCCTAATATTAGTCTTACCATTTTTGATGCAAATTTTTGTTCACGTTGCTACTCTTCTGTAAGACTGTCTTCATGATGCATGTGTTTATATATACGGTTGTGTACCATTTTTTATTTGAAAAATATTGTCATTGTTATCTTGAAAGTGTCTTGTTTGAAACTCTTGAGCATCTTCGTGTAGTCTGGAAACTTTGTCGTGGTCTCTTGTTTCAAATATTGCTACTGTAAAGGATGGTGGGTAACATCTCCTTTCCTTTCGTAAAGGTTGGTCAGGAGTAACCTTTACTAAAGGGGGCTTGAAGGTGCACCGAGGTACTTCCTGAGCGATTTTAGAATTTGAACGACCTATCCTCCAAGTACTTCGTGGTGTTCTCGCTCGGATAGGAAAGTTCCGACGCAAAAAAATAGAACACAAAGAGGACCACTGTTTCAGTCTGTCGTTCGTCACTTGGTAGTCCCATGCTCTGGTTCTGGAGCATAGTCCTTATAGGCTGAAAACGACCACAAATTTCAACTTCTGCCACAAGGTCTTCAAGTCCGCTTCAAAAGGACTTCGTTGTTGGCAGGATTTGAACCTACGCGGGGAAACCCCAATGGATTTCAAGTCCATCACCTTAACCACTCGGCCACAACAACTCTTCTCATTTGCAAGTGGAATGACCAACTGTTGCGACAAACCAACATGGCTGCTTTTCACTTTGTCTTGTCCTGTTTGGGGTCGCCACAGCGCGTCATCCTTTTTCTATGTAAGCCTATCTGCATCCTCCTCTCGAACGCTAACTGCCCTCATGTCTTCCCACACTACATCGATAAAAAATTCTCTTTGATCTTACTCGAGCTCTCTTCCCTGACAGCTCCATCCTTAAAATCCTTCGACCGATATTCTCAGTCTCTCCCCTCTGGACGTGTCCAAACCATCAAAGATCCAAGTGACACACTGTGGACAAAAATATGAGCATCGAACTCCTCAGCGCTTTGCTTGTCTCCTCCTGCAGTGCCGAAATCCTGGGAAAATGTCAACTGGACTCTTTTCAACCTTCCAGTCAATGTGTTGTCATGGCCGAGTGGTTAAGGCGATGGACTAGAAATCCATTGGGGTTTCCCCGCGCAGGTTCAAATCCTGCTGACAACGGATGTGTTTTGAGGCAGAAGCTAACAAGTACTGTAATGACTTGAATCGTCGGTGTGATGTGGTTGACTCTTGTTTTTCCATGACAATGACCTGGTAAAAACCTCTACTTGTTTGTTTATTGATGTCAACTTATTGCCGACTTCGTTGTATTTTACTGAGCATCCAGGGTAGTACAGCATAGCACAATACCATAATTGCCCGAGTTGTTGTTTTTTAAAAACAAATAAAACAAGAAGATTCAAGTTTCCGCTATTGAAGTTTGCAGATTACCATGTCCTGGATGACTGAAAATCCACACTGACAGGACAGACAGGGAGACGAACGTGTGCCAATCGATCCTCTCGACAAAGAGGAGATTTTGTTGCAAATGTCGGTCTCGTTTGTGATCAACCATTGACAAGATTTTGGAGTTTCTGCTCAAAACATGAACGTTGTCGACAGGATTCGAACCTGTGCGGGGAGACCCCAATGGATTTCTAATCCATCGCCTTAACCGCTCAGCCACGACAACGCTTTGCTGGCAAATCCTGCAAAGTGCAATCACCATCTATTGTGACAGAATGCGGCTGGGTAAATTGGGTAAACTGACAATAAGTTGACAATGAGAAAAATAAACACGAAAGAGGACATATCACACATAGTTCTCACTTTTTACCTTAGGCTTAAAAATGGTGCAGCGATCATGTATATTGTACAGTATCCCTCACCAATTTTTTCATGGTAATATTGGAATGAATGAGGTGATTTTATTATTTTTTTTTTTTAATTCCCAAAGATATGTATGTTGGTGGGCTCAGCTGTCAGGACCTGGCTCAAGGAACCAGAGGATTGCAGTTCCAAGTGACACACTGTGGACAAAAATATGAATAATCGTTAAGCACTTTGCTGGTCCCCACACCTCCCGGTTTCACTTCATCCCGAGTCCTGAGAAAATTTCAGCTCCACTGTTGGCACTGTGTTGTTGTGGTTAAGGCAGTCCACATTGTGGTCTTCCCACGCAGGTTAAAATCCTGCTCGCAATGTACTGTGCATCTCGTGGGGCAGAAGCAAACCAGTCCTGTGACAACTTAAGTAGAGGGTTTGGCAGCACTGTTAATTGTGTTTAAATGACACTAACCTGTCCAAATGGTATCTCACTTTGCATTTTGCATATCGTTTTCCTGCCAACAATATGCTTTTTTTGAGGGGCAGAAGCAAACCAACAGCTACTGAGTCCGAGGCAGTGTGCGGCAGGCCTAATATTAGCCTTACCATTTTTGATGCAAATTTTTGTTCACGTTGCTACTCTTCTGTAAGACTGTCTTCATGATGCATGTGTTTATATATACGGTTGTGTACCATTTTTTATTTGAAAAACATTGTCATTGTTATCTTGAAAGTGTCTTGCTTGAAACTCTTGAGCATCTTCGTGTAGTCTGGAAACTTTGTCGTGGTCTCTTGTTTCAAATATTGCTACTGTAAAGGATGGTGGGTAACATCTCCTTTCCTTTCGTAAAGGTTGGTCAGGAGTAACCTTTACTAAAGGGGGCTTGAAGGTGCACCGAGGTACTTCCTGAGCGATTTTAGAATTTGAACGACCTATCCTCCAAGTACTTCGTGGTGTTCTCGCTCAGATAGGAAAGTTCCGACGCAAAAAAATAGAACACAAAGAGGACCACTGTTTCAGTCTGTCGTTCGTCACTTGGTAGTCCCATGCTCTGGTTCTGGAGCATAGTTCTTATAGGCTGAAAACGACCACAAATTTCAACTTCTGCCACAAGGTCTTCAGACAGCAAGTCCGCTTCAAAAGGACGCCGTTGTTGGCAGGATTTGAACCTACGCGGGGAAACCCCAATGGATTTCAAGTCCATCGCCTTAACCACTCGGCCACAACAACTCTTCTCATTTGCCAGTGGAATGACCAACTGTTGCGACAAACCAACATGGCTGCTTTTCCCTTTGTCTTGTCCTGTTTGGGGTCGCCACAGCGCGTCATCCTTTTTCCATGTAAGCCTATCTGCATCCTCCTCTCGAACACTAACTGCCCTCATGTCTTCCCACACGACATCGATAAAAAATTCTCTTTGATCTTACTCGAGCTCTCTTCCCTGACAGCTCCATCCTTAAAATCCTTCGACCGATATTCTCAGTCTCTCCCCTCTGGACGTGTCCAAACCATCAAAGATCCAAGTGACACACTGTGGACAAAAATATGAACATTGAACTCTTCAGCGCTTTGCTTGTCTCCTCCTGCAGTGCCGAAATCCTGGGAAAATGTCAACTGGACTCTTTTCAACCTTCCAGTCAATGTGTTGTCATGGCCGAGTGGTTAAGGCGATGGACTAGAAATCCATTGGGGTTTCCCCGCGCAGGTTCAAATCCTGCTGACAACGGATGTGTTTTGGGGCAGAAGCTAACAAGTACTGTAATGACTTGAATCGTCGGTGTGATGTGGTTGACTCTTGTTTTTCCATGACAATGACCTGGTAAAAACCTCTACTTGTTTGTTTATTGATATCAACTTATTGCCGACTTCGTTGTATTTTACTGAGCATCCAGGGTAGTACAGCATAGCACAATACCATAATTGCCCGAGTTGTTGTTTTTTAAAAACAAATAAAACAAGAAGATTCAAGTTTCCGCTATTGAAGTTTGCAGATTACCATGTCCTGGATGCCTGAAAATCCACACTGACAGGACAGACAGGGAGACGAACGTGTGCCAATCGATCCTCTCGACAAAGAGGAGATTTTGTTGCAAATGTTGGTCTCGTTTGTGATCAACCATTGACAAGATTTTGGAGTTTCTGCTCAAAACATGAACGTTGTCGACAGGATTCGAACCTGTGCGGGGAGACCCCAATGGATTTCTAATCCATCGCCTTAACCGCTCGGCCACGACAACGCTTTGCTGGCAAATCCTGCAAAGTGCAATCACCATCTATTGTGACAGTGCGGCTGGGTAAATTGGGTAAACTGACAATAAGTTGACAATGAGAAAAATAAACACGAAAGAGGACATATCACACATAGTTCTCACTTTTTACCTTAGGCTTAAAAATGGTGCAGCAATCATGTATATTGTACAGTATCCCTCACCAATTTTTTCATGGTAATATTGGAATGAATGAGGTGATTTTATTTTTTTTTTTTTTTAATTCCCAAAGATATGTATGTTGGTGGGCTCAGCTGTCAGGACCTGGCTCAAGGAACCAGAGGATTGCAGTTCCAAGTGACACACTGTGGACAAAAATATGAATAATCGTTAAGCACTGCTGGTCCCCACACCTCCCGGTTTCACTTCATCCCGAGTCCTGAGAAAATTTCAGCTCCACTGTTGGCACTGTGTTGTTGTGGTTAAGGCAGTCCACTTGTCCATTGTGGTCTTCCCACGCAGGTTAAAATCCTGCTCGCAATGTACTGTGCATCTCGTGGGGCAGAAGCAAACCAGTCCTGTGACAACTTAAGTAGAGGGTTTGGCAGCACTGTTAATTGTGTTTAAATGACACTAACCTGTCCAAATGGTATCTCACTTTGCATTTTGCATATCGTTTTTCTGCCAACAATATGCTTTTTTTGAGGGGCAGAAGCAAACCAACAGCTACTGAGTCCGAGGCAGTGTGCGGCAGGCCTAATATTAGTCTTACCATTTTTGATGCAAATTTTTGTTCACGTTGCTACTCTTCTGTAAGACTGTCTTCATGATGCATGTGTTTATATATACGGTTGTGTACCATTTTTTATTTGAAAAATATTGTCATTGTTATCTTGAAAGTGTCTTGCTTGAAACTCTTGAGCATCTTCGTGTAGTCTGGAAACTTTGTCGTGGTCTCTTGTTTCAAATATTGCTACTGTAAAGGATGGTGGGTAACATCTCCTTTCCTTTCGTAAAGGTTGGTCAGGAGTAACCTTTACTAAAGGGGGCTTGAAGGTGCACCGAGGTACTTCCTGAGAGATTTTAGAATTTGAACGACCTATCCTCCAAGTACTTCGTGGTGTTCTCGCTCGGATAGGAAAGTTCCGACGCAAAAAAATAGAACACAAAGAGGACCACTGTTTCAGTCTGTCGTTCGTCACTTGGTAGTCCCATGCTCTGGTTCTGGAGCATAGTCCTTATAGGCTGAAAACGACCACAAATTTCAACTTCTGCCACAAGGTCTTCAGACAGCAAGTCCGCTTCAAAAGGACTTCGTTGTTGGCAGGATTTGAACCTACGCGGGGAAACCCCAATGGATTTCAAGTCCATCGCCTTAACCACTCGGCCACAACAACTCTTCTCATTTGCAAGTGGAATGACCAACTGTTGCGACAAACCAACATGGCTGCTTTTCCCTTTGTCTTGTCCTGTTTGGGGTCGCCACAGCGCGTCATCCTTTTTCTATGTAAGCCTATCTGCATCCTCCTCTCGAACGCTAACTGCCCTCATGTCTTCCCACACTACATCGATAAAAAATTATCTTTGATCTTACTCGAGCTCTCTTCCCTGACAGCTCCATCCTTAAAATCCTTCGACCGATATTCTCAGTCTCTCCCCTCTGGACGTGTCCAAACCATCAAAGATCCAAGTGACACACTGTGGACAAAAATATGAACATCGAACTCCTCAGCGCTTTGCTTGTCTCCTCCTGCAGTGCCGAAATCCTGGGGAAATGTCAACTGGACTCTTTTCAACCTTCCAGGCACTGTGTTGTAATGGCCGAGTGGGTAAGGCGATGGACTAGAAATCCATTGGGGTTTCCCCGCGCAGGTTCAAATCCTGCTGACAACGGATGTGTTTTGGGGCAGAAGCTAACAAGTACTGTAATGACTTGAATCGTCGGTGTGATGTGGTTGACTCTTGTTTTTCCATGACAATGACCTGGTAAAAACCTCTACTTGTTTGTTTATTGATGTCAACTTATTGCCGACTTCGTTGTATTTTACTGAGCATCCAGGGTAGTACAGCATAGCACAATACCATAATTGCCCGAGTTGTTGTTTTTTAAAAACAAATAAAACAAGAAGATTCAAGTTTCCGCTATTGAAGTTTGCAGATTACCATGTCCTGGATGACTGAAAATCCACACTGACAGGACAGACAGGGAGACGAACGTGTGCCAATCGATCCTCTCGACAAAGAGGAGATTTTGTTGCAAATGTCGGTCTCGTTTGTGATCAACCATTGACAAGATTTTGGAGTTTCTGCTCAAAACATGAACGTTGTCGACAGGATTCGAACCTGTGCGGGGAGACCCCAATGGATTTCTAATCCATCGCCTTAACCGCTCGGCCACGACAACGCTTTGCTGGCAAATCCTGCAAAGTGCAATCACCATCTATTGTGACAGAATGCGGCTGGGTAAATTGGGTAAACTGACAATAAGTTGACAATGAGAAAAATAAACACGAAAGAGGACATATCACACATAGTTCTCACTTTTTACCTTAGGCTTAAAAATGGTGCAGCGATCATGTATATTGTACAGTATCCCTCACCAATTTTTTCATGGTAATATTGGAATGAATGAGGTGATTTTATTATTATTTTTTTTAAATTCCCAAAGATATGTATGTTGGTGGGCTGAGCTGTCAGGACCTGGCTCAAGGAACCAGAGGATTGCAGTTCCAAGTGACACACTGTGGACAAAAATATGAATAATCGTTAAGCACTTTGCTGGTCCCCACACCTCCCGGTTTCACTTCATCCCGAGTCCTGAGAAAATTTCAGCTCCACTGTTGGCACTGTGTTGTTGTGGTTAAGGCAGTCCACATTGTGGTCTTCCCACGCAGGTTAAAATCCTGCTCGCAATGTACTGTGCATCTCGTGGGGCAGAAGCAAACCAGTCCTGTGACAACTTAAGTAGAGGGTTTGGCAGCACTGTTAATTGTGTTTAAATGACACTAACCTGTCCAAATGGTATCTCACTTTGCATTTTGCATATCGTTTTCCTGCCAACAATATGCTTTTTTTGAGGGGCAGAAGCAAACCAACAGCTACTGAGTCCGAGGCGGTGTGCGGCAGGCCTAATATTAGCCTTACCATTTTTGATGCAAATTTTTGTTCACGTTGCTACTCTTCTGTAAGACTGTCTTCATGATGCATGTGTTTATATATACGGTTGTGTACCATTTTTTATTTGAAAAATATTGTCATTGTTATCTTGAAAGTGTCTTGCTTGAAACTCTTGAGCATCTTCGTGTAGTCTCGAAACTTTGTCGTGGTCTCTTGTTTCAAATATTGCTACTGTAAAGGATGGTGGGTAACATCTCCTTTCCTTTCGTAAAGGTTGGTCAGGAGTAACCTTTACTAAAGGGGGCTTGAAAGTGCACCGAGGTACTTCCTGAGCGATTTTAGAATTTGAACGACCTATCCTCCAAGTACTTCGTGGTGTTCTCGCTCAGATAGGAAAGTTCCGACGCAAAAAAATAGAACACAAAGAGGACCACTGTTTCAGTCTGTCGTTCGTCACTTGGTAGTCCCATGCTCTGGTTCTGGAGCATAGTTCTTATAGGCTGAAAACGACCACAAATTTCAACTTCTGCCACAAGGTCTTCAGACAGCAAGTCCGCTTCAAAAGGACGCCGTTGTTGGCAGGATTTGAACCTACGCGGGGAAACCCCAATGGATTTCAAGTCCATCGCCTTAACCACTCGGCCACAACAACTCTTCTCATTTGCCAGTGGAATGACCAACTGTTGCGACAAACCAACATGGCTGCTTTTCCCTTTGTCTTGTCCTGTTTGGGGTCGCCACAGCGCGTCATCCTTTTTCCATGTAAGCCTATCTGCATCCTCCTCTCGAACACTAACTGCCCTCATGTCTTCCCACACTACATCGATAAAAAATTCTCTTTGATCTTACTCGAGCTCTCTTCCCTGACAGCTCCATCCTTAAAATCCTTCGACCGATATTCTCAGTCTCTCCCCTCTGGACGTGTCCAAACCATCAAAGATCCAAGTGACACACTGTGGACAAAAATATGAACATTGAACTCCTCAGCGCTTTGCTTGTCTCCTCCTGCAGTGCCGAAATCCTGGGAAAATGTCAACTGGACTCTTTTCAACCTTCCACTCAATGTGTTGTCATGGCCGAGTGGTTAAGGCGATGGACTAGAAATCCATTGGGGTTTCCCCGCGCAGGTTCAAATCCTGCTGACAACGGATGTGTTTTGGGGCAGAAGCTAACAAGTACTGTAATGACTTGAATCGTCGGTGTGTTGTGGTTGACTCTTGTTTTTCCATGACAATGACCTGGTAAAAACCTCTACTTGTTTGTTTATTGATATCAACTTATTGCCGACTTCGTTGTATTTTACTGAGCATCCAGGGTAGTACAGCATAGCACAATACCATAATTGCCCGAGTTGTTGTTTTTTAAAAACAAATAAAACAAGAAGATTCAAGTTTCCGCTATTGAAGTTTGCAGATTACCATGTCCTGGATGACTGAAAATCCACACTGACAGGACAGACAGGGAGACGAACGTGTGCCAATCGATCCTCTCGACAAAGAGGAGATTTTGTTGCAAATGTCGGTCTCGTTTGTGATCAACCATTGACAAGATTTTGGAGTTTCTGCTCAAAACATGAACGTTGTCGACAGGATTCGAACCTGTGCGGGGAGACCCCAATGGATTTCTAATCCATCGCCTTAACCACTCGGCCACGACAACGCTTTGCTAGCAAATCCTGCAAAGTGCAATCACCATCTATTGTGACAGAATGCGGCTGGGTAAATTGGGTAAACTGACAATAAGTTGACAATGAGAAAAATAAACACGAAAGAGGACATATCACACATAGTTCTCACTTTTTACCTTAGGCTTAAAAATGGTGCAGCGATCATGTATATTGTACAGTATCCCTCACCAATTTTTTCATGGTAATATTGGAATGAATGAGGTGATTTTATTATTTATTTTTTTTAATTCCCAAAGATATGTATGTTGGTGGGCTGAGCTGTCATGACCTGGCTCAAGGAACCAGAGGATTGCAGTTCCAAGTGACACACTGTGGACAAAAATATGAATAATCGTTAAGCACTTTGCTGGTCCCCACACCTCCCGGTTTCACTTCATCCCGAGTCCTGAGAAAATTTCAGCTCCACTGTTGGCACTGTGTTGTTGTGGTTAAGGCAGTCCACTTGTCCATTGTGGTCTTCCCACGCAGGTTAAAATCCTGCTCGCAATGTACTGTGCATCTCGTGGGGCAGAAGCAAACCAGTCCTGTGACAACTTAAGTAGAGGGTTTGGCAGCACTGTTAATTGTGTTTAAATGACACTAACCTGTCCAAATGGTATCTCACTTTGCATTTTGCATATCGTTTTTCTGCCAACAATATGCTTTTTTTGAGGGGCAGAAGCAAACCAACAGCTACTGAGTCCGAGGCAGTGTGCGGCAAGCCTAATATTAGTCTTACCATTTTTGATGCAAATTTTTGTTCACGTTGCTACTCTTCTGTAAGACTGTCTTCATGATGCATGTGTTTATATATACGGTTGTCTTGCTTGAAACTCTTGAGCATCTTCGTGTAGTCTGGAAACTTTGTCGTGGTCTCTTGTTTCAAATATTGCTACTGTAAAGGATGGTGGGTAACATCTCCTTTCCTTTCGTAAAGGTTGGTCAGGAGTAACCTTTACTAAAGGGGGCTTGAAGGTGGACCGAGGTACTTCCTGAGCGATTTTAGAATTTGAACGACCTATCCTCCAAGTACTTCGTGGTGTTCTCGCTCGGATAGGAAAGTTCCGACGCAAAAAAATAGAACACAAAGAGGACCACTGTTTCAGTCTGTCGTTCGTCACTTGGTAGTCCCATGTTCTGGTTCTGGAGCATAGTCCTTATAGGCTGAAAACGACCACAAATTTCAACTTCTGCCACAAGGTCTTCAGACAGCAAGTCCGCTTCAAAAGGAAGTCGTTGTTGGCAGGATTTGAACCTACGCGGGGAAACCCCAATGGATTTCAAGTCCATTGCCTTAACCACTCGGCCACAACAACTCTTCTCATTTGCAAGTGGAATGACCAACTGTTGCGACAAACCAACATGGCTGCTTTTCCCTTTGTCTTGTCCTGTTTGGGGTCGCCACAGCGCGTCATCCTTTTTCTATGTAAGCCTATCTGCATCCTCCTCTCGAACACTAACTGCCCTCATGTCTTCCCACACTACATCGATAAAAAATTCTCTTTGATCTTACTCGAGCTCTCTTCCCTGACAGCTCCATCCTTAAAATCCTACGACCGATATTCTCAGTTTCTCCCCTCTGGACGTGTCCAAACCATCAAAGATCCAAGTGACACACTGTGGACAAAAATATGAACATCGAACTCCTCAGCGCTTTGCTTGTCTCCTCCTGCAGTGCCGAAATCCTGGGGAAATGTCAACTGGACTCTTTTCAACCTTCCAGGCAATGTGTTGTCATGGCCGAGTGGTTAAGGCGATGGACTAGAAATCCATTGGGGTTTCCCCGCGCAGGTTCAAATCCTGCTGACAACGGATGTGTTTTGGGGCAGAAGCTAACAAGTACTGTAACGACTTGAATCGTCGGTGTGATGTGGTTGACTCTTGTTTTTCCATGACAATGACCTGGTAAAAACCTCTACTTGTTTGTTTATTGATGTCAACTTATTGCCGACTTCGTTGTATTTTACTGAGCATCCAGGGTAGTACAGCATAGCACAATACCATAATTGCCCGAGTTGTTGTTTTTTAAAAACAAATAAAACAAGAAGATTCAAGTTTCCGCTATTGAAGTTTGCAGATTACCATGTCCTGGATGACTGAAAATCCACACTGACAGGACAGACAGGGAGACGAACGTGTGCCAATCGATCCTCTCGACAAAGAGGAGATTTTGTTGCAAATGTCGGTCTCGTTTGTGATCAACCATTGACAAGATTTTGGAGTTTCTGCTCAAAACATGAACGTTGTCGACAGGATTCGAACCTGTGCGGGGAGACCCCAATGGATTTCTAATCCATCGCCTTAACCGCTCGGCCACGACAACGCTTTGCTGGCAAATCCTGCAAAGTGCAATCACCATCTATTGTGACAGAATGCGGCTGGGTAAATTGGGTAAACTGACAATAAGTTGACAATGAGAAAAATAAACACGAAAGAGGACATATCACACATAGTTCTCACTTTTTACCTTAGGCTTAAAAATGGTGCAGCGATCATGTATATTGTACAGTATCCCTCACCAATTTTTTCATGGTAATATTGGAATGAATGAGGTGATTTTATTATTATTTTTTTTTAATTCCCAAAGATATGTATGTTGGTGGGCTCAGCTGTCAGGACCTGGCTCAAGGAACCAGAGGATTGCAGTTCCAAGTGACACACTGTGGACAAAAATATGAATAATCGTTAAGCACTTTGCTGGTCCCCACACCTCCCGGTTTCACTTCATCCCGAGTCCTGAGAAAATTTCAGCTCCACTGTTGGCACTGTGTTGTTGTGGTTAAGGCAGTCCACATTGTGGTCTTCCCACGCAGGTTAAAATCCTGCTCGCAATGTACTGTGCATCTCGTGGGGCAGAAGCAAACCAGTCCTGTGACAACTTAAGTAGAGGGTTTGGCAGCACTGTTAATTGTGTTTAAATGACACTAACCTGTCCAAATGGTATCTCACTTTGCATTTTGCATATCGTTTTCCTGCCAACAATATGCTTTTTTTGAGGGGCAGAAGCAAACCAACAGCTACTGAGTCCGAGGCGGTGTGCGGCAGGCCTAATATTAGCCTTACCATTTTTGATGCAAATTTTTGTTCACGTTGCTACTCTTCTGTAAGACTGTCTTCATGATGCATGTGTTTATATATACGGTTGTGTACCATTTTTTATTTGAAAAATATTGTCATTGTTATCTTGAAAGTGTCTTGCTTGAAACTCTTGAGCATCTTCGTGTAGTCTGGAAACTTTGTCGTGGTCTCTTGTTTCAAATATTGCTACTGTAAAGGATGGTGGGTAACATCTCCTTTCCTTTCGTAAAGGTTGGTCAGGAGTAACCTTTACTAAAGGGGGCTTGAAGGTGCACCGAGGTACTTCCTGAGCGATTTTAGAATTTGAACGACCTATCCTCCAAGTACTTCGTGGTGTTCTCGCTCAGATAGGAAAGTTCCGACGCAAAAAAATAGAACACAAAGAGGACCACTGTTTCAGTCTGTCGTTCGTCACTTGGTAGTCCCATGCTCTGGTTCTGGAGCATAGTTCTTATAGGCTGAAAACGACCACAAATTTCAACTTCTGCCACAAGGTCTTCAGACAGCAAGTCCGCTTCAAAAGGACGCCGTTGTTGGCAGGATTTGAACCTACGCGGGGAAACCCCAATGGATTTCAAGTCCATCGCCTTAACCACTCGGCCACAACAACTCTTCTCATTTGCCAGTGGAATGACCAACTGTTGCGACAAACCAACATGGCTGCTTTTCCCTTTGTCTTGTCCTGTTTGGGGTCGCCACAGCGCGTCATCCTTTTTCCATGTAAGCCTATCTGCATCCTCCTCTCGAACACTAACTGCCCTCATGTCTTCCCACACGACATCGATAAAAAATTCTCTTTGATCTTACTCGAGCTCTCTTCCCTGACAGCTCCATCCTTAAAATCCTTCGACCGATATTCTCAGTCTCTCCCCTCTGGACGTGTCCAAACCATCAAAGATCCAAGTGACACACTGTGGACAAAAATATGAACATTGAACTCTTCAGCGCTTTGCTTGTCTCCTCCTGCAGTGCCGAAATCCTGGGAAAATGTCAACTGGACTCTTTTCAACCTTCCAGTCAATGTGTTGTCATGGCCGAGTGGTTAAGGCGATGGACTAGAAATCCATTGGGGTTTCCCCGCGCAGGTTCAAATCCTGCTGACAACGGATGTGTTTTGGGGCAGAAGCTAACAAGTACTGTAATGACTTGAATCGTCGGTGTGATGTGGTTGACTCTTGTTTTTCCATGACAATGACCTGGTAAAAACCTCTACTTGTTTGTTTATTGATATCAACTTATTGCCGACTTCGTTGTATTTTACTGAGCATCCAGGGTAGTACAGCATAGCACAATACCATAATTGCCCGAGTTGTTGTTTTTTAAAAACAAATAAAACAAGAAGATTCAAGTTTCCGCTATTGAAGTTTGCAGATTACCATGTCCTGGATGCCTGAAAATCCACACTGACAGGACAGACAGGGAGACGAACGTGTGCCAATCGATCCTCTCGACAAAGAGGAGATTTTGTTGCAAATGTTGGTCTCGTTTGTGATCAACCATTGACAAGATTTTGGAGTTTCTGCTCAAAACATGAACGTTGTCGACAGGATTCGAACCTGTGCGGGGAGACCCCAATGGATTTCTAATCCATCGCCTTAACCGCTCGGCCACGACAACGCTTTGCTGGCAAATCCTGCAAAGTGCAATCACCATCTATTGTGACAGTGCGGCTGGGTAAATTGGGTAAACTGACAATAAGTTGACAATGAGAAAAATAAACACGAAAGAGGACATATCACACATAGTTCTCACTTTTTACCTTAGGCTTAAAAATGGTGCAGCAATCATGTATATTGTACAGTATCCCTCACCAATTTTTTCATGGTAATATTGGAATGAATGAGGTGATTTTATTTTTTTTTTTTTTTAATTCCCAAAGATATGTATGTTGGTGGGCTCAGCTGTCAGGACCTGGCTCAAGGAACCAGAGGATTGCAGTTCCAAGTGACACACTGTGGACAAAAATATGAATAATCGTTAAGCACTGCTGGTCCCCACACCTCCCGGTTTCACTTCATCCCGAGTCCTGAGAAAATTTCAGCTCCACTGTTGGCACTGTGTTGTTGTGGTTAAGGCAGTCCACTTGTCCATTGTGGTCTTCCCACGCAGGTTAAAATCCTGCTCGCAATGTACTGTGCATCTCGTGGGGCAGAAGCAAACCAGTCCTGTGACAACTTAAGTAGAGGGTTTGGCAGCACTGTTAATTGTGTTTAAATGACACTAACCTGTCCAAATGGTATCTCACTTTGCATTTTGCATATCGTTTTTCTGCCAACAATATGCTTTTTTTGAGGGGCAGAAGCAAACCAACAGCTACTGAGTCCGAGGCAGTGTGCGGCAGGCCTAATATTAGTCTTACCATTTTTGATGCAAATTTTTGTTCACGTTGCTACTCTTCTGTAAGACTGTCTTCATGATGCATGTGTTTATATATACGGTTGTGTACCATTTTTTATTTGAAAAATATTGTCATTGTTATCTTGAAAGTGTCTTGCTTGAAACTCTTGAGCATCTTCGTGTAGTCTGGAAACTTTGTCGTGGTCTCTTGTTTCAAATATTGCTACTGTAAAGGATGGTGGGTAACATCTCCTTTCCTTTCGTAAAGGTTGGTCAGGAGTAACCTTTACTAAAGGGGGCTTGAAGGTGCACCGAGGTACTTCCTGAGAGATTTTAGAATTTGAACGACCTATCCTCCAAGTACTTCGTGGTGTTCTCGCTCGGATAGGAAAGTTCCGACGCAAAAAAATAGAACACAAAGAGGACCACTGTTTCAGTCTGTCGTTCGTCACTTGGTAGTCCCATGCTCTGGTTCTGGAGCATAGTCCTTATAGGCTGAAAACGACCACAAATTTCAACTTCTGCCACAAGGTCTTCAGACAGCAAGTCCGCTTCAAAAGGACTTCGTTGTTGGCAGGATTTGAACCTACGCGGGGAAACCCCAATGGATTTCAAGTCCATCGCCTTAACCACTCGGCCACAACAACTCTTCTCATTTGCAAGTGGAATGACCAACTGTTGCGACAAACCAACATGGCTGCTTTTCCCTTTGTCTTGTCCTGTTTGGGGTCGCCACAGCGCGTCATCCTTTTTCTATGTAAGCCTATCTGCATCCTCCTCTCGAACGCTAACTGCCCTCATGTCTTCCCACACTACATCGATAAAAAATTATCTTTGATCTTACTCGAGCTCTCTTCCCTGACAGCTCCATCCTTAAAATCCTTCGACCGATATTCTCAGTCTCTCCCCTCTGGACGTGTCCAAACCATCAAAGATCCAAGTGACACACTGTGGACAAAAATATGAACATCGAACTCCTCAGCGCTTTGCTTGTCTCCTCCTGCAGTGCCGAAATCCTGGGGAAATGTCAACTGGACTCTTTTCAACCTTCCAGGCACTGTGTTGTAATGGCCGAGTGGGTAAGGCGATGGACTAGAAATCCATTGGGGTTTCCCCGCGCAGGTTCAAATCCTGCTGACAACGGATGTGTTTTGGGGCAGAAGCTAACAAGTACTGTAATGACTTGAATCGTCGGTGTGATGTGGTTGACTCTTGTTTTTCCATGACAATGACCTGGTAAAAACCTCTACTTGTTTGTTTATTGATGTCAACTTATTGCCGACTTCGTTGTATTTTACTGAGCATCCAGGGTAGTACAGCATAGCACAATACCATAATTGCCCGAGTTGTTGTTTTTTAAAAACAAATAAAACAAGAAGATTCAAGTTTCCGCTATTGAAGTTTGCAGATTACCATGTCCTGGATGACTGAAAATCCACACTGACAGGACAGACAGGGAGACGAACGTGTGCCAATCGATCCTCTCGACAAAGAGGAGATTTTGTTGCAAATGTCGGTCTCGTTTGTGATCAACCATTGACAAGATTTTGGAGTTTCTGCTCAAAACATGAACGTTGTCGACAGGATTCGAACCTGTGCGGGGAGACCCCAATGGATTTCTAATCCATCGCCTTAACCGCTCGGCCACGACAACGCTTTGCTGGCAAATCCTGCAAAGTGCAATCACCATCTATTGTGACAGAATGCGGCTGGGTAAATTGGGTAAACTGACAATAAGTTGACAATGAGAAAAATAAACACGAAAGAGGACATATCACACATAGTTCTCACTTTTTACCTTAGGCTTAAAAATGGTGCAGCGATCATGTATATTGTACAGTATCCCTCACCAATTTTTTCATGGTAATATTGGAATGAATGAGGTGATTTTATTATTATTTTTTTTAAATTCCCAAAGATATGTATGTTGGTGGGCTGAGCTGTCAGGACCTGGCTCAAGGAACCAGAGGATTGCAGTTCCAAGTGACACACTGTGGACAAAAATATGAATAATCGTTAAGCACTTTGCTGGTCCCCACACCTCCCGGTTTCACTTCATCCCGAGTCCTGAGAAAATTTCAGCTCCACTGTTGGCACTGTGTTGTTGTGGTTAAGGCAGTCCACATTGTGGTCTTCCCACGCAGGTTAAAATCCTGCTCGCAATGTACTGTGCATCTCGTGGGGCAGAAGCAAACCAGTCCTGTGACAACTTAAGTAGAGGGTTTGGCAGCACTGTTAATTGTGTTTAAATGACACTAACCTGTCCAAATGGTATCTCACTTTGCATTTTGCATATCGTTTTCCTGCCAACAATATGCTTTTTTTGAGGGGCAGAAGCAAACCAACAGCTACTGAGTCCGAGGCGGTGTGCGGCAGGCCTAATATTAGCCTTACCATTTTTGATGCAAATTTTTGTTCACGTTGCTACTCTTCTGTAAGACTGTCTTCATGATGCATGTGTTTATATATACGGTTGTGTACCATTTTTTATTTGAAAAATATTGTCATTGTTATCTTGAAAGTGTCTTGCTTGAAACTCTTGAGCATCTTCGTGTAGTCTCGAAACTTTGTCGTGGTCTCTTGTTTCAAATATTGCTACTGTAAAGGATGGTGGGTAACATCTCCTTTCCTTTCGTAAAGGTTGGTCAGGAGTAACCTTTACTAAAGGGGGCTTGAAAGTGCACCGAGGTACTTCCTGAGCGATTTTAGAATTTGAACGACCTATCCTCCAAGTACTTCGTGGTGTTCTCGCTCAGATAGGAAAGTTCCGACGCAAAAAAATAGAACACAAAGAGGACCACTGTTTCAGTCTGTCGTTCGTCACTTGGTAGTCCCATGCTCTGGTTCTGGAGCATAGTTCTTATAGGCTGAAAACGACCACAAATTTCAACTTCTGCCACAAGGTCTTCAGACAGCAAGTCCGCTTCAAAAGGACGCCGTTGTTGGCAGGATTTGAACCTACGCGGGGAAACCCCAATGGATTTCAAGTCCATCGCCTTAACCACTCGGCCACAACAACTCTTCTCATTTGCCAGTGGAATGACCAACTGTTGCGACAAACCAACATGGCTGCTTTTCCCTTTGTCTTGTCCTGTTTGGGGTCGCCACAGCGCGTCATCCTTTTTCCATGTAAGCCTATCTGCATCCTCCTCTCGAACACTAACTGCCCTCATGTCTTCCCACACTACATCGATAAAAAATTCTCTTTGATCTTACTCGAGCTCTCTTCCCTGACAGCTCCATCCTTAAAATCCTTCGACCGATATTCTCAGTCTCTCCCCTCTGGACGTGTCCAAACCATCAAAGATCCAAGTGACACACTGTGGACAAAAATATGAACATTGAACTCCTCAGCGCTTTGCTTGTCTCCTCCTGCAGTGCCGAAATCCTGGGAAAATGTCAACTGGACTCTTTTCAACCTTCCACTCAATGTGTTGTCATGGCCGAGTGGTTAAGGCGATGGACTAGAAATCCATTGGGGTTTCCCCGCGCAGGTTCAAATCCTGCTGACAACGGATGTGTTTTGGGGCAGAAGCTAACAAGTACTGTAATGACTTGAATCGTCGGTGTGTTGTGGTTGACTCTTGTTTTTCCATGACAATGACCTGGTAAAAACCTCTACTTGTTTGTTTATTGATATCAACTTATTGCCGACTTCGTTGTATTTTACTGAGCATCCAGGGTAGTACAGCATAGCACAATACCATAATTGCCCGAGTTGTTGTTTTTTAAAAACAAATAAAACAAGAAGATTCAAGTTTCCGCTATTGAAGTTTGCAGATTACCATGTCCTGGATGACTGAAAATCCACACTGACAGGACAGACAGGGAGACGAACGTGTGCCAATCGATCCTCTCGACAAAGAGGAGATTTTGTTGCAAATGTCGGTCTCGTTTGTGATCAACCATTGACAAGATTTTGGAGTTTCTGCTCAAAACATGAACGTTGTCGACAGGATTCGAACCTGTGCGGGGAGACCCCAATGGATTTCTAATCCATCGCCTTAACCACTCGGCCACGACAACGCTTTGCTAGCAAATCCTGCAAAGTGCAATCACCATCTATTGTGACAGAATGCGGCTGGGTAAATTGGGTAAACTGACAATAAGTTGACAATGAGAAAAATAAACACGAAAGAGGACATATCACACATAGTTCTCACTTTTTACCTTAGGCTTAAAAATGGTGCAGCGATCATGTATATTGTACAGTATCCCTCACCAATTTTTTCATGGTAATATTGGAATGAATGAGGTGATTTTATTATTTATTTTTTTTAATTCCCAAAGATATGTATGTTGGTGGGCTGAGCTGTCATGACCTGGCTCAAGGAACCAGAGGATTGCAGTTCCAAGTGACACACTGTGGACAAAAATATGAATAATCGTTAAGCACTTTGCTGGTCCCCACACCTCCCGGTTTCACTTCATCCCGAGTCCTGAGAAAATTTCAGCTCCACTGTTGGCACTGTGTTGTTGTGGTTAAGGCAGTCCACTTGTCCATTGTGGTCTTCCCACGCAGGTTAAAATCCTGCTCGCAATGTACTGTGCATCTCGTGGGGCAGAAGCAAACCAGTCCTGTGACAACTTAAGTAGAGGGTTTGGCAGCACTGTTAATTGTGTTTAAATGACACTAACCTGTCCAAATGGTATCTCACTTTGCATTTTGCATATCGTTTTTCTGCCAACAATATGCTTTTTTTGAGGGGCAGAAGCAAACCAACAGCTACTGAGTCCGAGGCAGTGTGCGGCAAGCCTAATATTAGTCTTACCATTTTTGATGCAAATTTTTGTTCACGTTGCTACTCTTCTGTAAGACTGTCTTCATGATGCATGTGTTTATATATACGGTTGTCTTGCTTGAAACTCTTGAGCATCTTCGTGTAGTCTGGAAACTTTGTCGTGGTCTCTTGTTTCAAATATTGCTACTGTAAAGGATGGTGGGTAACATCTCCTTTCCTTTCGTAAAGGTTGGTCAGGAGTAACCTTTACTAAAGGGGGCTTGAAGGTGGACCGAGGTACTTCCTGAGCGATTTTAGAATTTGAACGACCTATCCTCCAAGTACTTCGTGGTGTTCTCGCTCGGATAGGAAAGTTCCGACGCAAAAAAATAGAACACAAAGAGGACCACTGTTTCAGTCTGTCGTTCGTCACTTGGTAGTCCCATGTTCTGGTTCTGGAGCATAGTCCTTATAGGCTGAAAACGACCACAAATTTCAACTTCTGCCACAAGGTCTTCAGACAGCAAGTCCGCTTCAAAAGGAAGTCGTTGTTGGCAGGATTTGAACCTACGCGGGGAAACCCCAATGGATTTCAAGTCCATTGCCTTAACCACTCGGCCACAACAACTCTTCTCATTTGCAAGTGGAATGACCAACTGTTGCGACAAACCAACATGGCTGCTTTTCCCTTTGTCTTGTCCTGTTTGGGGTCGCCACAGCGCGTCATCCTTTTTCTATGTAAGCCTATCTGCATCCTCCTCTCGAACACTAACTGCCCTCATGTCTTCCCACACTACATCGATAAAAAATTCTCTTTGATCTTACTCGAGCTCTCTTCCCTGACAGCTCCATCCTTAAAATCCTACGACCGATATTCTCAGTTTCTCCCCTCTGGACGTGTCCAAACCATCAAAGATCCAAGTGACACACTGTGGACAAAAATATGAACATCGAACTCCTCAGCGCTTTGCTTGTCTCCTCCTGCAGTGCCGAAATCCTGGGGAAATGTCAACTGGACTCTTTTCAACCTTCCAGGCAATGTGTTGTCATGGCCGAGTGGTTAAGGCGATGGACTAGAAATCCATTGGGGTTTCCCCGCGCAGGTTCAAATCCTGCTGACAACGGATGTGTTTTGGGGCAGAAGCTAACAAGTACTGTAACGACTTGAATCGTCGGTGTGATGTGGTTGACTCTTGTTTTTCCATGACAATGACCTGGTAAAAACCTCTACTTGTTTGTTTATTGATGTCAACTTATTGCCGACTTCGTTGTATTTTACTGAGCATCCAGGGTAGTACAGCATAGCACAATACCATAATTGCCCGAGTTGTTGTTTTTTAAAAACAAATAAAACAAGAAGATTCAAGTTTCCGCTATTGAAGTTTGCAGATTACCATGTCCTGGATGACTGAAAATCCACACTGACAGGACAGACAGGGAGACGAACGTGTGCCAATCGATCCTCTCGACAAAGAGGAGATTTTGTTGCAAATGTCGGTCTCGTTTGTGATCAACCATTGACAAGATTTTGGAGTTTCTGCTCAAAACATGAACGTTGTCGACAGGATTCGAACCTGTGCGGGGAGACCCCAATGGATTTCTAATCCATCGCCTTAACCGCTCGGCCACGACAACGCTTTGCTGGCAAATCCTGCAAAGTGCAATCACCATCTATTGTGACAGAATGCGGCTGGGTAAATTGGGTAAACTGACAATAAGTTGACAATGAGAAAAATAAACACGAAAGAGGACATATCACACATAGTTCTCACTTTTTACCTTAGGCTTAAAAATGGTGCAGCGATCATGTATATTGTACAGTATCCCTCACCAATTTTTTCATGGTAATATTGGAATGAATGAGGTGATTTTATTATTATTTTTTTTTAATTCCCAAAGATATGTATGTTGGTGGGCTCAGCTGTCAGGACCTGGCTCAAGGAACCAGAGGATTGCAGTTCCAAGTGACACACTGTGGACAAAAATATGAATAATCGTTAAGCACTTTGCTGGTCCCCACACCTCCCGGTTTCACTTCATCCCGAGTCCTGAGAAAATTTCAGCTCCACTGTTGGCACTGTGTTGTTGTGGTTAAGGCAGTCCACATTGTGGTCTTCCCACGCAGGTTAAAATCCTGCTCGCAATGTACTGTGCATCTCGTGGGGCAGAAGCAAACCAGTCCTGTGACAACTTAAGTAGAGGGTTTGGCAGCACTGTTAATTGTGTTTAAATGACACTAACCTGTCCAAATGGTATCTCACTTTGCATTTTGCATATCGTTTTCCTGCCAACAATATGCTTTTTTTGAGGGGCAGAAGCAAACCAACAGCTACTGAGTCCGAGGCGGTGTGCGGCAGGCCTAATATTAGCCTTACCATTTTTGATGCAAATTTTTGTTCACGTTGCTACTCTTCTGTAAGACTGTCTTCATGATGCATGTGTTTATATATACGGTTGTGTACCATTTTTTATTTGAAAAATATTGTCATTGTTATCTTGAAAGTGTCTTGCTTGAAACTCTTGAGCATCTTCGTGTAGTCTCGAAACTTTGTCGTGGTCTCTTGTTTCAAATATTGCTACTGTAAAGGATGGTGGGTAACATCTCCTTTCCTTTCGTAAAGGTTGGTCAGGAGTAACCTTTACTAAAGGGGGCTTGAAGGTGCACCGAGGTACTTCCTGAGCGATTTTAGAATTTGAACGACCTATCCTCCAAGTACTTCGTGGTGTTCTCGCTCGGATAGGAAAGTTCCGACGCAAAAAAATAGAACACAAAGAGGACCACTGTTTCAGTCTGTCGTTCGTCACTTGGTAGTCCCATGCTCTGGTTCTGGAGCATAGTCCTTATAGGCTGAAAACGACCACAAATTTCAACTTCTGCCACAAGGTCTTCAGACAGCAAGTCCGCTTCAAAAGGACGTCGTTGTTGGCAGGATTTGAACCTACGCGGGGAAACCCCAATGGATTTCAAGTCCATCGCCTTAACCACTCGGCCACAACAACTCTTCTCATTTGCAAGTGGAATGACCAACTGTTGCGACAAACCAACATGGCTGCTTTTCCCTTTGTCTTGTCCTGTTTGGGGTCGCCACAGCGCGTCATCCTTTTTCTATGTAAGCCTATCTGCATCCTCCTCTCGAACACTAACTGCCCTCATGTCTTCCCACACTACATCGATAAAAAATTCTCTTTGATCTTACTCGAGCTCTCTTCCCTGACAGCTCCATCCTTAAAATCCTTCGACCGATATTCTCAGTCTCTCCCCTCTGGACGTGTCCAAACCATCAAAGATCCAAGTGACACACTGTGGACAAAAATATGAACATCGAACTCCTCAGCGCTTTGCTTGTCTCCTCCTGCAGTGCCGAAATCCTGGGGAAATGTCAACTGGACTCTATTCAACCTTCCAGGCAATGTGTTGTAATGGCCGAGTGGTTAAGGCGATGGACTAGAAATCCATTGGGGTTTCCCCGCGCAGGTTCAAATCCTGCTGACAACGGATGTGTTTTGGGGCAGAAGCTGACAAGGACTGTAACGACTTGAATCGTCGGTGTGATGTGGTTGACTCTTGTTTTTCCATGACAATGACCTGGTAAAAACCTCTACTTGTTTGTTTATTGATGTCAACTTATTGCCGACTTCGTTGTATTTTACTGAGCATCCAGGGTAGTACAGCATAGCACAATACCATAATTGCCCGAGTTGTTGTTTTTTAAAAACAAATAAAACAAGAAGATTCAAGTTTCCGCTATTGAAGTTTGCAGATTACCATGTCCTGGATGACTGAAAATCCACACTGACAGGACAGACAGGGAGACGAACGTGTGCCAATCGATCCTCTCGACAAAGAGGAGATTTTGTTGCAAATGTCGGTCTCGTTTGTGATCAACCATTGACAAGATTTTGGAGTTTCTGCTCAAAACATGAACGTTGTCGACAGGATTCGAACCTGTGCGGGGAGACCCCAATGGATTTCTAATCCATCGCCTTAACCGCTCGGCCACGACAACGCTTTGCTGGCAAATCCTGCAAAGTGCAATCACCATCTATTGTGACAGAATGCGGCTGGGTAAATTGGGTAAACTGACAATAAGTTGACAATGAGAAAAATAAACACGAAAGAGGACATATCACACATAGTTCTCACTTTTTACCTTAGGCTTAAAAATGGTGCAGCGATCATGTATATTGTACAGTATCCCTCACCAATTTTTTCATGGTAATATTGGAATGAATGAGGTGATTTTATTATTATTTTTTTTTAATTCCCAAAGATATGTATGTTGGTGGGCTGAGCTGTCAGGACCTGGCTCAAGGAACCAGAGGATTGCAGTTCCAAGTGACACACTGTGGACAAAAATATGAATAATCGTTAAGCACTTTGCTGGTCCCCACACCTCCCGGTTTCACTTCATCCCGAGTCCTGAGAAAATTTCAGCTCCACTGTTGGCACTGTGTTGTTGTGGTTAAGGCAGTCCACTTGTCCATTGTGGTCTTCCCACGCAGGTTAAAATCCTGCTCGCAATGTACTGTGCATCTCGTGGGGCAGAAGCAAACCAGTCCTGTGACAACTTAAGTAGAGGGTTTGGCAGCACTGTTAATTGTGTTTAAATGACACTAACCTGTCCAAATGGTATCTCACTTTGCATTTTGCATATCGTTTTCCTGCCAACAATATGCTTTTTTTGAGGGGCAGAAGCAAACCAACAGCTACTGAGTCCGAGGCAATGTGCGGCAGGCCTAATATTAGTCTTACCATTTTTGATGCAAATTTTTGTTCACGTTGCTACTCTTCTGTAAGACTGTCTTCATGATGCATGTGTTTATATATACGGTTGTGTACCATTTTTTATTTGAAAAATATTGTCATTGTTATCTTGAAAGTGTCTTGCTTGAAACTCTTGAGCATCTTCGTGTAGTCTCGAAACTTTGTCGTGGTCTCTTGTTTCAAATATTGCTACTGTAAAGGATGGTGGGTAACATCTCCTTTCCTTTCGTAAAGGTTGGTCAGGAGTAACCTTTACTAAAGGGGGCTTGAAGGTGCACCGAGGTACTTCCTGAGCGATTTTAGAATTTGAACGACCTATCCTCCAAGTACTTCGTGGTGTTCTCGCTCGGATAGGAAAGTTCCGACGCAAAAAAATAGAACACAAAGAGGACCACTGTTTCAGTCTGTCGTTCGTCACTTGGTAGTCCCATGCTCTGGTTCTGGAGCATAGTCCTTATAGGCTGAAAACGACCACAAATTTCAACTTCTGCCACAAGGTCTTCAGACAGCAAGTCCGCTTCAAAAGGACGTCGTTGTTGGCAGGATTTGAACCTACGCGGGGAAACCCCAATGGATTTCAAGTCCATCGCCTTAACCACTCGGCCACAACAACTCTTCTCATTTGCAAGTGGAATGACCAACTGTTGCGGCAAACCAACATGGCTGCTTTTCCCTGTGTCTTGTCCTGTTTGGGGTCGCCACAGCGCGTCATCCTTTTTCTATGTAAGCCTATCTGCATCCTCCTCTCGAACACTAACTGCCCTCATGTCTTCCCACACTACATCGATAAAAAATTCTCTTTGATCTTACTCGAGCTCTCTTCCCTGACAGCTCCATCCTTAAAATCCTTCGACCGATATTCTCAGTCTCTCCCCTCTGGACGTGTCCAAACCATCAAAGATCCAAGTGACACACTGTGGACAAAAATATGAACATCGAACTCCTCAGCGCTTTGCTTGTCTCCTCCTGCAGTGCCGAAATCCTGGGGAAATGTCAACTGGACTCTTTTCAACCTTCCACTCAATGTGTTGTCATGGCCGAGTGGTTAAGGCGATGGACTAGAAATCCATTGGGGTTTCCCCGCGCAGGTTGAAATCCTGCTGACAACGGATGTGTTTTGGGGCAGAAGCTAACAAGTACTGTAATGACTTGAATCGTCGGTGTGATGTGGTTGACTCTTGTTTTTCCATGACAATGACCTGGTAAAAACCTCTACTTGTTTGTTTATTGATGTCAACTTATTGCCGACTTCGTTGTATTTTACTGAGCATCCAGGGTAGTACAGCATAGCACAATACCATAATTGCCCGAGTTGTTGTTTTTTAAAAACAAATAAAACAAGATTCAAGTTTCCGCTATTGAAGTTTGCAGATTACCATGTCCTGGATGACTGAAAATCCACACTGACAGGACAGACAGGGAGACGAACGTGTGCCAATCGATCCTCTCGACAAAGAGGAGATTTTGTTGCAAATGTCGGTCTCGTTTGTGATCAACCATTGACAAGATTTTGGAGTTTCTGCTCAAAACATGAACATTGTCGACAGGATTCGAACCTGTGCGGGGAGACCCCAATGGATTTCTAATCCATCGCCTTAACCGCTCGGCCACGACAACGCTTTGCTGATAAATCCTGCAAAGTGCAATCACCATCTATTGTGACAGAATGCGGCTGGGTAAATTGGGTAAACTGACAATAAGTTGACATTAATCCATCCATCCATTTTCTGAGCCGCTTCTCCTCACTAGGGTCGCGGGCGTGCTGGAGCCTATCCCAGCTGTCATCGGGCAGGAGGCGGGGTACACCCTGAACTGGTTGCCAGCCAATCGCAGGGCACATAGGAACAAACAATCATTCGCACTCACAGTCATGCCTACGGGCAATTTAGAGTCTCCAATTCATGCATGTTTTTGGGATGTGGGAGGAAACCGGAGTACCCGGAGAAAACCCACGCAGGCACGGGGAGAACATGCAAACTCCACACAGGTGGGGCCGGGGATTGAACCCGGGTCCTCAGAACTGTGAGGCTGACGCTCTAACCAGTCGGCCACCGTGCCGCCAAGTTGACATTAATGAGAAAAATAAACACGAAAGAGGACATATCACACAGTTCTCACTTTTTACCTTAGGCTTAAAAATGGTTCAGCGATCATGTATATTGTATTGTAGCCCTCACTATTTTTTTCATGGTAATATTGGAATGAATGAGGTGATTTTATTTTTAAAAATTCCCAAAGATATGTATGTTGGTGATCTCAGCTGTCAGGACTTGGCTCAGGAACCAGAGGATTGCAGTTCCAAGTTAAACACTGTGGACAAAAATATGAATATAGAATCTATACGCACTTTGTTGGTCCACACCTCCTGGTTGCACTTCATCCTGAGTCCTGATAAAATGTCAGCGGCAGTGAAGGCATTGTGTTGTGGCTGAGTGGTTTAGGCAATGCACTAGAAATCATTGTGGTCTCCCCACGCAGGTTAAAATCATGCTCACAATGTACTGTGCATCATGTGGGGCATCATGTGCGGCAAAGCAGTACTATGACAACAACAAGATTTGGCAGCACTGTTAGTGGTTTTTACATGGCACTGACCTGTCAAAATGTTACCTCACTTTTCATTTTACATATCGTTTTCTTGCCGACAATGTGCTTTTTTGAGGACCTACCGAAGAGCTACCGAGTTCCCTATTCAAATCCTCAGAGCCAGTTGGGACAGGCTCTAGCTAATGTGCAACCCAAATGAGGAAAAGCAGTATAGGATGGATGAAATAGGATAATTTCTCACAGCACCCCTGATGTCAGACTGGTTGGGAATCACTGGTTTAAGAGCTCTATTTTCTTATTTTTGTCCACAGTAAGTAACTTGAAATTGACATTTTCTGGTCTTGAAGGAAAGTCCTTTTTACTAAGACTGAGAACGAGCTGCTGGTGTTCCAAAAGAAGGTCGTTGTCAGCAGGATTATAATAAGTGTGGACGTACCTCCTAACGACTCCTACTCCAGCACCTTAACCACTCAGCCACAACTACTGCATGCAACCTGTCTTTATACGTTTCAAGTGTCATAGCCAACAAACCACGTCTGGCAACGGCTAAATTAACAATAAGTTAACATCAATAACAAAACAATAGGAAGTAGTGGTTGGCTGTCTAGGCTGAGTGGTTATTGTGGTGAAGTAAGAAATAATTTGGGATCTCCTTGCACAGTTTTGAATTCTGCTGACAATATAAAAGTTTTGAAGTAAAGGCAGGCTCGTCCTGTGAAAACCTGAATGGGAGACTGGTGGGACTGGTAGCTTCAGAATGTTTATACTACACTGACCTGGTAAAACGAATATCAATTGGCACATAGGAAGGTATCATTCACAGCAGGATTCAAACCTGCACAGGGAGACCCCAATGGATTCCTAGCCCATCGCCTTAACCACTCGGCCACAAGAACAAGCTCCACTGATTACATCGGTTATCAAATTTTCTGCGAACTCACACGCCTTTATCTTTGCAGTAAAACAAGTGTTTGTCGTCAGCGCGTCATGGAGCTGTTGCCAAAAGTGGAAGGTGTGGTGCAAGCGATGGCTGAGAGTGAACAAGTTCTGATGGTTCTGCAGGAGAAGCGTCAAAGGGAGCTGTGGAACCTCCTCAAAGTCGCCTGTGTGAGGAAACATTTACACATCAAATGATGTTCCTGCATCTGATCATTAAGAAGACACAGGTGACTTATTCTGAATGAACTGACTTGGAGATTCCGATTATTTCTTGTAGAGTAAAGTTCGAAGCCCGGTAAGCGGGAGTCCTGATGGATCTCGTACACCTTCTTCAGTGCCTCCTCTGATGACCCCCCGGCACAGTTTACAGCAGTTGTGAGTACACACAAGTGCTGGAGGATATGGCCCACAGGTCGGAGTGAGTCCCATAAGTCATAATTAAGTCTGAAGTCTTAACCTTCCCAATTTACTATTTGGCTTTATACAATCAGGATTTTTGGGGCCGATCACCGATCAGAAAGTTTTTAAAAAAACGATAACCGATCACAAGACGGAGCAAAGTGTCTCTTTAAATGACTTGTTCATTTACTGTATATACTTGTGTACTGTATACTGAGTATCTTCAAAAATATTCACTAGTCAGGTCATGTATTCTAATCAGTCAGGTCAAACCAACATTACAACATGACAGAAATAATGGGTGCTAACTTACTGTAATTCAATTACTTTATTTTAATTAAATTACACACCGACATTTTAGAGCATGATTCGACAGAACGCTGGCATCTTTACGTACAACCGTTAGTGCTAGTGCTAGCTTGCTAGGCTACATAACATTTTGTTGCCTGTTTGTATCGTATTAATAGTACGTGAACATTCCTCAAGCAATCCTTGAACGAACGTCTTTTCCCGAGCACCGGTGACCTCACGACAAGGTTAAAAATAAATTATCTTTTGGATTCAAAAATACTGTATACGTCGGCGACGTGGATTAAATGTCTTTTGCGGGCGTCATTGATCAGATCGACGCATGACGACATTAAAGCCGATCAGCATAAAATGCTAATTATCGGCTGATGCCGATCAGATCGGTGTAAAGTCTAGTTACTATAGGTTGAGTCCACACTAAATTTCACTCTCCGAAGCCTCCACTGAAACAAGCCGTGAAGGCCTGCTCTAGAAGTTGAGTGTTTTCATCAGTGGTGAAAGTAGCAGGCCTTACTCTACGTGGTTTGTCAAGAATAGATCCTATGTCCAGACATTTGCCATGGATAGCATGAATTGCACTACGTGTTGGAGGTATGATATATCTATACAGTATGATAAATGATAACCTTACAAATACTGCAAAGCCTCAGCTGTCAAATGCTTTTGCCCTCATGTCTGTCCAAATGGTACCTGAAACAAAATAGAAAAAAGGAAGTGTACAGTGACTTTTGGTATACCCGTATATTCATATATTAGCCACTTTGCTCTTTGTATCTGTAGTTGCGTTAGTTAACTGTGGCACATGCAACACATCTGAAACGCCTATTTTTTAATGGTCCCAAACCAATCTCCATATTGTCTATTATTGTATTGTCTTTTCAATTAAACGCATAACCAACATGAAGGTTAATGTGAAAGGTTAGGCCAGATAACAGTGAGCTAAATTGTGATGTTATCATAGCTGACCTTTTAGTAATCTTTTGAGCAACCACAGCGATTGTTTCCTATTTATGTCCGGCCAGGGACGAGTCTCTGGTGGAGGAGAGCAGGACCTTCGAGAGTCGACTGCAGAGTTTGCTGCATGACACCATTCAGGAGTCCGAGAGCAGAATGGAGGTATGCGGGTCATTTTCATTCCACCCAAATTAAATGAACCGTAATTGTTCTCACTCAATGGTTTGTGTACCAGATGCTGAGGGAGTGGACATGGCTGCAAGGGAACAACAGTTTCTCCAGAGACCTCTCCTAGATTTACAGCGATTTGTTGCCACCATGGGGATGTCAGGGCAAAATACACATTTGTGCACATTTAGAAGGGACATGCTCCTAATCCTTCATAAATTTACTTCTGATGTCCAGGGTAAATGCTGTTCACAGTCCAAAGAGAAAAACCTCAGACTATTCCACAGCCTGTGATGTTATCCATGCATCGATCAGTTATATATGAACAAATACTGAGGCATTATTGTGTCTCAATAGATACAATGTGATTATGACAGTGATGTTTGTGCCCAGCAAATTGATTGGACTACAATTGAACCCAAAGGATCTGGTCTTAACCCATTGCATCAACTCTTCAAAAAAGAACAATTATGATGATGTCATTTTTTCTCTATCCGTCCAATTTCTACAGCGCTTGTTTTGGAGGTTATTCCAGCAGACTTTGGCTGAGAGGCAGGGTACACCCTGGACTGGGCGGCAGCCAATCACAAGGCAGTTTTTAAACAATCATATCCAAACATCCACTGCGGTAGTTAATCCAGTGGAACGTCTAAAGTGTTACCGGTAATATTCATGGTAATCCACAAAGGTTGAATCGAGGCACCTGGGGGCCTCATGCGTACGCACAAAAACGTGGCGTGCGTTCTTTTTCACGGCAAAGTTCAAATGTATCAAGAGTGAAATGACCGTGGAAATGTGCGGTGCCTCACGCCGACTCCATGGCTTGCGTACGCACGTTTCTGCAGCTGTTGGTGCTTTGGCGACAGTTAGAGGTGATGCTGGGAAACTGTTCTAACAAATCTGCACATCAGACACACATGAACAATTAGCACTGATGAACAATGAATGCCCGACAACATTTGATTTCAACAATTTAAAAGAGGCAAGGACTCGGAATTCACTTGTTAACCAGTTTATTACATGAATTACTGATATTTGTGAGGACGCCTATAAATTGATCAAGATGATCATTTATGCTAATTATTTTTATTATTTCCCTCACAGTCTCCTCTGGTGACTACAGCACAGCACGAGTGAGGACACGGCCAATGACAATGTATTGACATCTCTCCCCTAATGATAGTCTCATGCCATTGGAAGAGTGCAAACTAACAAGCCACCAGGCATCTGAAGAACCGGTTGGTATGCAAAACGGTCTGGCAACAACAATAAGCCTATTGTGACCACCCTCAGGGGACATTCCCGCCAGAGAAATAAATAGGAAGACTCCACACCTCAATTTTACAACAAAATATGCCTTTTGGGCATATTTAAAGGTGAAACATCTTCAACAAACAAGAATAGTCCAGTTGGCTCGATTCAACCTTTGCAAATATTTGCCATGTGTGTTATAGTTATAGATTCTATTAGTATGTTGTACTGACGGGTGTTCCTAATATTTTGGTTACCTTATTTAACTGCATGCGGAGGTGTACCTAGTGAAGTTGACAGAGATTGTATATGTAGCGTTGTCCTGTGTCACAACAGAACAACAGCAAACACTGTACAGCAGTGGTGTGCAAAGTATGGCCCAGGGGTCCACTACAACCTACACTCCAACCCTTAACCTGGCCCAAGAATTATGGACATTAGCAAGAGTCCTGTAATATTTGTTACATTAATTTAGTCATTTTTTCCAAAATTGATTCATTCAAATGTATTTATTTAATTTTCAATGTTTTTTTATTCATTTATCTCAATAAATAATTGGTTAAATGATTTATTGTAGACCATAAGCATAAGGACACTGAGCGGCGGGCTGAATTGGATAATCGTGAAAAAAAAATTGTCAGTGACTTCCCACTGCACACTAAGCAATTGACCCTTGCACACATAAACTCACTGCAACGGGAAAAACGAAAACCCCTTGTGTTCTTATCGTGAAAGAGTGTTTTGAGGCGCCACATACGCTCTAATCTATATTATTGTAAAACAATATATATACTGTGTATAAATATATATCCATCCATCCATTCTATTAATCGCTTATCCTCACTAGGGTTGCGAGTATGCTGGCACCTATATCAGCTGACTCCAGGCGAGAGGCGGGGTACACCGTGAATTGATTGCCAGCCAATCACAGGGCACATATAAAGAAACAACCATTTGTACTCACATTCACACCTACGGACAATTTAGAGTCTTCAATTAACCTACCATGCATGTTCTTGGAATGTGGGAAGAAACCAGAGTACCCGGGAAAAATCCACCCAGGCACGGGAGAACATGCAAACTCCACACAGGGGAGGCCGGATTTGAGGCTTGCAGGCATTTCGGCGACAGACTCTCCAGGCTTCGCTTTTTCACTCACCTACAATAATGAGAATTAATCAACAGTTGATTATTAAAATAACCTCTTTTACATAGACATTTTAACTTTTTAACCTCATCCATGAATGACCAAACCCATCTATCTGTCTGTTTTAAAAAATTAAATGTGCCTTTCAGCACAAAAGTTGAGCACCCCTGCTCCACATTGTTCACAATAAAGACATCCATCCATTTTCTGAGCCGCTTCTCCTCACTAGGGTCGCGGGCGTGCTGGAGCCAATCCCAGCTATCATCGGGCAGGAGGCGGGGAACACCCTGAACTGGTCGCCAGCCAATCGCAGGGCACATACAAACAAACAACCATTCACACTCACAGTCACACCTACGGGCAATTTTTAGAGTCTCCAATTAATGCATGTTTTGGGGATGTTGGAGGAAACCGGAGTGCCCGGAGAAAACCCACGCAGGCACGGGGAGAACATGCAAACTCCACACAGGCGGGGCCGGGGATTGAACCCGGGTCCTCAGAACTGTAAGGCTGACGCTCTAACCAGTCGGCCACCGTGCCGCCACAATTAAGACATTAAGTGAAATATTCAACTAAAAACAGCACAAGCTCAGGGAAAGTTCTAGTCCATTCCAAAATTGCCTTGGGGTTAAAGGCTGCTCTGCCAGGCTCCTTTATAATGTGTTTCTCACCATCTATTGTTACTAAGGAGAAGGGAGGCGTTAATATATTCTTAATGGGTTGTAATGTCCCATGAACTGCAGTAATGTCATACGTTAAGACAGTGATATCATTTTGCAATTTTGTGGTATTTTGTTTGTTAATGTCAAGATGTTTGAGGGCACAAAAAACATCATCATTGTATATACATTATTTTTTTATTCCACTGATTAAATAAAAAAAAAAAATCACTGAGGTTGTAACCGTTGACTGAAGTTCTTATACAAAGCACAACACGCAGATCAAGTGAAATGTGGATGGTTTACAGGCTGAACTGGTGTAGAACAAACACACACACACACAAAATAGACCTTTGAGCAACTGAAGGCGCCGAGGAGAAAATGAGTTTAAGGTCCACTTGCTCAATTGGATATTTTGACATTCTATCTATTATTGCACTGTGTATGATAGACATGGTATTTGGCAAAGTGGCAGAAAAAGTATGAAAAGTTCTCTATGGTTAAATACATGAAATTCAATAGCCAAAGCATTTACATTCTAATCTTAAATGTATGCGGTCAGAGGGTGGTAGAACAAAAAGGAGTTGATAATTAAGATAAGATAAACACAAAAACTACAGTTCATACACTGGGCACATTTTAAGATAACGTGAACACTAAATGGGTATCTTAGCCGAAGAAAGAAATTCTAAACATAGGTTTCTCGTGTCATTTCCTGCTTAAAGATACCCATTCAAGAAATAAAAATTCACTTGAACCTATATTTGAGCCAGGATATGAACCATTCAGCCACTAAATATAAAGTAGCCACAAACTCCCTCCTTTTGTTGCATTTTAACACCAAATGAAAATTGTATTGTTGAACTATCAAAGTATTTAAATGGTATTGCATTGAAACAAGCCCTTGGACTGTGTGTGTGTGTGAGGATGTGATTTAGTGTTGCTGGTTGGACCTTGGAGGTGTCGTCACATTTGGGCTCTTTCATTTTTTTTTCTGTTTCCTTCTGTGGTATTGTTACTTTCTTCTCGTCATCTTTACACATCCAGCTCAAAGCTTAGGCCCATCTTGTGTCCGCCGCCGTTGACGTTCTTGCCGTCGAGGAGCGCTGAGAGTGTCAGCTTGATTCCTGCGGGAAGAGAAGATCAGAGGAAGCATCCACTTGTGTTATTTCTTTTTGCCAGTGCTTGGATGTTAGGGCCGAGGTCTAATTCAGTGATACTTTGAGATACAAGTGACTTGACTTTGGGAATTTTTTGAATATTAGCTGTCGTTCGGACGATTTTTTTTTTGCCTCGATTTACGAGCGCTGTATGGTGGCAGTCAACTCAACTCTCTTCACAACAAGCAGCAGTTCGACAGATAGTGAACAGTTTTTTAAAACAGACATGCAAAAACCAAAGGCATGAAAAAGGTGACCAAAAAAAAGAAACATTTAGTAGGGGTCTGGGGGGATCCCCCGAGCCCCCGCAGAGATTTTTTTTTATTATTTTAACATAAATTAAGCAATCTAGAAGACTCTAAAGAGGACAATAAAGAGGCTTCAAGCTTTTCCACTCCCAGTTGAAGTTCTCTTCGTTTCATAGTATTTCTCTTGGTTGCACTGCTTCCAATACTGTTTTTGTTTTTTTTCCCCCAATCAGATTTCAGCCTCTATCAGTAGTGCTGGCCCATGTAACTTAAACTACAGTATATGAGCAACGGGACCATTTCTTGAACTCATCAGATTTTAAATTTACCTCACAGGACAAGCTAGCTTAGCCCATAATAACGTCTGCATGTTTCTGCCCTCTGATTGGCTGGTCAGAGCAAAACTTGCCACTTTTTTTTGCACTTTTGTTTCGGGAAAATAGGGGGCCATGCAGAAAAACAAACCTGGCCTGAGCGTTTGTGTGTATCCTACTCCGACGAGGCATGTGTTGTTGACTTTGGCCTGTGTGGAGAAACATCACATCCTGAGTGTCCATAGGAACTGGGAAACAGTGACATCATATCATGCGTCACAATTGTGTAAGACTAGTCATGTGACCATTCCTTACAGAAAGAGAGCTGTCCTTATCCAGCTGGTATTTGGCTCCCAATCCAAAGAGTGTGTTGTTGCTTCCGGCCGTCCAGGCCAGGTGGACCGCAGTTTCCGTGTTGCTGTTCACCTTTTGGTAAATGGAGCCGGCAAACTCTGTGCCGTCATTGCTGCAATAGATAAGCGGAGTTCAGTACATATTTTTTATTAATTTTTTATTTATTTTTTTAAATACAATGAACCAATGAAAACACCTGCAAGCGTGACAATCCATGGTTCAAAGTGACTATATGTATATACTGTAGATATAAAAAGTCTACACACCCCTGTTCAAATGGTAATTTCTTAACTTTTTCCACCATTAGTGTGACCATATATAACCATCCATTCATCCATTTTCTGAGCCGCTTCTCCTCACGAGGTCGCGGGCGTGCTGGAGCCTATCCCAGCTGTCATCGGGCAGGAGGCGGGGTACACCCTGAACGGGTTGCCAGCCAATCGCAGGGCACAGAGAAACAAACAACCATTCGCACTCACAGTCATGCCTACGGGCAATTTAGAGTCTCCAATTCATGCATGTTTTTGGGATGTGGGAGGAAACCGGAGTGCCCGGAGAAACCCCACGCAGGCACGGGGAGAACATGCAAACTCCACACAGGCGGGGCCGGGGATTGAACCCGGGTCCTCAGAACTGTGAGGCTGACGCTCTAACCAGTCGGCCACCGTGCCGCCCATATATAACCAGTGCAACTCAATTTTACTTTTTTTTTTTGTCTTTTCGAAAGAAGTATAACTAAACAACTAAGATAATGTGGTTGCACACCCTCTTATAACTGGTTAAAAAGCGCCTCTGATTAACCCCAACTAAAGTGCAGCAGTTCTTATGGATCTCTGTTCAAATGTATCAGTCAGGGGAAAAGTACAATTCATTTCCAAGGCTTTAAATATAGCATGGAATACACAAACAATGCATGCATAAAATGTATAGAAAAAAAGCTGTTCAATAAACAGCTGAAATGTGCATTGATGACTGTGGCTCTGTGGCGCACAATAGATGAAAAGCCAAAATGATATAAATAGAACAATATTTGTATACACTGCACAATGTGATGTGACACTCACACGCTGGTGTGAAGCTGGAAGTCGGGGGCCTTGTATCCCAGAGCGAAGTTGTTCATGGTGAGCTTGGACTTGGCGGTGTCGAACGCCACCTGGTAGCCCGCCAGCCAACCCTGGTAGCCCAGCACGGCGGTGCTGTGGACGGTGGGACCGCCCATGTCGAACACCAGGTCGCAGCCCACGTTGGCATAGTCGCGCTTGTAGGCTGTCTTCAGTTTCGCGCTCTTTTTGCTACAGGGCCAAGGCAAACAATCGAATTTTAATCGTGATCGCGATTTTGGTTGCCACGATTAAATGAGCATGACCATCCACGATTTTTTTACATTTAAAATGCAGGGACTGCTGCATATGAAAAGTGCTTCACTTGCAGCGGTGCCAGCAACCTAGTCAGAAAATGGCATTGATGTCCAATTTAGTAATATATGAAGCTTTTATTTTGAAGTTGCTTTGACTTCAACTTTTCGGCCGACTTGACCGCGATGACAAAACCTCAGGAGTAAATAGAGCGAGTAATCACACCTGTCGAGTTCTCTGCAGAACAAATGAAAAGTCGGTGCTTGCAGCCTACTGTTATTCCCTTCTATGCATTAACTGTATTTGCTTCCATTAAGTTGCAATTCGTGATTGCACTTTGTAATAGCACATTGATTCAGTTAGCCTTTGCTAAAGTAGAATTGTTTTCGGTATGTTATTTTTATTTTTTTTAATGATCAAATATTATTTAAGGATTCATTTTGAACAGAAAACTGCTACATATTGTTTTTTAAAAAGTAGTGCAATAAAAGTAAAGGTTTTTCTCGAACATGAGGAATAATTGTGATTAAAAATCATGATAACAATACTGATCAAAATAATCGTGATTATTATTTTGGCCTTAATTGTGCAGTCCTAATATACAGTAATATAACTTCTGCACTCTCTTGATTTCAGCAAGACAAGAAAAAGATAGCTAGGGACTTTTTTTTTTAATGCAGGGGGGAAGCATAATATAGTTATACAGTGTTGCCTTGCTATATAGCGGCTCTCCGATTTTGCAGATTCAGTGGATTGCAGATTTTTTTTTTCATATTCATATTAATTCACCAAATGGCAGGATTTTGAGTATTTGCTGTTTTTTTCCTAGCCTAAAACAACAAAACTATATAAAAAAAGGAAAAATGCATTAAAAAACATATTTCTAAGAATAAAAAACTACTGTGCATTACTGTATATAAGAGTGTAAAAGGTGTTTAAGTGTATAGAAAGTGTTTACAAGCGTATGCTAGAGGAGTGTGGGGAAGATCAATAAGAGTCTGGGGAGGTTCATACAGCAAAATCGGTATAAATGATTTTGAAAAGAAATGTGGTCGCTATTTCGTGGATTTCACCTCTCGCGAGGGTGGTCTCGAGCCCAACCCCCGCGATAAACGAGGGATTGCTGTAGTTATAATGAAGAGGACATCGCTTACCCTGTGTTTGGTACAAACGAGGTGTCCAGCCCAAGCTTCAAGCCCTTTGCCAGCTACAGACCAACAAATAAGTTACTATTCTATTGGAGCTCATCTTTAAAAGGTAGTTTCCCATTTGACCGCACCTGGTCTTCCATGGTGATTTCTGTGGCGAGAGTGTTGTCCGTGCTCCATTTCTGGTTGAAGCTGAGGCCCAGCCGGCCGACTTTGTACTTGGTCTCCAGATGGCCGCCCGACTTGCCCGTGTCCGTGTTGCGGGAGCCCAAGGTGGCAAACTCCTGCAACTCAAAGCGAAGGACGGCACTGAGAGGCAGGAAGCCAATGAAAGAAGCTCAAGGCGGAGAGGAAGCACTCAAGGAGAGGAAAGAGCCCACGCGAAGCATTGTTTCTCTGCTGTGGCGAGGGGACGACTGTGAGGAGAGGTTGGTGGTGAAGGTGAATGTGTGAGCATACGCTTTGGTGGAGCTACAAGCTGCAAACTTTTGCATATACAGTGACCCCCCCCCCCCCCCCCCTTGAGATACGAGTGACCCAACTTACGAACTTCTCAAGATCGTTCTGCCAATTTGTTTTGCTTTGACTTGCGAGCAAAAAGTTGAGATTCAGTGATGTATTGTAGCAGTGAACTCAACTCACTTCACAACAAGCAGCAGTTTGGCAGATTGTAAAAATTATTCAAAAAAGAGGCTTCATGCTACTCCCAGTTGAAGTTTAAACTAAACTTAAAATAAAGAGAATTACTCACTGTGTATTTTTTAAAAAAAAGGATTTTCCTTGGCTTAATGCTAACAAACGATGCAGAATTCTATTGACGGGCTAACAAATAGCATCTACAGTATGTGGCGATGTTATAACGCTTTAAGGAATGGATATTTGAACACAAACAGTGGAGCAACACATGTAGAAAGACAATAAAACAATACTCACGAGCATATGTTCTTTATCCTCTTTGAAAAACAACTATCATTATTAGTGTGGCTTACTGAGGACTGATCTCCATAGGTGGGTAGAGTAAGATTACTGTTACTTGAGAATAATAAGACTCAAATAAAAGTGAAAAGTAGTCCTAATTATTACTTGCATAAGAGTAAGTATGTTGCATGCCATAAAATGATAAGTTAATGATTATTTGCTAAGAACAATAAAGTTGATGAGTTTGAACATTAAATATCTTGTCTCTGTGGTGTATTCAATGAAATATAGGTTGAACAGGATTTGCAAATCATTGTATTCTGTTTTTATTTCTGTTGAACACAACGTCCAAATTCATCGGAATTGGGGTTGTACAAGTGTGGTCACACAACGAATTAAACTCATATCTCAAGGCACCACTGTACACGTTTTCAACTGCAGTGCACCCGTGTTTTTACTCCCCGCCACGTGGACACACACTCTTACCATCTGACAAGGACGTCCAAAGAAGAAAGAAGCGGAGAAAAAAGAGAAAGGACAACATTAGAGGGGGAAATGCAAGGGAGAAACAGATACACTATATGGACAAAAGTTTAGAGAGGCCTTAGATCTTTAATTTGAACTCCATATATTTCTGTCCACTTTCACTTCCTGTTGGTGTCCAAATACCTTTGTCCATAAGATGTCAAGGAGATCATAAGAACAGCTTTATTTATATTTTGTGGTATTTAGTACAGCAAATGCTTTTCACACACAACGCTCACTAACAGAAAAAGTCGAACCTTTGTGGGAAATAAATATTTGCAACAAATGCAAATATGACACGTTGCAAAAGTACTTACAACACCATTCTGGGACTTGGTCTTCACATCCAGCTTCAGAATTCCATAACCTGGCAGAGACAAGAAAGGAGTGATGAACACGTTTAAAAACATCGACAAAGAAAGGCAGTAACGTATGAGTTATCAACTATCGTTTTTACCATAGCCCTTGTTGAGGATGTCTTTGGCAGACTTCCCCAAGTCTGAGTATGCAGGAGGGACGGCCATTGTGTCTGAGGAAAAACACGTGTTATGTATGCAACGTGCATGTAAGTTTACGTTTGCAGTAATAACATGTAACAGTAAAACAGTAGAACAGTAACAGTAAGACGACACATTGTTTCTTTTTACTGATGCCTTCATTTATGGAGAAACATGAGGGCCAAGCCGAAAAGATACAACAAAAGTACAATACTTTTTGAAAAGAATAGTTTTAAAATCACAACAAAAAACTTGTCATACAATTACCTTTTTTTTCTCTAAAACAACCATTTTATTCTGTAGCCTTATTAACTCATACACGTAAAAAATATGAATTTTTCCCTTATAAAATTGAAACTTTACTCTCATAAATTGCAATTGTGCCGGATAACCGCTGATGTGAACAAAAGCACTCATGTTGGACGCCCAAGTGAAACTGGGTGCTGTTTTAGACACGCAATGTTGAAATGAAATGGTGAAAAACTGTTTAACGCTATTATCGCCACAATTCAGTACTAGGTACTTAGTTCTCAATCTTTGAATGTTTGCAGTAATTATCTTCAAACATATGATCTATTTAGAAAAAAAATAATCTCTGAATTCACTTTACAGGAAATAGAAAAAACTGCCGGAACAAGTAACATCGGTCAACATAAAAGCCAACAACTCAGTCATGTCTTTCACATAATGTACAGTATAAGATAAGCAGATGGTGTGGCCTTCTGTTATCTGTTGTCTGAACATAGATGAATACACAATAAATCGGACTCCATCTGTGTCCATGTATTGTTATGTTACGCATGCATTTTACAGCCTCGAGTTTTGCCTCTTGGCTGCTAAGCGTCTTGTTGTTTGGAAACAAATGTGGCATTAATGGGACAATAGGGTGGAGAGATGAGCCACCAAGTAGGAACTTAATCATTATGTTATTTCTAAATTCTCATTTTGGAGACTAGATATTTTTGAAAACAGGTCTTGATGTTTTGAAGAATGACTGCACTATGATTCCCAACCAAGCCCCTGAAACCGAACGATCTTCTTTGAATGAATTTTCATCAATAGCGATATTTTCAATACCTGGATCGATCCAATAGTCACTAAAGCAGGTGGCCCACGGAGTCACTGGCACCACCAGAAGAAAAATGTCACTTCACCAACCAACTATTTAGTAGGCCCCCTTTAAGTCGTGGGTCCTTAGAATCATCATCACTTATCTATCTGAAACTCATTCTCATTTGCATCTGTTTATTAGGTTGGTGTAGAACAAGTGCAACCGACAAGATGCCTCCTGGAAACGTGTGATGCACTGAAGGCATCACAATTAGCAGGTTTGACCAAATATTTGCCCGCAAACAGAGTGAGTGTACACAAAAGGTCATCAGGAGTAAAAGGCCTGAGCGGATCATGAAAATGATGTATGACGGCTCTCCTCCCACGCCTGATGACCACGCTGCATGCCAGTTAGCTGGCGGGCAGGCTGCTCGCTAATGGGATGATATTACCTCATGGCTACAGCACAGAGCAAACAAAAGCGCACACTCAGGCCACTACATTAGGTATACCTGCATTGAATGATTAAATAGAAGAGCTCCATTAACAAACATGCCTGTTATCTATCTATCTGTCTATATATCAGTCCAGTTGGACCATTGTGGGTATTTTCGCTCTGTGGAAAAAACTTCCCATGACAGAAGTGCAACAAGCACTCCTAACAAAGCATTCAGCCAATCATCATCAGTTTTGACAAGGTGACCTTGTAATCACAATGTCACGTATTCACTTCATTTCCCTGCAATAATAACCAAAAGAGGCAACCTAAATGTAGCTATTGTGTCCATGATTGAGTTCTTGGATCTAAATATTTGAAAAAGGCTTGAGCTCAATCTTTAGGGACCATGAAGCGTCTGTTCATGCAGAGACCCCCCCCCCCCCTTGCACTCACTGTGTCCCTTGGGTGCAAAGTGACACGTGACACAGTGGTCTTTGTTCCCTGCCTTGTCCTGCTGCGTTACACGGCCCTTTCCTTTCTACGCCATTGCCTTTTCGGAGGAACACGACACAAGGAGGGTCTAGTTTTATTCTCTTTTGATAGCAACACAGTATGAATATAGATATTTTGTGTATTTCTTCTAAGCTTGTATTTGTTGTTGCAGCTGCCATGCCTATTGCATCATAGCGTGCGGTAGATGTTGCAAAAGCCTTTGTACTTTGCGCACAACATGAGAAGGCGATAAGACCGTAAGATAACAATGAAACATAATGACGATGGAACCTCTCAAGTCAAAATGCACCTGAAGTTGGACAGTTTGCCCATCAAGATTTGCAGGGGGAAAATATGCCCTCAAGTCATTTTGTGAGTCCAGCAAAGACGTACAAATGATGGCAAAGGCAAGAAAGAATGATGATGACCATCCATCATCTTTCCATCCATTTTCTATACCACTTATCCTGAACTCAACATGTATGTTTTTGGAATGTGGAAAAACCAACGCAAGCACGGGGAGAACATAAAAACCCAGGACCTCTGAAATTAGACATGCTAACCACTACCCCACCATGTTCACCCTGGGTTGTTTATTTATTTGTATTTGTTTTTTTCATCATTGTGATGTGATTGTTTAATCGCAACACTGATTGACCCACATTTTGCTGCTGACCATCTGACAAATCTCAGACCCAATTACATCCTTCATCACACCCCCTGCCCTCCTCCTCCTCATTTCAGGCTGCTCTAAATTTAGTGCCTGGGAGAACCTGACACTGACACACATGTGACTAAGATTTGTTTTTAAAACCACTGTCGGTTCAGTGTTACTAAACCGTTGAATAAAAACAAGGGTTAAACGTCCTTCTCCGGCATACGTGTTTATATTGTAGCGCCACGCTCCATCCGACCCTCAGGCGCTATCTGTCCAAATGACTGCCTTGACTGGGTTCAAAGGTCAACAAGACACCGATAAATAATGGAAATGAGTGACACACACACACACAGCAAGCTGGTGAACATTAAAAAGCACATGCATTCTTGAAACTACATTTGTTATTTTTAAATGCTCTTTTACGTTATCTCGTATGCAAAGACACAGTTCAGTGACTTGATATGCATTTGCTATATGTAAATGATAATTATATGAATATTAAAATAATATTATATTCAATAATAATTCAATATATTCTAAAAATAATTACAGAAAATGAAATCTATAGGATAAATGCTATAATAAAATAATGTATAAGTAAGTTTAAATAGACATATTTTATACAATAAAAATAAATTACTTTAAGAATTTGCTGTATGTTTAAATTATGATAGTATTAAGAAAATAATAATTATATATAATATAAAATAATTATATATAATGTAAATAAATACGGTATAGCATACAATGTATTATAACTGTAATAATTCCATAATTTGATAAGAAGTGAAATAAAATAAACATCCATCCATCCATCCATTTTCTGAGTCGCTTCTCCTCACGCGGGTCACGGGCGTGCTGGAGCCTATCCCAGCTGTCATCGGGCAGGAGGCGGGGTACACCCTGAACTGGTTGCCAGCCAATCGCAGGGCACATACAAACAAACAACATTCGCACATTTAAATTATGATAGGACTAATAAAATCATATAATATATACGACAATAATTATAATACAATACATTATTAATAGTTACATGTATTGTTTAAAGAAATTAACAGTATTTAATGAAATACACATAATCATTGTAAACGTATTTGTTTAGTACTAATAATAGTAACAATAATAATGTATAAAATAATTAAAAAATAATGTTAAAAATTAAAAAGATATTTAAAAAATAATTATATTATACAATAAACTCTACATAAATATAAATACACGGAATTATGTATTGAAGAAGCAGTAGATTAAATGTGTGGTCACATGTCAAGCACGTGCAGCACATAGGAGGAATGTGAGTGCCAGAGAAGGTCTAGAAGTCAAAATTACACTAAAACCTTGCTAATCCCTTAAGGGGGTACCATTGTAACCACTATAATTTACTACATTTGTATTTATTATCCGCATATGAGAATTATAACAGTAATTGTTCCAGCATAGGTTAGCAATCCTGTAAATGGATGCACTTGTTTCTTCTAGAAGGGAAGGAGGGTGACTTCTTGTATGCGGTCGGTGGTGGTGGGAGTGCCGAGAGATAAACTGAACCTCACTGTGCACGTAGCCATTGACCTTTCTTTCATCTGACAGGTGCAAAGTGGCTTTTATCAACAATATAGAGGCTTTAAAAAAATAAGAATTTTTTTTTTTTTTTTTTTTTTTTTTTTAAACGATTTAGAGTGGTGGATGTCAATAGGCGGACAACAAGGTGTTGACAGTTTCTGTGTATGCCTTAAGTGATCTTGTACATAGCAGCTGTTTGCACCCCAATACCTTTATGTCCACATCAGACCTGTCTTGACAGTCAATAAAAACGATCGTATGGACGGCAAAGCGAAACAAGCAGTAAAGCACGCAACTTTGAAGTATTAGGGGATTGTTTTTACCTTTGAGTAATGGCGATGTGTGCAGACTGCAGAGTTGGACACGAAAGCTGCGGTGGGACAGCGCAGGGCAGCGCGCATGCGCAGTCGAGCCCTGGGTTGAGGGCGGTGCCATTGTGTAATTGACATTGGACAAATAAATGCCTTTAATTGAGTGAATTATAGACTGTACGAAGGTAAACCGTGGAATTATGATTACAATTTTTTTTATTATTATTTTATTCATATTCGCTTTAAAAAAACTCCTAATTAACGAATAGAATCCCAGTCGAATGACGTCAAACATTCTCTGTGATGTCATATTTACCCAAAAAATGACTTCATATGAAGTCTGTCACGTCACAGTTTTTCTTTTTTTAAATGACATCCTTTGCATAGTTTAAATTATTTCAAATGACATTTCGTTGTGTAGAATACAACATAATCCTCAAATATACCAATAATCATTGGGACAGCAACAGACATTTTTCTTAATGAATGTGATTTCAGGAGATGCGTTTTTGACACTGTTTTGTATGATACAGGTTATAGTTTCCCTTGTTTTGTAATTATGAAATTGATATTTTGAAGTGACTCCTGTTTGCACCGCTTGAGGGCAACAGTGGTTTCTTTTCCTAATGTAACGCAACTCAATTAAGCTTGAATGCGCAATTTCCAAATGCCGTTTGGCTTTGCGCGCGGAGACGCCGTTGCCATGGTGACGTGGGCTCAAACACACGTCATCAAACTGCGTGGCTCACGTTAATCCTGCGCTCGAGGTAAAGGCACTTCTCAGAGCAAATTTCGCGCGACGGAACAAAATGCTTTTATGATCGATACCCATCGTATTGTTTGTTTTGTTTACCGAGACTCGCGTGTAATTAGTTTATGAGTCTTATATTCACAATCCTCCCTGACGACGTCACCTTTGCTAATCTATGATCAAGAGTTTCCCCCGCGAGCAGTTTCACGATTTACTAGTAGTTGAGCAACATTTCAGTTTCCTTTCATCAATTCTATTGATTGATTTCCTTCTTGTACATCTCGGTTTTAAAAAAAAATAATAATAATAATAATAAAAAAAGCCCATCTGCTGAATGCAATGATTTATCATTGGGAAGACATGGCCATGCAGGGGTCTCTTTGAATGTGCGGATTTTATGGCTGCACACTGAGGCCTTTCAATGTGCGAGGGGCCTTCATCAATATGTGGACCCATCCCACCAGACCCGTCGCTGTTTCCCCAGTACTACAAAAGACCTACTTCAGGTTGGTCACATCACGCTGATGGATGGATGAATGAATGAATGAGTGACTGGATTGATAACATTCTTAAAAGAGAAAAATGTCAAAATAAATTGACAACTGGGCAGCACGATGCATTAGTGGTTATCAAACGTGCCTCACAGTTCAGAAGTTCGGGGTTTGAACCTCCTGTGTGGCCTTCCCATGTGGTGTTTGTGTGTTGTCCATTGTGTGCGTGTTTTCTCGCCTGGTGTTCTGGCTTCCTCCCACATTCCAAAACATGCATGTTTGTTTTATTGAAGACTAAATCAATTGTGTCAAAGTCATTTCTATCGCGGGCCACGCTTCAGTTATGGTTTCCCTGAGAGGGCCGTTAATGACTGTGAAACACTATAAATGTATCATCGCCTCATCATATTACAGTATTATATACAGTATACACAACATAATGATGGATAACTAGTTTTGAAACACGAAGTCAAAGCAAACTATTAAATGTTCAATTATTGTTCAGTTTATTTTTAAAAGCGGTTTGGTAACAAAAAAAAATGCTTTCTATCTCTATACCTTATTAAAAGTGTGGACGATGTGCAATTTTTTTTACAACCCCAATTCCAATGAAGTTGGGATGTTGTGTTAAACAAATAAAAACAGAATACAATGATTTGCAAATCATGTTCAACCTATATTTAATTGAATACACTACAAAGACAAGATATTTAATGTTCAAACTGACAAACTTTATTGTTTTTAGCAAATAATTATTAACTTAGAATTTTATGGCTGCAACACATTTCATCATCTACGGTCCATATCATCATCAAAAGGTTCAGAGAATCTGGAGAAATCACTGCATGTAAGCCGCAAGGCCGAAAACCAACATTGAATGCCCTGACCTTCAATCCCTCAGGCGGCACTGCATCAAAAACCAACATCAATGTGTAAAGGACATCACCGCATGAGCTCAGGAACACTTCAGAAAACCAATGTCAGTAAATACAGTTCGGCGCTACATCCGTAAGTGCAACTTGCAACTCTACTATGCAAAGCAAAAGCCATTTATCAACACCACCCAGAAACGCCGCCGGCTTCTCTGGGCTCGGCCGAGCTCATCGAAGATGAACCGATGCAAAGTGGAAAACTGTTCTGTGGTCCGACGAGTTCACATTTCAAAATCCATCCAGCCGCTTCTCCTCACTAGGGTCGCGGGCGTGCTGGAGCCTATCCCAGCTGTCATCGGGCAGGAGGCGGTGTACACCCTGAACTGGTTGCCAGCCAATCGCAGGGCACATACAAACAAACAAACAAACAACCATTTGCACTTAGTCACACCTACGGGCAATTTAGAGTCTCCAATTAATGCATGTTTTTGGGATGTGGGAGGAAACCGGAGTGCCCGGAGAAAACCCACGCAGGCACGGGGAGAACATGCAAACTCCACACAGGCGGGGCCGGGGATTGAACCCGGGTCCCCAGAACTGTGAGGCTGACGCTCTAACCAGTCGTCCACCGTGCCGCCACATTTCAAAATTGTTTTTGGAAATTCTGGACGTCGTGTCCTCTGAGCCAAAGAGGAAAAGAACCATCCAGACTGTTACGGACGCAAAGTTCAAAAGCCAGCATCTGTGATGGTATGGGGCTGTGTTAGTGCCAATGGCATGAGTAACTTACACATCTGTGAAGGCACCATTAATGCTGAAAGGTACATACAGGTTTTGGAGAAACATATTCTGCCATCCAAGCAACGTCTTTTTCATGGACATCCCTGCTTATTTCAGGAAGACAATGCCAAACCACATTCTGCACATTACCACAGCGTGGCTTTGTAGTAAAAGAGACTAGACTGGCCTGCCTGCAGTCCAGACCTGTCTCCCATTGAAAATGTGTGGCGCATTATGAAGCGTAAAATACAACGACGGAGACCCCGAACTGTTGAACAGCCGAAGCTGTACATCAAGCAAGAATGGGAAAGAATTCCACCTCCAAAGCTTCAACAATTAGTGTCCTCAGTTCTCAAACGTTTATTGAATGTTGTTAAAAGAAAAGGTGATGTAACACAGTGCTAAACATGACCCTGTCCCACCTTTTTTGGAACGTGTTGCAGCCATAAAATTGTAAGTTAATGATTTGCTAAAAACAATAAAGTTTATCAGTTTGAACATTAAATATATTTTCTTTGTAGTGTATTCAACTAAATATAGGTCGAACATGATTTGCAAATCATTTTAATCTGTTTTTATTTATGTTTAGCACAACATCCCAACTTCATTGGAATTGGGGTTGTACATATTTTAGCATGAAACGGGAAGTAGACGAACTTGAATTGACTCGAGGGCCACATAAAATGATGTGGCGGGCCACATCTGGCCCCCCGGGGCCACGGGTTAACACCCGTACTCGAAATTGTCCATAAGGTGTGAATGGTTGTTTGTCTATATGTGCCCTGCGATTGACTGGCAACCAATCCAGGGTGTAGCCTGCTTCTCACCGCAAAGTCCTTTGGGATAGGCTGCAGCTTCTCCATGACCCTGAACAGAAAACAGATGGATGGATGGCTCGATGGAGGTTGCTGATGGAACTTTCTTCTTCCAGCTCTGGGACGCTTAGAGGGAAACAAACAGGGTACGTCGACGCTGCTGTCGGGGCCCCTCGCTCCGGATCCTGTACTGCACCCTGACTGCTACAGCGCTCGCGCCTCAGCGCGACGTCCACGCATCAGTGCCAACGCTTCCCACATTCTGGAGCGAGGCCAGAGAGGCGTCATGAGGGAGCTTCTGAAAGTGGATTATTTTCCTGACACAGAGATAACCAAACCCAGTAAGTCTTCTCATATTTGGACTCGTGGTTTGATTGAGCCTTCCGTTGCCTGACGTTTGTCCCTCTGAAGAGCGAGAGTTCGACTTTCGTAAAGACAATATCCGGCGGCTTCGGGAAATCCAGAGACGCTGCAAAGAAGTGGAAGCTGAGAGGGCTCGTTCTGCTCCAGTCAAAGCTTTGTGGACTTCAACTAAATACCACAATGTCCAATCCAAATTCATGGAAGACATACAGGTGACGATTGCTTCTATTGAAAAGCTAAGACGGCGCTTTGTAGAGCCCAAGCATCTGCCAAGGTGAAATGTTGTATTATGAAATGTTAAAAAAAGTAAATAAATGTAAAATTAAAAAAAAAAAAAAAAAAAAGGAAAAGTAAAACCAAGTCGTAGTCAATTCACACATGAACGCAGGCAATAAGGCAAGACGATAATGGGGCGCCATATTTATTGCTGTGTTTCAGTCCATTTGTTTGGTTGCAGGCTACTTTCTGGATCATGCAGGACGATAAAATATATTATGATTAGACAGACTGGCTACCATTCACATTCACTGACGGTTGCATTGTGGGTCAAATGCTGCAGAGAAAACAAATTCCTTCATCTGCGTTTTATTCAAATTGGCATAAATTTTAACAGGATCTTGCTTATCCACTCCCTTACACAATGTTTAATGAAAATTGGGGGGGGGGGGGGGTGGGGGGGAATAGTTGAATCATGCAATTAAAAATGTATTGCACATACATTTTTTAAAACAAAGATTAAATGCACTTCAAAGTTAAATACAACTGAATTGCACTTAAATGTATATTTTACAGTATTGAAAAGTAAAATTTACTATATTGGATTTAAAAAGGAAGAAGTTTAAACAGACCGTATGCATAGCTTTAAGCTACTTTACCGTTTTTGAAAAGTAAAAAAACAAAAAAAAAAGTCCTGTTGTCATGAACGGAACAGAGGATAGGACCCAAAAATACACGACTCCAAAACAAATGGACAGTTTCCAAAAAGAGAGGTTTAATAGACGGGCATAGGTCGGTACACAGGCAGGCAATCCAAGAAAGGCAACAGTATCCAAAAACATGAGGCAAAGCCGATAATCGGAACAGGGTCAAATCTTACTGTGAGTCTGTGACGTGGAAACAAGGAATGCTGGAACGCGACGACAAGGTACAACGAGAGGGAATGAGACACGAGGTTAAATACAATAGGTGATTAGGGTGAACGAGGCACAGGTGGTGAAGATGCTCACAGGAGCAGGTGTGTGAGAAACGGGGGGGAAGACAAAACCCGGAACACACACCCATGACACTGTACTGGATTAAAAAAATAAAATAAACAGGCATAGCTTTAAGCTACGTGGAAAAGTTTGATTGTATTTCATGTTTTAAAAGTTGTACATTTTATTTGTATTTAATTGAGTGATTCTTCCACCTACCACGAGAGGGAGCCCACGTACCACTAGTGGTACTCGTGCCACACTTTGCGAACCAGCATATGCAATTGATTTAGAGCATTTTTAATCCATGTTTGTCTCTTGTGCAGGTTAGCAGTGCAGCCGTGAAACCACAGTGTCAAACCTTTCTAAAGGGTCACTCTAAAAATAAAGCACCACCAAGACCACACTCAACACCCGCCGCTGTGACCTCGCGTCACTCTTGCACGCCGGTACAGGACAAGAATTTGCAAGTAAGAAATGCTAATTTAGATCATTGGAAGAGAGACATGATTTATTGACATTGGGCGCACTCCGGTGCAGACCAAGACGCTTTTCTAAACTGCTATAACCACTACCACATTTAGATTTTTCTGGTCATAGTCAATGTATGCGCACAGGCAATCAGTCCAGTTGCAGGCATTATAACTCCTCCCACGTGACACTAGTCAACCAATCAAATTGTTCAGAGCACCTTTTTGCAAGTGGACCAAGTGGGTGTGTGCGAGGCAGCCATGCGGTGCGAAAAAAAAAAAAATGTTTGATGGAAAAGCTGTTTAGTCTGTAAAATTAACTGATTATTGTTATATGAAATACTTTGGTTTTTATATGATTTTTTTTAAAAATCATTAGCCTAATAGCAAACATAGGAAATTCAACAAACAAGAAGAGTCCAGTTGCCTCGATTCAATCTTTGCGGGTTAGAGAGTCTACACATGAAAAAAAAATAATAATAATAATTTATAGCCAACACATTTGTATTTTTGTGATATTGAGCCAGAAAGTTAAAAATGGCTTGAGTGATTGTGCTATTAGCCTAATAAAATGTATGGTATTTAATTAATCAAGAAAGATTGCAGCAACTCAAAATACTCACACCCAGACAGTTTATTTTGTTTCTTCTAATATTTATTGTATTTAGTTCATTTTCTCATTTTAGGAACTTAAATGTGCCCTGTTCAAAATCACTTAAGTTTTTAGATCTGAACTTTATAAACATAAAATACTAGAAATGCTTTCTCAGTCTTCCAGTTCAGTGTGAAGAAGCTATAGAATATTCAGAAGCATTTCAAAATAAATTAGGATATGATAGAAGTCCTTCATTTATATCAGTCGTTCAATTGCTGAAGTGATACTCGTGTGGATTCATTTAACACAAAGGAAAATACTTTTTGGCGGCACGGTACTTTTTTTATTTTTGTTTGTTTTTTGTTAGCTGTAACCTGAAAATTTGTTAGGTAGAGATACAGATCTTGCCTGTTGCTTTGTAAGATTAATTGTGATTGTGAATTCATTTGCAGGTAAAAGGCCAGAGCATAGACTTCATCAAGTATAACGCACGGGCTGCGGGAAAGACTATGCAGAGGTCCCAGTCGCTGACAAACCTGCGAGATAAACCAGTGCCCAGCGCTGTCATAGGCCAGGTGCCTCACTAGTGAGTGATGTTCTCCAAAAAAAAAAAACATTAAAGTTTTTTTTGTCACATCATGACACAGTTCTGTTCGACACAGCCTAGAGGAGAGGAAGAAACAGTGGCGTAAAGAAGAAGAGGAGGAGAGGAGGAAGAAACTTAATCCATCCGTTCCAGCTGGACACACCTTAATGTCTGACAGTGACAGGCAGGAAACTCTAAAGACCCTCAAAGAGAGTAAGCCTCTTTCTTGGCTTTAAGTCATAACGCTTGTAACTTGACTTGCGGGTTGAACATGCTCGTACCTCCATTCAACTTTCCCTATTGAAATGAATGGAAATGCTATTAATCTCTTCCACGCCGCCAGAAAGTACCAACAAATTTTCACAATGTTTTTGATTATGACGAATAGCACTCTACGGTATTATACTGAATAAACACATACAGTAATAACACATTCAAATAGAATGTATTCAATAAAAAAAAAAATAAAATCACTTCACTTTACCTGAACTTAATCTTCTTTACTATTTTTTTGCCTTTTTCGACACACTGCCTCACTTTTCTCTGATTTCCTGCTTTAGTTCAGTGGACATCATCTGCTTTTTCTTAGTATTCACCTTCTTGTTGTCTTTTTAGCTGTACTTTCGCAGCAAGGTAACCAAGTGAACTGATTTTGGTCTGATGTTTTGAAGTTTACTGCTGCCGTCTTGTGGCGGAGTGCTTGAAGCACATTCGTAGGTCAAATTTTTGCTCACAACACAAAGCCAAAAAAAAATCGACCCACCAACACCTTGCAACTCCAAAAACTCATAAATTGGGACACTCGTAAGTCAAGTGACCACTGTGCAATGTATATCGCGGTTCATCATTCGCGCCGCGCTATATCACATTTATTGAAGCGATTTTTTTTTTCATGGATTTCCCGCAATAAATAAGAGTTCACTGTATAGTTGGGATTTGACTTGAACGTTGTGTTTTTCACTTCATAGGCCATCGCTCCCTGGTGACAGAGCTGCTGTTGCTTCCTCTCAAAGCCGACAATCTGAGTGTTCGCTCGCGCCGCGCTCATCTTGATAGAAGACTTTCTGAGATCGAGGAAGCCATCAAAATATTTTCCAGGGATAAAGTTTATGTCAAAATAAATTCCTAACCAGTAAAGAAGCCAAAGAGGGACATCCACCTGCTGAAATGTTTAAAACGTTGATTTTGACTTTTCTGTTAAATTATGCAACATTACACTGTACCATGTGACCTAGAGTATAATATTAGTGTTTGAAAAGTATTGTGTTTTATACTAGAAACATGGGAAATTACACCAACCACAGAATGAGTAAGCATTACTACTGGATCGTATGATTTGGGGGGCAGCAAAATGCTCTCAAAAATTTTAAATGACCTTGTACAAATACATTTGTATATATTGCTATATTTGTTGTTTTAAAGCATTGATGTGATAAGCAAATCAAAAGATGACGACATAGTCTACTTCAAAGCACAATATGAATATTTCAACCAATTTTGATAAATATTGTATAGCCATTTAGATAAAGCTGAATAAAAATAATTCAACTTGCAACAACACTGTTGCTATGAACTTCTTCCAAACATGCTTTTATAAGTAATATTACGTATTTTTTATGAACATTGTTTCTTTTCATGGATTAAAAGCTTGTTTATAGTTTTGATTACTGTAGTATGGTGTGTGAAAGAACTACTATATCTCGTGATCAAAAGTGGAAATGACAAGTTAAAGTGCTTTAGAAATAAAGTTGAATACATTATTTATTTCCCCGTTGTCAAAGGTTTTTTTTTCCTCTGGAATGAATTTGTATAGCGCTACGAACCTCTGTTTACTTGATACCGAAAGCACACACACAAAAACAAACAGCGATGTCGAACATTTGTTGAAATTGTTTTCGAAATTTGAATCCAAAACTTTATTTCAAACTGCAAAACCAAAGTCAAGTCAAACCCACTGGAGTAAATGTTACGTCATCACGTAAATTACGCACGACGACCTGCCCCCTTTATTGTTCACTTAGCTAATGTGCTAGCCAGACACTAGCACTCTAGAAAGACATTAAACGTGTTATACGCTTTTCTAAAGTAGTTGGAATTTCCACCGGACATTTGGCAATTTGACGACTCAGCCATGAGCAAAAGAAAAGCCCCACAGGAATCTCTCAACGAGGGAATAACAGACTTTCTTGTGGGTATGTGCGGGAATACAAGCTAACTGCTGAGCGAGCTAACGCGAGTTACAGTGACAGCTGTGTTTTTCTCATATTTGCATTGAGTTAACTTGCAAAAAACTTGCAGGTGAGATTTCCTTTGTAAGTCGTGCTATGTAGGTTGATATGAAGTCTAAAAGTAGATTGTAAACGGATCCGGTCACTTTTGAGACATTTAAACGCCCCCGGCCTGCAGCTAAATCGGTCCCTTTAATTGCTGGTATTAAAGGTACAGTATACCGTAGTCACGTAACGCGAATTGAACATAATTTCTATTGTCTTTCCAGAGTTGGCCAACTACGAGAAGAACGTCAACAGGGCAATTCACAAGTACAATGCTTACAGGTAATAATCAAGACAAGTATAAAGAAGCCTAAAGACTGAAACAGAGAGACAGAGACATGAAATTGGAGACCCACATCTAATCATTTGTGAATGGAGCACTTTTGTCATTAGCAATATTGCTTAAATCCATTGAATTGTGTCTTATACTTTTTTATTGATCCTTTTTCTATTTTAGGAAAGCAGCCTCTACAATTGCCAAGTACCCTCAAAAGATAAAAAATGGTGAAGAAGCCAAGAAACTGGTACGTGCATGCACTGAATAAGTGTTATAATATCCATAGCAGCGTTGGTGACATTTTAAATATGCGTCCCTTACCAGGTCAGACCCCACCTTTTTAAAGCCACACTCACACACAATCAAAGTCACTGATACACAATAAAGAACGTGAGGATGGCATCCCCAAGTGGACAAAAACACATTTCACATGCACTTTACTGTATTATGTGTTGGTATTGTTTGATAATGCATTTTTCCGGTTGCTCAATTAATTGATTGGCTAATCGGTCAAACACTCAGTTATAAAAATATACAGCTCTACTAAATAGATTTTATCCTTCCATCCATTTTCTGTTCCGCGTATCCTCACAAGGTTCGTATAATTCGTTTTTGTGCGTCATGAGTCTCTTCTCCACTAATGTTCTCATGGTGCCATGGATGTGTTTACAGGATGGCGTTGGAGCTAAAATAGCTGAAAAGATAGACGAGTACCTACAGACAGGAACCCTACGGAAACTGGAAAAGGTGAGTTATTGGAAAACACATTTCATTCACTCATGGTGCAGTCAATATCACAGACAAGTAACTCTACCTTTATTTCTATTACTCTTCAGATTCGAAAGGACGACACCAGCTCGTCTATCAATTTTCTCACAAGGGTAACTGGAATTGGGTATGTGTCTAAAACAGGTGTCACCAACGTTGTGTCCAAGGTCACCAGGTAGCCCCCAAGGACCATGTGTAGCCCGCGGGCCTGTTCTTAAAATTACTCACTAGTGATGCGTGTTGTATAAGTGATCATTTGAAAATGTAAGATGAGTGTTGCATATAAATATTTATGTTTCCTAATTATCCATCCATCCATCCATTTTCTGAGCCGCTTCTCCTCACTAGGGTCGCGGGCGTGCTGGAGCCCATCCCAGCTGTCATCGGGCAGGGGGCGGGGTACACCCTGAACTGGTTGCCAGCCAATCGCAGGACACATAGAAATAAACAACCATTCGCACTCACATTCACACCTACGGGTAATTTAGAGTTGTCAATCAACCCACCGTGCATGTTTTTGGGATGTGGAAGGAAACCGGAGTGCCCGGAGAAATCCCACGCAGGCACGGGGAGAACATGCAAACTCCACACAGGCGGGGACGGGGATTGAACCCCGCACCTCAGAACTGTGAGGCTGACGCTCTAACCAGTTGGCCACCGTGCCGCCTGTTTCCTAATTATTATGGGAAAATCATTAACATGATCAGTGTCTTCACATAAGTGAATATTAATTATTATTCATTCATTCATTCTTTCATCTTCCGTTCCGCTTCTCCTCACTAGGGTCGCGGGCATGCTGGAGCTTCTCCCAGCAATCTTCGGGAGAGAGGCGGGGTACACCCTGAACTGGTCGCCAGCCAATTGCAGGGCACATACATACAAACAAACAACCATTCGCACTCACCTTCACACTGACGGGCAATTTAGAGTCTTCAATTAACCTACCCTGCATGTTTTTGGGATGTGGGAGGAAACCGGAGTACCCAGAGAAAACCCACCCAGGCACGGGGGGAATATGATAACTCCACACAGGCGGGGCTGGGATTTGAACCCCGGTCCTCAGAACTGTGAGGCAGATGTGCTAACCAGTCGCCCACCGTGCCGCCATCATTAATAATTAATAAATACAGTTAATATCGAAAGTAACAATGAGTCCACTGAGGACCTGCTAATTGCCCCGAGAAGAATTACAATTTGGAGGCAAGCTTCTTTAGTATTACAGTAGTGTATTAGCAATGCTCCCACCTAATAATAAATGGTTGCTAGTAGGTCTCAGAGGTCCGAATCTTGGCTCTGGCCTTTCTGCATTTAAACCATGGATGTTAAGTTCATTAAATACGCTCAGAAGTTCAAAGGTGTGTGTGTGAAAGGATGTTTGTCTACATGTGCCCTGCGATTGACTGGCAACTAGCCCGGCATGTACGCAACCTCTTCCCCAACGTCAGCTGGCATAGACTCCAGCTCAACTGCGCTTCCTGAACGGAGTAAGCGGTATAAAATAGTAACACAATCCCTCTCTTTGCTGTCCCCTTTAGCCCGGCTGCTGCCAGGAAGTTCTTCGAAGAAGGCGTGAAGAGTCTTGACGGTTTGTTGCGCTCTTACATTGCACAAGGTCAATAAGTCTGTCTTGAGATTCATCTTTGAGGTGTGTGAATTTGCTTTTTGATTTTGTGCTTTTAGATTTGAAAAAGATGGAACACAAGCTTAACCATCATCAACAGATTGGGCTCAAGTGAGTTTGCTGACAAATAGTCAAATAAGATTTAATCAAAAAGCCCTGATGTTGATAGATGGATAATTTTAACCCATAAAGGTATTTTGAGGACTTTGAGAAAAGGATTCCACGAGCTGAGATGGAAAAGATGGAGGTGATCGATTTTTTTTATTTTTTATTATTATTACTTTATATACTGGGGAAAAAATCATCTAAAATATATTTAAGATCACCAACACAAGGTATAAATGTTAGGTAATTTACTACAGCCTACAACCGCTAGTTAGAACGTATTTTAATACCCCCAAAAGTGGTCAAGGATAGACCCAGCACATTCAATCATTTTGTTGAACAAACGGTAACAACATAAACGGGTAATAAGCACATTCATACATGAGCTGCTACACCTACGTCACTCACCAGGCAAAGCCCCACCCTTTAAAGCCACACGCCCTTGTATTTTAGTGTGGAACGTGAGGATGGCGACCCCAAGTGGACAACAATAATACCTGCTGCACATTTTTCCATCCATCCATCCATTTTCTGAGCCGCTTCTCCTCACTAGGGTCGCGGGCGTGCTGGAGCCTATCCCAGCTATCGTCGGGCAGGAGGCGGGGTACACCTCTAACCAGTCGCTCACCGTGCAGCCCACATGCACATTTTGTTATTTTTCAATATAATAATGCAAAGTCAATTTCTATCTGATAAATGAATCTATCTTGATGAATTGATGGGATGATCGGTAGAATAATCGATTCTAAATATATTTGATAGTTGCTGCCCTACTTATGTTTAACATTACACTGAGTTTTTACAAGCAGCACGGTGGACGACTGGTTAGAGTGTCAGCCTCACAGTTCTGAGGAGCGGGGTTCAATCCCTGGCCCCCCCTTTGTGGAGTTTGCATGTTCTCCCCGTGCCTGCGTGGGTTTTCTCCGGGCACTCCGGTTTCCTCCCACATCCCAAAAACATGCATTAATTGGAGACTCTAAATTGCCCGTAGGTGTGAATGTGAGTGCGAATATGGTTGTTTGTTTGTATGTGCCCTGCGATTGGCTGGCAACCAGTTCAGGGTGTACCCCGCCTCCTGCACGAAGATAGCTGGGATAGGCTCCAGCATGCCCGCGACCCTAGTGAGGAGAAGCGGCTCAGAAAATGGATGGATGGTTGAGTTTTTACACATCATTCAAAAACATTTTGGATTATTTGAACGGAAATTTTTATGAGATCAAAATGAAGTCAACTTTTTGGAAACCGTGTACAATACATGATCTAAAACTGTGCTCTGATGCAGACACTTATCCTTGACGAGTTGACAAAGGTTGACACCGAATACATTGGAACAATCTGTGGAAGTTACAGGAGAGGTAAAAACTTCCCCATGGTTTTGCACTGTTGAGCCTTTTTTTTTTTTTAACGAGCCCTTCACTTGAAATTTGCAGGTGCTGCATCGAGTGGTGATATTGATATTTTGCTGACCCACCCAGACTTCACCTCTCAGACAGAGAAGCAAGTAAGCTTCTTAATCAAGTGCAAATACGCGTCGACGTGTAATTCAATGTAACCTTTATTTAAAAATGTGTTCTTCAGCCAAAGCTCCTCCATGCTGTGGTGGAACATTTGGAGTCGATCGGCTTTGTGACTGACACTCTATCCAAAGGGGACTCCAAGTTCATGGTGAGGCTACATGCTCTCCTTCACGTGTTCAATGTTTTGACTGCTAATGCGGTTAGAACAGTCAATGCACAAGCGTACATGTACACATGAAGCACATGATGACCATCTACCGGCCGGCTCTTTTATTTCCCAGGGAGTTTGTCAACTGCAACATGGAGATGAAAACGAGGAAGAATACCTTCACAGGCGCATTGATATCAGGTGTTGTATTCCCCTCCCTGTATATATTTTTTTATTTTAAGATGCTGTATTTATGTTACCATGGTCCCCTGCTCTTTGCATTAAGGTTAATCCCCAAGGACCAGTACTACTGTGGCGTTCTTTATTTCACCGGAAGTGATATCTTCAACAAAAGCATGAGAACTCACGCCTTGGAGAAGGGCTTTACGCTCAATGAATACACCATACGACCACTTGGGGTCACCGGTGAGTCATATCCACTACACTGCTTGCTTTCATACCTATTGTATGGTTTGGTGATTCTCGAACTTACTACAAAAATATTTAACTTACCAAGTACCACCATCCAGACCAATATTCAAATGCATTAGCATCGTAGGTCTAAGTTTTCATCCCAAAAAAAGAGATCGGGAAAAAATATATATCGCTGGAAAATTTGACACACCAGAGAAGTGTTGTTAATAACCCTGCCAAATTTGATGGAAAAAAAATTGCCAGATATGTAAAATGGGGATTACAAATTGTGAAAAATCAAGCCATTGTCTTCTCTCTCAAATGCTGTGGACTCTCCCCTTATTGCGCTGAAACCACGACCCACTCAACTGTCAATCAAATGCCACTACTACAGCCCGGAAAATGGATGCTACTTTGTCTAGCAATGTTCTTATGCCTACACATCCCTTACATTTTTGAGCAACCAGAGCCAGAATCCATTTCTGCGCTACAAGATACAGACCGAGAGAATCAAGCTCATTGCTCTTAGTCAGTGGCAGAATGGTCTTTTAATTCTTCTCCCATTTATAAGGTACCAAAATGTATTTGTTGCAGATCAAATTTGAGGAGGTGGGCCTCATGCCGATTGCCCAACTACGTCACCGGGCAACTGTTTTAGCCATGCCCAAAAAAATCAGAAAAACTGTTTATATTGCCACAATTCAGAACTATATAGTTCTCAGTCTTTTCAGGCAATTATATTTCAAACATGTATAATGTATTAAAGAACACATATATGAATTTACTTTGCAGGGACTTTTTGTAAGCCACTTTAACACTTTGCACAGTTTCAACATTAGCACTGCTCTTAATATCCATTCATTTTCAATACCGCTTATTCTCACAAGGGTCGCGAGTCAGCCTACCATGCATGTTTTTGGGGGCACTGAAGAGACAACAGGAAGCAGAGCTGGAGGTGGCGGAAATGACGATGTTGAGGTTCGCTCTTGAGGTGACCCGGTTGGATACAATTAGAAATGAGCTCATCAGAGGGACAGCCAAGGTTAGATGTCTTGGAGACAAAGTTAGAGAGAGCAGACTTCGATGGTTTGGACATGTCCAGAGGAGAGAGAGTGAGTATATTGGTAGAAGGATGATGAGGATGGAGCTGCCAGGCAAGAGAGCCAGGGGGAGACCAAAGAGAAGGTTGACGGATGTCGTGAGGGAAGACATGAGGGCAGTTGGTGTTCGAGAGGAGGATGCGGGAGGTTTACATAGAAAAGGATGACGCGCTGTGGCGACCCCTAACGGGACAGCTGAAAGGTAAAGAAGATGATGCGACACTCAGCTTTTTTACGTTAAGCGTTTGTTGCTAGATGAGGCCACACATTTAGGATTTCACTTATGTCTGCATTGAGCACAAAGTGAGGAGCATGACAACTGCATTCATAAAAGTACAGTGTGACCTTGAGATAAGAGATTAATTTGTTCTGTGACCATGAAATGCCATTAATCTGTTCCATTCCCCCAAGAAAAAAAAAATACAAGGGTGGTTTTAAACAGGAAAACAGCACTACAATATTGTCCACATTTTCTGCTTCAATTCAATGGATATTGTGCTGCTGCTCCTGGTGTGCATTCCTTGGCCACCTAGAGGCAGTATAAGCAACAAGACACACGCACACACACAGAGTTTACAACTGACTCTGTAAACTAGCTTTAGTTGTCATTTTTCCCTAAGTATAAAAAAATATATACCTGTGAGTATTATTTTGATTGTGTATATGCATTTCGCTGCTGTTTGTGTTAAAGTATCTATTGCTTGGAGGGTTATAACACCGCAACACTGATGCTTTTCATTAGCCCTACTCTGGCATTTTGCATTGTTTATTACCATGAAGCTAAACGGACTCTGCAAAAGCAAAGCTATGTGGTTGTTTTAAAATCCACGTGTGTTCTCTTTGTTTTATGTTTAGTTTAACAGTAAACTTCAACTGGGAGGGACAATAAATGGCTTGAAGGCTTTTTTTTTTTTTTTAAGCAGCTTGTTGTTATGTGAGTTGAGCTCACTGCCACCATATTGCGCTCGTATCTCAAATGTTTGCTTGCAAGTAAAAGAAAAAATAGACTGGCCTCTCAAAACTCCTAAATCGGGTCACTCTAAACTCAAATCAAACACTTTATTTATTTTCTCCATTTTATCTGCAATGGACAAGATTCAATTTTTTTAAATGCCCCTGGTCAAATTTCTGCTTTGCCATAGTATCTCAGAGCCTAAATACTGTACTAGGAAAGTCAGTCAAATATTGTTTTTTTTTTTTAAACAAACAATGACATACTTTTCAGGACGTTTGTCACGGCCCTGTGATCTCAGTCTTGTGTTGTTTACCATTGAACTAACAATCATTGCTCTTTGTTGCTTTGTTGTAGGTGTGGCAGGGGAGCCTCTGTTGGTGGATAGTGAAAAAGATATCTTTGAATACATCCAATACAAATACAAGGAGCCTAAGGATCGCAGTGAATAAAGACAAAGATGGCTTTTAAGTCTTGAAAATTAGATTTAGTGACACAAGCATGCAAAGGTGAAGGTTATTTGGGGGTATTTTTTTTTAAGTGTTACTTCATTTTTGTGCACTGACAATGGGCAGTACAATATTTTTTTTAATGTTGTTGTCATGTTCTACTGTGTCATCAATGTTTAGCAAAAGGTATGTATGAACACCTGCAAAGATGCTTTAAAATTGAGTTTAATAGAACACGCCAAGAAGCCATTACAGTACTTGAACCCATGAGTCACCGATCTCTACATAGTCTGGCCATTATTACCTGTCGGGCTGAGTACTCAAAATGTCTTTTTTATTTTTTATTATTATAATTTTTTTTTTAAATAAATACCTTGAAATTGTAATTCGTCCCAAGTCTTGATGATTATGTTACAAAATAAGATGCTGTTTATCCTGATTTAAATGGGTATCGTGTGCGTGCTTGTGTGTGTGTTTTCTTATTGACTATTGTGGGTAAAATGATGTTTAAGATGAGCATTTGTCACAGATGTGTCAATATTGCTGCCATACTAGTCTCATTTGCAATGTGTCATTTCATTTTCACAGCAGTGATTGGTCAGATTGTTAACGAGTAACTACTGTAGTTCACAGAATCAAATGCAGCAGTAGCATTTGGTCTAGATGGCTGCAAATAAAGACCAGAAAAAAATGGCCTTGCTTCTGCTTACACTACAATAGTGACTTATTTAGGGATACATGGGATATAAAAGGTCTCCACACCCCTGTTCAAAAGCCAGGTTTTTGTGATACAAAAAAAAAAGAGAAAAACACAAAATAATTTGTCAAATGTTTTCCAACATTGCAACCTGCACAACTCTTGAGAAAAAGATCTGATGAGGGGAAGTAAAATAACTAAATAATAATAATAATGCGGTTGCACAAGTCTCATTCAAACCAATGTTAAATGGGAGTCACACGCTGGCTACCATTTAAAGTACCTCTGACTCACCCAAAATAAAGTTTTGCTGTTTTAGTGGGTCTTCTCCTGGCTTTTCCCCCCCTTACTAATAGAAGCCTGAAAGTTTTGTGCTATTTGGAACGCTTCATAATTCCCTCCCTACCTTGACGGAGGCCCCAGTTCCAGCTGAAGAAAAAGAGACCCAAAGCATGATGCTGCCACCACCATGCTTCACTGCAGGTATGGTCTTTTTTTGATGACCCGCAGTGTTGTATTTGTGCCAAACATACCTTTTGGAATTCTTGCAAAAATTTTTAACCTTGGTTTCATTGCACCATGATACATTTTCAAGTGTGTCAATTTAGGAGGGATGTCAATGTCTTGGTAATGTCAAACTTGTGCCGTATATTTTCTCCACTTGGTGATGACTGTCATCAGTGTTCCATGGTATATTTAATGCCTTGGAAATCCTTTTATACCCTTCTCCTAAATGATACCTTTGAAAATTCAGATCCCTCCGATGCTATAGAAGCTTACTGCAGACCATGGCTTGTGGGGTAAGATGTGACCACAAAAATGTCAGGAAAAGCCAACTACAACAGCTGAACTTGATTTAATGTTATTTGGGGGCATTTTAAATTGTGCTGACTCCCGTTTAACATTAGTTTGAATATGCACTTGTGCATACAAATTATTTCAGTTGTTTAGTTTTACTTTCTCTCTCAAAATTACTTTTAGTTGAACAGGTCATAGGCCACATTAATGGAGGAAAATGTTTTGAAATTATTTACCTTGGTCACATTTTTGAAATACCACAAAACCGTGTCATTTGAAAAGGGGTGTGTAGACTTCTTCCACTGTAGCTCCACTTCCCATGGACACTTGTACGTGTAAAGACATTTTTTAACGTCATATTGAACATGCATTTCCCTATTTTAAGATTAACAGTTAATATTCACAAAATGAGGTCTGTCGAAAAAAAGTACAGCATACGATTGATTGTTAATATACTAAACAATGAAATGTTGAATGAAAAAAAGTATTGAATAATTTCTTTTTAATTTAAAATCAACCGTTTGTTATTAAATTATTTGGTATCTTGTGCGTAAAATAACTGAATCAGTCCATGACTTGCTATTGCTCACGGTTTCCGTGGTAACGACGACCCCGCAAGGCATGACGGTCTGAAATAAAATGCAGGGAGAAAGACCGGCGAGACCGGAGGAGTTTAGCCAATCGCGGCGCCCCTTCTGCTGCCATCAGCCAATAAGCACGGAGCAGACTCAGCGCCCGAGCGCTACACACCCACATCACACTCGTGTGCACCACTTCGCACGAGTTGGGCTACCGGAGGGCTTCTCTGTGTAAACCTAAACCAACACCAAACAACAAACTAGTAGGTGAATTTTAGAAAATTGAGTGTGTTTGTTCGAAATAATTATGCATTTGTAGCAACTGTGCATTTTTAAAATCTGTTTTGTACGGTGATCCGATGCACAGCTCGATGTCGCGGTACAATCAACAGCTCGCCCATTTTAGCATGTAGCTGTGTGATGCTAGCTACTTTTCCTTGAAATGCATTGCTTAATTTAAATGACAATATTCCAACGATATGCTTGTGTTACAATTGCATGTGGCTTTGTTTGTCATCCGTGCGTCTGATGCATGAACGTCCCTCACGGTGTCAACAAGGTCAGCTACGTCAAGTGTAGTTTATTTATTTATTTATTTATTTTGGACGGAGGGAAAAAAAAAAGTCAAATATCCCTCTCGCGTCTCCATAGAAACAACTCTCGAGCGCGCGCATCCACTCACACCGCCACCGGTGGAAGTTATGCAACGCAAGTGGAAATAGCTCGTCCAAATGTCCCCGTGCCTTGTGCACTACTGTACTCCTTATGTAATGACAAATTGGTCTGTGTCACCGAAATGGAGAAACTAATAAATGTATTTTTGTTGTTGTTGTTGTTGTTGTCGTCGTCGTCTCCCAGGGCGACCATGTCTGACAGGAAAGCAGTGATCAAGAATGCTGACATGTCCGAGGACATGCAGCAGGACGCCGTGGAGTGTGCCACACAGGCCCTGGAGAAGTACAACATCGAGAAAGACATCGCTGCCTACATCAAGAAGGTATGAAACTACTAAGACACACAATTTGGCTGGAATCATGTCGTAATTGACAAAAAAACAAAACAAAACAACACTCTTTTTTTTTTTTTAACCCTCGAAGCTGTGCACAACTGGGTCCCAAAGCCTGGGCAACCTATGGCCCCTGAAGCATTTAGGGTGCATGAGAGCATTTGGTGTGGCATATCATGCTATTTTGGAATTTTTTTCTTCGATATGAATACCTGGTTATATGTCCAAAGTAAATTAAATGGGCTTCATTTGTTTGGATGAATACATAATTGACAAGTACAAGATGCAGCGAAATGCTGATTGCATCTAACAAGAATTGAGCAGTATATATATACATTGCAATATACAATGTGGAATGGTATATGTCAATGAGTTTTAAAAATATGTATTCATCAAAATTATAATTTAGCTTTCATAACCAATTTTGGAGACGTGGATTATATTTTTCCTAAATTTTGTGTACTGTGACTTTCGAGTAAAATGTATTTGATGAGCTCATTTGCGTGAGAACTGGCTGTTTTTAGACTCTAAAATAATGTAATTTTTGGGGACACCCTGGACTTAACCAACATTATGTAATGAACTTTTGTTCATAATTTTATGTATTGCAGCTCGTGACACAAGGAAAGCCCAATGTCTGGTTTTTCAGCTCAATAAGGGATGTCCATCAAGTTTAAAGGAGGACTAACAAGTCCCCAAGACTGTCTTTGTTCCTATGCTGCAAAAGTGTAAAGTAGCGGCGCTCTATGTACACAGTGACAATCAGCCACACAGGGTGGACCCATGTAGTTGAAAGATATGGAACTAAGATTAAAGAACACCAAGTGGGCTTTTAACAATGTGGTATTCTCCGTGGCAGGAGTTCGACAAGAAATACAACCCGACCTGGCACTGCATTGTGGGAAGGAACTTCGGCAGCTACGTGACTCACGAGACAAAACATTTCATCTACTTCTACTTGGGCCAGGTGGCCATCCTGCTCTTTAAGTCTGGCTGAGAAGAGCACACACCGTTAAAACTACACCACGTTACTGACTCGACAAAGGCACTCATTCCTGGGGGCGCTGCCTTTTTTGTGCTTTCTACTTTTTTGTTTTGAGGATTAAAATGTGGCCATCTAAACAAATCAAACATGTATTTATTTTTGTCTGTTACATTTACATGTCTTTTTTAAATTAAACATGTTAAGCTTTCTGCATCCGGTGCCTATTAATTGTCTACTTTTAACACTTGGTTCATGATTTAAAAAAAAAAAAAAAAAGTTCCAGACAGAGTAGCTGTGTAAGATTAACTTTTATTAACACACTTAGAAAACCAGCTTGTGAGGAAATACGCCATTAGAAAGGCAGAAGGAACCACGCAGGTATCCTCGGAGCTGGGGAACTTTCTTGATAAGTGTCATGAGCTGAGTGTCCACAGCCTTCTGGTCTACCTTCCTCTGCTCAGTCAGCTGGTACTTCTACACAAACACACAAGGAAAAGGAGGTGGGGGTAGTTATTAGACTTTACACAGATTTTATCGGACTGATCGGTATCAGCCGATATTTAGCATTTTGTGTTGATCGGCTTTGTCATTCGCCGATCCGATCAATGACTCAAAAGACATTTACTACACGTCGCCGCGTGCACAGTATATTTGAATCCAAAAGCTAGTTTATTTTTAGCCTTGTCGCATGTCTTTTGACGTAGTACTCTACTATCTGACAGCCAATGAAGTCATTAAAAAAAACAGGCAACACAATGTCCGGATCAAACTAGAGACAAATTTGCACTGTCAGACTACTGCAATAAAATCTTATATTCCGATACCACCGGATCCCATTTTTTTTTACGATTATTGGGCTTTATCTTAACTCAAATGCGACTGGATACACTCGTTACCGTGGCGACTATTATAAGGACAAAATGGGGGAAAACGTGTGTTGGTGGTCACCAGTGCTCAGGACAGAAGACGTTAGTTTAAGGCTTGCTTGAGGTATGTTCATGTACTTTTAATACGATACAGCTCACAAGCAGGCAATAAAATATGTAGCCTAGCAAGCTACTGCTAGCACGAAGGGTCGGACGTAAACATGCCGCCGTTCTGTGGAATCATCCTCGAAAGTTTCGGTGTGGGTGAAGTAATTAAAAATAATTTAATTACAGTAAGGTAGCACCCATTATTTCTGTCATTAATGTTGGTTTGACCTGATTGATTAGAATACACGACGAGAGCAGTGATTTCCAGCCTTTATGAAGCCAAGGAACATATTTCACAACTGAAAAATCTCACGGTACACGAACAAACAAAAAGTGGATACATTAATTACTGTATTTACTTCCTGCCATCTAATAGAAGACCATTTATCATTTTTTCTGTCTGTCACTATGCCTCACTGGCATAAATAGACGAACAAAGATACATTATTGTAAATGCAATTAAGTACACAAGTATATATAGTAAATGAACAGGTCATTTAAATAGACACATTCCTCTATCTTGTGATCAGTTATCGTTTTTTTTTAAACTCGCTGATCGGCCCCAAAAATCCTGATCATGTAAAGCCTAGTAGTTAGCAATCATTCCACAAGTTCTCAGAAACAAACTAGACCCCAGTAGAGTTTATTTACCTCCTTCTCTGTGTCAAAGATTTCACCCTCCTGGTGACGCGGTCTCCTCAGCTTCTTCTTCTTGAAGTAGATGTCATTGAGCGTTTTGGGGATTTTCATCTCGGTGATGTCCACTTTGGTGGTGGTGGCGATGACAAACTTCTGATGACTCCTGCGCAGGGGGACTCTGTTCAAGGTAAGGGGGCCTTACAAAAAAAAAAATAATAATAATAAATTGCTATTTGTAGCTATAATTTAAATTGGATGTTGCAAACAAACGTACCGGTGACAAGCAGGAGACCACTTGAGAGCTGCTTCAAGAAGACCACGCGCTAAAAGAAAAGAGTCATTTACTGGACAGCGACCAACTTCAATGAAGTCAACCCGGAAACTAAGGAATCCTAATTTTCCAGTCATTTAAACAAATAAGTGACAAAACTGGCAACCTAACATTTTGCCTCACACATTTGCCTGTGCGTGCGTGCGTACACACCTCATAACTCGCAAAAGCAAGTGTGATTACAGTAGTCTGACTTGTCTATTCAGCCAACAGTTCTGTGTGCAGGGAAAAAAGACATGCTTTTCATTTCCTAGAGATAATCACTCTTCATCAAAAAGCCTCCAAATGGTGCATTGTACTGGTTTCAAAGGAAAAGAAAAAATTTCACTCGATAAGAAAATCCAATTGTATATTACAGAACACGTTTTTTTCCATTGAACAGTGCTGATATAAAACCTAAGCAAGAATCATGGTACAAGTGCCTACGTTGTAGTTAAAGATTACATTTTCATGAATATATATATTTTTTAATTCATTTGTTATTGAATTGGTAATTTGCGCAATGGTATAAGAATACACCTCGACAGGCGGCACAATAAGGTGTCTAGGTTACCGCCGTACTTACTGTTTTTCAGTGGACTGTTTTATACTTATGACAATGTGTTTTCATACAGATATTGACTAATTATGACAAAGCTGTAAGATGTAACTTCTGTCACCCATTTGGCTAGAATTCAATATTACAACACCAGAAAATATCACTTCGGTATGAGGTAGGGGGCCCCTTGTATGTGATAATTCAACATTTTATTCTGTTTTGAAGGACAGCCAGTGAGGAAAAGAAGAGGAAATAGTTGCAAATTCACCAATACTGCTGCATTTTGTGCATGCACTGCTTGGACATTGCTGAACTTTGTTTATTTTACTTCAGGCACCTTGATGGGCGGCAAAAGGGTCCTCGGGAAGACTTATGGATTTCGGTTGCGGCAGACGGCTTTTATTGTTTTCTTTTATCATCGAAGACTGTCTGCATTTGTGATGAAGATAGAGAAATATTCCCGGCCGTACACTGGAGACAGAGTGAGTCATTCCCTGTCATTGCTGCGTTTGTGCATGCATTTTTCGGTGCGTATTTAACGCCGGGTGCCTTGTTGGGCAGCCAAGGTTCCTTGGAAATAGGTTTTGTTCCTTTGCGGCAATTATTATTATTGAGGTTTAGTTCACACAGTAATTATTGTATGATTGTTTTCTGCTACAGAAACATGATCATGTTTTGTGAGCTATTGGCAAAAGACGAGGGCCCCCGCTCCACCGCCCATTGCTGGGTAAAATGTGTCATCTCCATGCAGTAATTTATGCTACGTATGTTCTCGGTGCGCCACCAAGTGGGCCGGCGCAGGAATGTCGGGGGTCGACAAAATAAAGATCAAATACTGAAAAATATCTTAAGAGGAGCTTATGGGCTTAATCAGCAAAGTGCCATCTCCTCTAGTAGTGGCTTGAGTGAAAAACCTGTGTGTGTGTGTGTGTGTGTATATATATATATATATATATATATATATATATATATATATATATATAAAAAAAGGTTACATACTGCATGCAGGGTAACTACTTTGGATCTTCGTCATACACCAAGAACTCCATGCATTCCGAATCCCTACCTTCCCGCGGTGGCGGCCGGTGAGCAGGATGAGGACGGTGCCCGGTGTGATGGAGGAGCGCAGCCGCCTCCTGTGCTGGCTGAAGGGCTTCTTCCCGTGGCTCCTCAACTTGCGGGGGACGTCCTCTGTGGGGTAGTACCGGGGCTGCGCAGACATGAACAACAACAAAAATTATATATATATATATATATATATATATATATATATATATATATATATATATATATATATATATATATATATATATATATATATCTCCACTGTAACAAACAAACGCAGAAAAAGGTATTTTGGGGATATAAACTAGTCACGAAAAGTTAGGGATATTTGGCTTCTGGGTGAAATTTCAGGATGAACCTAAAATGCACTACAACTTTTACAGATCATGACTTTTTGCACAACTTGCCGTTTTCAATAGAGCTGAGCGGCAAAATACACAACGGGTGTTTGATCCACGAAAGGTTCCAAGGACGCCCACTTCTATGCCTCTCTGTGACTCTTCCAGTCTCTCTATCACCGTGACACTAAGCTAAGTGGCCACTTCCCTCTATTAACAACCTTGCAATGGCGAGGTCCTGTTGATCAATTGTTAGGTGTCATTTTGGTCACATAATGTCAAAAAGACAACAGCATAATGAAGAGCACTGTTTAAATACTAATGTTCTAATTGAACCAGTAAATGTATTGGTCCATTGCTGGATCAAACTTTGCGAATTTTGTCATTCAGAAGATTGTTAGAGAACAGCAAGTTGCGCAAAAAGTATGCATTGAACAGTTGGACAAATACATTCAAATTTCAGGTCACTGATAAATTGTGCATCTTGGGTTCATCCGGAAATTTCACTCAAAAGCAAAATTTCCCAACTTTTTGAGTGTAGTTTAGACTCTCAAAGTGTGGTACACCTGCTCCCTCTAGTGGTAGGGAAGAAATGACCCCCTAATTACAGCTCAGTTGTATTTATTAAGAATCACTAGTGTAGAGTAACAACAACCAATGATGGCCAAGTTTGTTTTTTTTAAGTTGTACTTTGTGTCAGAAGTTTGAGAATCACTGGTGTAGCGTAACTGTGTTGTCCCTCCATACCATCTTGCGAAGCTTGACAGTACGGGTGCCTCCATTCTTGTCACCGCCAACGGTCTTGACAACTACGGTTCGGCGTTTCGTTTTGAGCTTCTTCTCCACCTGACAGCATGACACATCACAGTGTCATTCATTCAGCATAAACCTGTAGTACACGTTAACGCCGACAGTGGTGACCCTCACCTTTGTCTCGGTCATCTTAGTCTTCCTCTTGTACATAGCGCGGCGCGCGTACATAGCCGAGCGGGAGTAACGGCCGATACCCCGGGCCAGGACCGGGTTACGGCTCGTGTGCGCCTTCTTGGGTAGCTTTTTGTCTCCCCCTGCCAGCTTTTTGTCTCCCCCTGGCAGCTTTTTGTCTCCCCCTGGCAGCTTTTTGTCTCCCCCTGGCAGCTTTTTGTCTCCCCCTGGCAGCTTTTTGTCTCCACCTGGCAGCTTTTTGTCTCCACCTGGCAGCTTTTTGTCTCCACCTGGCAGCTTTTTGTCTCCACCTGCCTGCTTTTTGTTTCCACCTGCCTGCTTTTTGTTTCCACCTGCCTGCTTTTTGTCTCCACCTGCCTGCTTTTTGTCTCCAGCTGCCTGCTTTTTGTCTCCAGCTGCCTGCTTTTTGTCTCCAGCTGCCTGCTTTTTGTCTCCAGCTGCCTGCTTTTTGTCTCCACCTGCCTGCTTTTTGTCTCCACCTGCCTGCTTTTTGTCTCCACCTGCCTGCTTTTTGTTTCCACCTGCCTGCTTTTTGTCTCCACCAGCCAGCTTTTTGTCTCCACCAGCCAGCTTTTTGTCTCCACCAGCCAGCTTTTTGTCTCCACCAGCCAGCTTTTTGTCTCCACCTGGCAGCTTTTTGTCTCCACCTGGCAGCTTTTTGCCTCCACCTGGCATGTTTTTGTCTCCCTCTGCCATCTGACACAGCAACACATGAGTCATTAGGTCAATATGCAGCACAGTCAACATATAATGCATGCCAAATAAAATACTATAACATTAAAAGCTGTTTGGATACTTGATTGATCCGCAAGAGAAATTCATGGCTCAAAAATTCAACAACAAACAAGTAAAAGCAGGCATTAGGGGCTCCATAACTTCAGATTTTGTTATTAGGTCAACACTTGTGTGATGAGAGTCGATGTTGAGTAGTTGCTACGAATTTGTATTTTATTCCCTATCCTTGTTCTGGACCCACCACAGCAGCGATTTTCATATTTGGGGCATTTGCAAATCATGGACCTCTGCGTGTGCGGTAGAAAAATTCCCCACTTTTACCCCTTTGATAGCGTGACCCCAAAAAATTTCTAAAGATCCTGCTCACGATAGGCTTTTTTCCCCTTGTACTGATTCTCCTTAGGTTACTCAAACTGGCATTCAATATAAAGACAATTTAAAGACAATTATGGAAACAGTAATTTGATTCAACGCACTCTGGCTCCTCCTCAAGCCAAAAACTAGCAATTAGCGACTAGTCGACGTCACGCTTTAAACGTAATTGTGGAGCAGTAGTCGACTAGTCTCTACAACCCCAAGCAAGATTGCCTTATTTCTAGTATAATGTTAAACATTAAACATATCTACACAAGTCCGTTTCCTAATACTACCACTAAAAAAATGACAACTTTCCCTCGCACCACAAATAAGCAAGCGGCGTCGGCTTGAAATTTAGCTGCGAGCCGTAGAGAAGCTAGTTGAAATGCTACTAGGGGTTTCTCTATTCAGTTTATATGAATTGACATCATACATTTATGCAGCTAAACTCGCAATGACACCAGACTTTTCTAACACGTTTCTGTTAGCCTCCATATGAAACTAGCCGGCGGCCTCTGGCTACCGATACATCAAACTGTATATTCGGATCATCCTTGCGTATTAACAAGTAATGCACACATACGGCGCACACTCTAAGCACGTAGATTCATGTTGTCGTATTTTCAGAGCATAACACTACTGCGATAACGGTGATTGGGATGGATTTGATTCACATCGAAGAACGAAAGCAATGTAGCCTTACCTCTGCTATGAAAAAAAGAACGACATCCGGGGAAGTGACGCGTTTAATGACGCAGCGTGATGACGTCACAACAAGCATCTTCTGGTCATTGTAGTTTCACTTGAAAAGTTCAATTTTATGAGCAACTATCGTGGCAAATTTTCAAATTTAAATTTGTTGTACACTACAAGAACAAGGGTGATGTGCAGAGCTGTGGGAACTATAGAGGAATTAAGTTGATGAGCCACACAATGAAGTTATGGGAAAGAGTAGTGGAGGCTAGACTCAGGACAGAAGTGAGTATTTGCGAGCAACAGTATGGTTTCATGCCTAGAAAGAGTACCACAGATGCATTATTTGCCTTGAGGATGTTGATGGAAAAGTACAGAGAAGGTCAGAAGGAGCTACATTGTGTCTTTGTGGATCTAGAGAAAGCCTATGACAGAGTACCAAGAGAGGAACAGTGGTACTGCATGCGGAAGTCTGGAGTGGGAGAGAAGTATGTTAGAATAATACAGGACATGTACGAGGGCAGCAGAACAGTGGTGAGGCGTGCTGTAGGTGTGACAGACGAATTTAAGGTGGAGGTGGGACTGTTAAGCCCTGAGCCCCTTCCTGTTTGCAGTGGTGATGGATAGGCTGACAGATGAGGTTAGACTGGAATCCCCGTGGACCATGATGTTTGCAGATGACATTGTGATCTGCAGTGAAAGCAGTGAGCAGGTGGAGGAACAGTTAGAAAGATGGAGGCATGCACTGGAAACCAGAGGAATGAAGATTAGGCGAAGTAAAACAGAATATATGTGCATGAATGAGAGGGGTGGTGAGGGAAGAGTGAGGCTACAGGGAGAAGAGATAGCAAGGGTGGAGGACTGGATAAAATTAAAAATGAGCTCATCAGAGGGACAGCCGAGGTTCGATGTTTTGGAGACAAAGTTAGAGAGAGTAGACGTCGATGGTTTGGACACGTCCAGAGGAGAAATAGTTAGTATATTGGTAGAAGGATGATGAGGATGGAGCTGCCAGGAAGAGAGCTAGAGGAAGACCAAAGAGAAGGTTGATGGATGTCGTGAGGGAAGACATGAGGGCAGTTGGTGTTCGAGAGGAGGATGCGGGAGATAGGCTTACATGGAAAAGGATGACGCGCTGTGGCTAAAGGGACAAGCCGAAAGGAAAAGAAGTACACTACAAAATCTAGCTTTCTCTCAAAAACATGGGAGTACATTTAAAACAAGACCCGATCAAGTCAAGCTAATTTTTCATTTCCTTCTTTCCGTTTCTACCACGTCCCCATTAATGTAACGGGTGAGCTGGAGCCTATCCCAGCTGACTTTGGGCGAGAGGTGGGGTGCACCCTGGGCTGGTCACCGGTCAATCATTTGGCAATTTTTCATTATATTCTCAGATTATATTGAATTACTGATGGCAAGAATTTAGTGCTATATTGCACTTGGAACATCTTTTTGTTGTAATGTTACATTATTAATTAATATTACACATTTCACATCCTAAGCAGCACGTGATCTAGTGGTAGTATAAATACAATTTTAATATCTTTGAGGACTGACACAGGTGCTAGGAGTAAGAAAAAAAAAACATTTTCCAAACATGTCATTTATTAAGAACACAACAACCCAACAAAGAAATACAAAATATTTCAGATGAAAAGTACTAATGATCATTGATTGAGTGATCAAAATACATGGCAATTGTTTACTATACACACCCATGTATGCAATTTAATGTATCCCAAGAGTTCAAATAAACACAAAATGATCCATTAGGGTGTAATACCAAGAAAGTAAGAAGTCATTAATTTATCAAAGTAAGGCAACACAGGACTGCAACTTGTCATACATAATTTTTTTATAAATTGACTGATGTTGGTAAAAGGAAAACACAATCTGACCTTAAATCATGATCTATTTGATGGTATGTCCCAGAATAAACCAGGAATCAATCATTCATGCTTGTAAATGACAATGCCATGTGATGTGTATGCAAGCAGCTTTTGTATGAATGTGGACATGTATGAATGCCTCTTTCTTAGCGGTTCAGCAGCACACTCAGCACTGTTCGAGGACGATGGCGATTCCTTGACCGCCTCCGATGCAAGCCGATCCGACGGCGTACTTGCCGCCTCGTCGCCTGCCACGGACGAAATAAATACATCAATAAATCATTCAGACCCAGATGAAATAACTCCTGATGATAGGACATATTGCCATGACCACGCTACCTGAGCTCATGAACCAGGTGAGCGGTGATGCGAGCCCCCGAAGCGCCAAGAGGATGTCCGATGGCAATAGCGCCGCCATTGACGTTGCTTTTTTCTGGATCCAGTCCGAGGGCCTTGGACACAGCCAAGTACTGGGAAGCAAAAGCCTCATTCACCTGTGTAAAACATTAACTTAATTATTTATGGTATTATTGAAGACTCTAAATTGCCCGTAGGTGTGAATGTGAATGCGATTGGTTGTTTGTTTGTAGGTGCCCTGCGATTGGCTGGCAACCAGTTCAGGGTGTATCTCCTGCCCGATGTTAGCTGGGATAGGCTCCAGCACACCCGCGACCCGAGTGAGGAGAAGCGGCTCAGAAAATTTAAGGTATTATTTGTATATATTTTAAAGTTTCATCCATACACTTACACTTTCTTACACTACACCACCAACAACCAATACAGTATATGCATATAGGTTGTAGGTATTATTTTTGTCTACTTGGATCGCCATCCGCACATTCTACACCATAGAAACTATGGCTGTGAATGTGTATATGGTCTGCTCTGTTGAGTAACGTAGACGTGAAGATATGAGTATGTACTGTCAGTCAGCTATTTCCTAGCTAAAGCATTAGCCACTGTGGTTTACAGTGTCAGTTGAGGCTACCAGCAGGTGTATTAAGAATGTACTTTTGGTTACTGTAATTTGTTATCATTTGTTCCAAAAAGTGATTGAAAGAGTTGTTTCTATACTCCCTCTATCCAAACCACCTGTTATGGATTAAAATTCATTCCAACTAGTGGTGGTAGGCTATATTCAATTAGTTAACAATGTTCACTTTAAAGGCAAAATGAAGTTGAGTAATTGTACAGTACTGTACTCTACTGTACAGTAAGAAAAAAACTGAGCCTGCAATAAGTAAATCACGATATGGTAACGAATGACTATATTGTATCCGTCATTGGTGGTCCGAGCTTGAATGGCACCCTGTGCGAGACTCTTGTGATTAGCTTGCGTTTTCATTAACCATTTGGCGAAGAAAGAACATACAAATGCGGCCATCGCACTCTCAGGTTCTTTCTAACCTTTGCTCCACCGCCAAATACAAAAATCTTCCAAAAACGACGACATCATACTTCCTTGACGTCAACTCTCACTTGACTTTATTTTTTTTTAAATCCTTGAAGATCACTCATAACTTCTCCACAAGAACGTGCAAATTCCCTATACGAATCTCAAAGATTTACTGTACGTGTCAAGATGCCGACAGAAAACCTTTTTAAAATATTTTTTTAAGGGGATGCGCTTTGCCACCATCCCAGAAATGCCGCACATATTGCACATACCAGAAGTGGCCAAAAGTGTATACCTTAACAGAAAATCTGTATTTAAAAAGATAATAATGCTCAGTTTTGTATTCCTTTAATATTGTAGTTGTAGTTTGCAGTGGTGTACAATTGCGCTGCACCATTCCGGGAGAGGCTTTGAATATTTTGGTTACCTTATTTAGCTGCATGAGAGCCTAAATATTAGAAACACTGAGTGTCAATAAAATTATACGACTCAATAATATACTAGAATCTTTTTATAGTCAGCTAGGATAGGCTTCAGCTTTCCCATTATATTAAAGGGAGCATATTGTGGAAATTGACTTATGTATTCTATACAGTAAAAAAAAGAAGAAAAAGGTGTCCTTTAAACAGAATAAGAGATATAAATAATTGATGAACAGACTTTAACTTCAGTAACTCAGTAACTGACCTCCACCAGGTCCATGTCACTAAGCGATAGTCCGGCTTTTTTCAGAGCCTCTGTGATGGCCGGAACGGGGCCTGCATGATTAAAACGTTTTTTATTCGTTTGTTTCCATTTCAAATGAACACTTCGCTATATTCTTCACATGAGCACGACTTACCGATTCCCATGATGCTCGGGTCGCAGCCCGACACATGATAGGCCACAATTCTGGCCAGTGGAGTGAGCTTGTGTTGACTGAGTGCATCCTCGCTGGCAATCACCAATGCAGCAGCACCGTCTGACACGCCCTGAGGCATTAGTTTAGTTTAGTGGAACTGAACAAACACTGGATATCATATGCAAATATTTAATCGCAATAGCCCATTTCCTAATGTTTGTACACAATAGGCGCCAGGGTACTTCTGGGTGGCAAAAAATTTAGTGGCTACCGCTGACCTGAACTGTAGCGTGGACAAAAATTTGAGTTTGAGGTTGCGCCACTAGATATGCCCCAAAAGGTTGTTGTTGTTGTTTTTTTACCTGAGGAAGGCTAAAATAATCATCCAAGCCGTTTACCTTGTTTTCAAATGACATAGGACGGTTGGTTTACTTGTGGTTCCATTGGAGCCATTGCCACCCGGAAGTATGTGTGCCTTCATGGTTTCCACATAAAAATGACCTGGAACATCCGTTTTCCAGGAGTCAAAATGGTGGTAAGGACTCACTGAAGCATTAGCAGCAGTAACGGTGCCTCCCTTCTTGAAGACGGTAGGAAGTTTAGCCATCTGTTCCATTGTGGTCTGAGGACGAGGGTGTTCATCCTCAGCCATGGACACTTGGCCTTTCTTTGATTTCAGATCAATTGGAGCGATTTCTGCAGTGTAGCGGCCAGCCTCGTGAGCTGAGGAAAAAGCAAAATATTTACAATACAAAGAATGTGCTTCACTACAAAGGAGTGTTAGTCTCTCTCGTAAAAAATGATGTGGGAAAAAACGTTGTTAAGTTATATTAGTAAAGTTGTATTATTATGTAAAAATGTTACAAGAATAAGTTGGGGGGGGAAAGCATAAAATATTTTGAGAAAAGTTGCAATGTTACAAGAAAAAAGGTAATGTGATGGTATATCGGTACTATTGTGCTTAAAATTAGACTACTAGAATAAAGTTGTAATATGTGTAAGTCATAATGCTATGAGAAAAAGTTGCAGTTTTGCAAGCATAAACTTGTATTACCAATACAACAATGTATTTATTTCAGAAAAAAAGTCACATTACAAGGAAAATTTTAACATTACGCATGGCTCCATTACAACAAACATTTTGTAACATTTACAAGAATAATTTTTTTTTGTTTTGTTTGTAAAGCTGTAACATTACAAGAATAAAAAAATAGGGATGGTAAGTCAAAAAAAGTTGTAATTTTCCATGGAAAAAATGTGGCATTTTGTGAAATTAAAACAGAAAACAATAAATTATAAAATAATAATGCAATTAAAATTAAAGTATTTTCTAATTAAAATATACTTCTTAAAAACAAAGTCCTGCGGCACCGAGCCTTAATCTTAGACCAAACGGTCACAGTCATTATAAAAATAAAGTTGGCTATTAGAAAAAGCAAAATGTAACAAGAAGACAATTTTAATAATATGGGAAAAAGTCATAATGTTACCAGAACAAATTAATTTCGTATCATGTATTTGAGCTACTTTATGCAAGATGAACATTGTGTGTGTGAGGTGGCAGGCAAAGTGTAAGATCCTCTGACCTGCTTTCCATCTTTGCTGCGACTGGTACGCGTAGTTGTCACAATCCTCTCGTGTTATTTTGTACTTCTCAGCCAGGTTTTCTGCTGTAATGCCCATCGGGATTTTTACGTGTAGGTCAGTCAACCCCGCCCACAAGGTGTCCTCCAGCTGTCAATCAAGGCATTGAGAGAACTTAGTAAAAAAAAAAAATGTTAAAGTTTGTGTCTTTGTGAAGTATGATGTGGAAGACAAATCCAACCTTGAGATCGAGTCCAAACTTTGTACCGAATCGAATGTTGCGAACGGCGTACGGAGCCTGGCTCATGCTCTCTGAACCACCACACAACACCACTTCTGAGTCCTTCACACAAATCTCCTGCAAACACACAAGGTAACACAATATTTTTTTCTCTATGAAAAACAAACTCATTCTGCATATGTGTAAAATAAATACGAGCTTTTTTTTCTTAAGCTGGAACTGGGGCCTTCGTCAAGGTGGAAGAATTATGAACAGTTTCAAATACCAGTCAGTGTTAGTACATAACCTTCAGGCTTCTGCTCGAAAGCAAAACAAATGTCAGGAGAAGCCTACTAGAATGGCTGATCAATCAGACACTAGGGACTTTAAAAGGTGGTAGGTGTATGCTAACTCCCATTTAACATGAGTTTGAAAGTGGTTGGTTAATGTTGAACACAGCCACATCTCCAGTTATAAGAGGGTGTGCACACTTGCAGGTTTATCTTTGTAAAGGCAGAATGGTTAATACAGGTTTCGCATTGGCCATCATTAGATATGTGCTAAATGAAGTATCCAGAGAGTGTACTGTATGGATATAAAAACACTGGTCAGTCATTTTACTTCAGCCGAACGTGCGTGTTCCATGAGTCGGTCTCACCTGAGCCCCATTGATGATCGACTGGAAACCAGAGCCACACAGCCTATTGACAGTGAGAGCGGGCACCGGGATGGGAACGCCACACCTCAGACCAACATGGCGTGCGATGTAGGGGGCGTCTGCTGAGCTCTGGAAGGAATTGAAACGAACACATAAAAACATGTAACCTATACTGTACATAATTTAGTGTGGTTGTAATCTGGAGCGGTTAAACACCTGCATGACGTTCCCCACGATGACGCTGTCGATGAGCTCGGGCGCTACACCGCCCGCCGCCAGGGCCGCTTTGGCCGCATGCTCGGCCAGGTCTGTTGCACTGTGATCCTTCAGGACGCCGCCGTAGGTGCCGAATGGAGTGCGCTTGGCGGCTACAATGAAGACCCCTGGCAACAAAACGGCAGCATGGTTTAAATATCATCCACCATTGCCTTTCAGTCCTGAGAACAGTTGACTATTCAAAAGACAACTAGAAAAGGGTCAAAGGTCATTTCCTGTGACTGGCGAGGTTGATTTTCCCACCCCACTCATTTTGTCTCATGCCAGGTATGTTGTGTGCAGTACATTCATTTAATACATGATATTCAATTGGTATCTAGACCCGTTTCGCTCCACAGCGACATTAAAATAGTTACTATTTGTATACACTGTTTCTGTTAGTAATTGTATTAAGTCGGGATGGACTTCTACCGCTCAAATTCATTTAAAATGCACAAGAGAGTAACGCAATAGTTACTTTCCCTACTTTTATAATTTGTAAACCTCTATCTAAATCAGTTCCTTTTTAGTTGAAGTAACTAGCAACTAATTATTTTTTAATGTAACCTTGTCAACACTGATGTTTAATAACTGATTAAATATTTATGTTTATGTGTATCACAGCTTGTGTGGCAGGTAGAATTTTACATTTACCTCTTGAGGTGACCGCAGCGCTTTCAACATAATAACGAGGGGCTCTTCTTCGTTAGTAATAAATACAGTATATAGAATAAAAGATCAGATTAAGTTTAACTATAAATAAACGACAAAAATGTCAAATTCTAAATGAATGAGTGTTTTACAGGGCATCTACAAAGTCTCTTTTCAATTTATTACAGGGCATCTACAAAGTCTCTTTTCAATTTATTCCCCAATTTGCAGTCTATCTGGAGGTGTATTAAGTGAGGTAAGATTTTTTATTTAAAAATCGTTAAAATCTACTCCTCGTTTTGTAAAAATCTCCACAGATTTGTCTTTAGTACATTGCCACGAAAACTGTCAAACAATACCATTGATGCATTTCATTCAGACACGCCGATTCGCTTACTTGGCTTTGATTATTATAATTTTTTTTTTCAAGTGTACTTACCTCTGAGCAGTGACATGATAACGAACAAAGTCGGAATCTAACTGTTGACTAGTTGTTCTCGTGTACGCTTCAAATAGTGAGCACTCATATAAAAATCCCACACTGTGCGACCTTTCCCCTAAATAATCATGCGGAATCTATCTTTTTACCGACCACAACAGATTCGATAGCAATGTCGCCAAAAAAAACTAAATTAAGCTCCTAATACGAATTTTAAAAATATTAATAGTCATTGATAGTTATTTGGAGTACACAAGGGAAGCAAAATTCAAGCTGATATTTACGCTGCACGAAATTCGCGAATAAGTGGTTCCAAAATGAAAGCTCGCTGTTTTTACGTCATCAACACGCGTCGCCTCATTGCCCAGTGAAGTAATGTAATGTGAATTTGTCTTTCTTTCTTCTCTTATAGCTCCACTATTGCTTTTGAGTCAACTGATCAACCTCAAATACATGGCAGCGGCTGTATTTCGTTGTATCGGTAGGATATTAGTCCGACAGAAAGCTCCGACGGGGTAAGTTTAGGAAGCTATATCTCACGAGAGGCTAGCCACTTACGGCTAAAGGTTATTCAATTGACAATTGCTTCTGGAGATTGTTTGGCCTTCCCTAATGTTTTCCCTGCTGTGTGTGGCTTGTTAGGGTTGTTTCGACAGAAAAAGGTGGCGTTAGCAGTCCTTGGTTTACTGCGATGATGACACTAAGGACGTCTGCTCCTCTCAGGTGGGATTTATTCTGGAGAAGATTGTAATCACAGGGTCAGAATTTCACTGAAAAGAGAAACAAATGTAGTTTTAGCAAGATAGTGTCATCTCAAATAATCTTTCCCCCAATGAAAACATTAAAAAGCCATTAATCTGTTCCAGCCCTAAAAAAAAAATGGTTTTCTAAAAAAATAAATAAAAAATAGCACTACAGGATTTTATTTTATGAAAACAAATAGCATAAGTAAGTCGAATGTAAAGTACAAAAAAGTTTCTGCATCATGAATTCATGCTTTACTGTCTGTTCTGTCTAAAATAAAAGTAATGTCAAATGTATATAAACAAACAGCCTTGAGCATTATTGTAAACATACTGTATTGTCTTTTGCAGATCTGTTTTAAGTATTATCGGTAAATATAATACGTCCTTAAACTGTTTTTTTATTTTGCCATTGTGTGTCCTTTCTTTAAGTGCGGAGCCCAAGAAGAAGAAGAAAGTGGACCCCAGAAGAGAGCTGATGATGAGGGAGAGGCTGAAGAAGAAGCTGAAGAAGTTGGAGAGGGTTCCACCTGAGTTCATCCCCATCGAGGACTTTGTCACTCCAGCTAAATGTTTGGATGAGACCAGGTGCAATTTGTTTCTCCTTGCATGTCGCATAAAGGGTTTCAAATGGTGACAGTTTATATAGATTAATTATATTTTCTGTGGTTAATTTGTTTGAAATTCTAAAAACTTCAACCAGCTTTCTGGTTGAATTATGTTCAATCTCAAAGATTCCAAATGTACAACCCCAATTCCAATGAAGTTGGGATGTTGTGTTAAACATAAATAAAAACAGATTACAATGATTTGCAAATCATGTTCAACCTTTATTTAATTAAATAACTACAAATACTAGATATTTAATGTTCAAACTGATAAACTTTGTTTTTAGCAAATAATCATTAACTTAGAATTTTATGGCTGCAACGCGTTCCAAAAAAGCTGGGACAGGTGGCAAAAAAGACTGAGAAAGTTGAGGAATGCTCATCAAACACCTGTTTGGAACATCGCACAGGTGAACAGGCTAATTGGGAACAGGTAGGTGCCATGATTGGGTATAAAAGGAGCGTCCCTGAATTGCTCAGTCATTCAAAAGCAAAGATGGGGCGAGGTTCACCTCTCTGTGAACAAGTGCGTGAGAAAATAGTCAAACAGTTTAAGGACAATGTTCCTCAACGTACAATTGCAAGGAATTTAGGGAATTCGTCATCTACGGTCCATAATATCATCAAAAGGTTCAAAGAATCTGGAGAAATCACTGCATGTAAGCGGCAAGGACGAAAACCAACATTGAATGCCTGTGACCTTCGATCCCTCAGGGGGCATTGGATCAAAAACTGACATCAATGTGTAAAGGATATCACCACATGGGCTCAGGAACACTTCAGAAAACCAATGTCAGTAAATACAGTTCGGTGCTACATCTGTAAGTGCAACTTGAAACTCTACTATGCAAAGCAAAAGCCATTTATCAACAACATCCATAAACGCCGCCGGCATCTCTGGGCCCGAGCTCATCTAAGATGGACTGATGCAAAGTGGAAAAGTGTTCTGTGGTCCTACGAGTACACATTTCAAATTGTTTTTGGAAATTGTGGACGTAAAAGAGGAAAAGAACCATCCGGACTGTTATGGACGCAAAGTTCAAAAGCCAGCATCTGTGATGGTATGGGGTTGTGTTAGTGCCAATGGCATGAGTAACTTACACATCTGTGAAGGCACCATCAATGCTGAAAGGTACATACAGGTTTTGAAGAAACATATGCTGCCATCCAAGCAACGTCTTTTTCATGGACATTCCTGCTTATTTCAGCAAGACAATGCCAAACCACATTCTGCACGTGTTACAACAGCATGGCTTCGTAGTAAAAGAGTGCGGGTACTAGACTGGCCTGCCTGCAGTACAGACCTGTCTCCCATTGACAATGTGTGCCGTATTATGAAGCGTAAAATACGACAACGGAGACCCCGGACTGTTGAACAGCTGAAGCTGTACATCAAGCAAGAATGGGAAAGAATCCAAGCCATGAAATTCTAAGTTAATGATTATTTGCTAAAAACAATAAAGTTTATCAGTTTGAACATTAAATATAGTCTTTGTAGTGTATTCAATTAAATATCGGCCGAACATGATTTGCAAATCATTGTATTCTGTTTTTATTTATGTTTAACACAACATCCCAACTTCATTGGAATTGGGGTTGTACTTCCTTAGCTTCTTGCCTGCTAATACTGAATTTTGAATTTATTATTATTATTTTTTTTTTTTACAAAGGGTCCGTTCCGCTCCCAGGCTGTCTTTCGATGAAAGCGAAAGCCGAGCTCGGCTACTGAAGGAGTGGGGTCGATACAAACACGTAATCACTTTCCTTCCAGAAGAGCAAAATTGTTACCGTGCACATTCATTTTATGGGCTACGTTACGTCTGTTTTTTGCAGGAGCAACACTTGGCTGAGATGCAAGCCATCGAGCTTGCCCTGGAATCCCAGAAGGAGGCTCTGGATGAGCTCAAAGCTGAATCTGAGGAGCTTTACCAAGCGGCGCTGAAGCCAGACCCCCTCCTGTTCCCTTTCTCCCACGAGGGCCCCGTATACACGCCGCCAAAGACCAACTACGAAGCGCCTGATGGAAAGTACACTGATGTCACGAAAGTCTACACACAGTGATGAGCTGTGTATGTTTTTCTTGTGTAATTTTGTTTTTTATGGCGACAAGAACAGATTTCAATTGCTAGATCAACAAAACATTTTTAATTATGCAATAAATATGCCGATGTTTAAAACAAATGAAAATCTGTAAATGTTTGTTGTATTTGACAGTGTAAATGGCAAGTTTCTCAAAACAGGATCTGTTCTTGATAAACTACACTAAACTTCTACAGTAGGACTCACGCAGAGCCAAGGAAGAGTATTTAACAGTGAGTGCCTACGGCCCCTCCAAGCACCTCCGAACATCCAACCGCATTCATTTGTAGGCAGTGTGGGTTAAGTGTCTTGCCCAGGGACACACGAACAAGCGACCCTCCGGGTGCAGGGGAGAAACTTGCCATGGATGGTGTAAATTGGACGAAACGTTAGGGCAGTGTGACGGCCATAAAACTTCACAAACTGTCTCTACTGTTGGTAAGACGTGGGCAAGGGAATGATGTGCTTACAAAAACTGCAAAGCCTAAACGTTTGAGTGCCGATGGCCTGTCGGATTGATACCTCTATGTGCCCTGTGGCTGTTGACCAGTCCAGGGTGTACCCCGTAGATGAGAATACGCTAAGCAAGGGAGGTCAAATTTGTCTGCACATTCCATGTGAACAGCAAGAAACCCAAAGGACCCATGTTGCCAGGATGGATGGGAAGGCTTACCTCCCCAACATGGCCACCATGTAGGCACGTCTGTTAGCTGGGTTGCCAGACTGTGTTGGCGTATCTACTTAAAACCAAAAGAAACACGTAATCTTTTTTAAAATTCAAGTTATGAAGCAAATGTGTCCTTTGATGATGTTAGACATATCTTGATTTAATAAATGTTTTTTTTTAATTATTGTCTAAAGGACTGCAGAGCTACATATTGTACAAAAAAACAGCAATGTGGAATAACCTGAGTAAAATTCCCAAGTGTTTAGTACTCAAAACTCAGTTGTGGTATATACAGTACATTATTTCTTTTACAGTCAGTTACAGCATCCTTTGTCCTTGACAGTTTAAGAGTCCTGAGGTTTTTCATGGTTGAGGGGCAGGTGCCAGTCACTGGGGGGGTCTCGTCTCAGCTCCCACACTGGGGGGAACTTCCTCTGTTCTGCTACTCTGTTCCTTTCACTTCTCTGCAGTGCTTCCTGTTACACAGATTGGAATCCCAATTAGGTGATGAAGTCCTCTCTAATTCTTCCATAAATTGTCATCTTATCAGAAAGTCCTGTTAAAATATCATATTAATATTTTTCATTTTATGTTGGTTTTAAAACTACTTCGGTCTATATAATACACATCAAATATTGTTTTTTGACATAATTACATTTGCATTACTAAATTTTTTTTTCATGGGAATATTTTTTTCCATTAATCTGCTGTAAAAATATGACATGGGATGAGTACTTTATATTAAATGATACATTAAATGGTTACATTTTAAATCTTTTAAAACTACTTGGACCTGAAATATACATATCAAAAAGTAATTCTATTTTGGGGATTTAACCCTTTATTATTGAATTCAGTAAGAACACAGTGTGGACTTTAAAGACACATATTTACTATTTACATACACACCATAGCAACACAGGCTAATAATTTCAGTAGCAAGGCAGCCTTACAGAAAAGAGTAAAATGAGTACATAAAGTATTTGCTGCATTCTTTGAATGGGGAAAAGTAGTGCCATCTGGTAGACAGAAACCAGTAGTCCAAATTGAATGCTAACAAAGAATTGTAAAGATGAATGCACGCTAAAAAAAAATTATTTCAATAGGGCTACTTTTTTTGTCAGAAAAAAAAATACTTTTTGTGTGCAGCTTTACTGTTTTAGACTAGTTTAAGGAATACAAAAATGAATTTTAGAGATGACCGATACCCCTGCATCTGTCATCTGCATCCATTTTCCAGAGTATAAATTGCAATCGGCTAAAAGTGTTGTCATCCATGTTTATGTTAACATATAAGCAGAAGTATCAGACCATTTTTACGAGTACAGACTTAAGAGTATTGGCACCAATAGTGGTATCGGAGCATCCCGAAAAAATATGATTTGACCTATATTCATCCGACAAATCCAGAAAAATGAATGAGATGTCTAATGTACAATATTTTCACCTTTGCCTCAGTGCTTGTGTTGTTCTCGCATGCTTGGCAGTTGTAGTAGTCCTCTTTCCACTGCTGACAAGATGGAGAGCTACCGTAAGTGTAGTAGTGATGGAAACGATTCCACAAGCTCTTGCAGTGTCTGTATTCACTCCAGTAGTCACTGCAGTCCCTTGGTGTCTGCAACACAAAGCCAGGAATGTTGTTTTTTTTTCTCCTTCCCCCATTGCATGTTTTTAGGAAATGTTTGCAGCTGGAATCGCACGGCCATTAACTATTTAAAGCCAAACAATTACAACAATTTTAAGTTAATTTACTTTACCAGTACGTTAACCCCTAAATTGAATTTTAAAATACATGGCTGTTTTTAACACCAATTCTACAATATATTCAAGATGAAGTATTTACGTGGATGTTTGTCTGGTAATAACACACATTCAATGGCATTTTTATAAACCAAATGAATGCCTAAGTCAGTCTGACATGGCGAGGCGCAAACGTAGCCATATTAGCAACACTAGCACGTCATTTCTTAAGACTTTATTACAGTAACTCTGTAAACCTATTATAGTACGGACCGCCGAGAACACCACTAGCTCAATAAATGACCAGTTTAGCAAGTAAATGTATTTTACCCTCCATTGTCTCTCTTCAGACCTCTCCATTTCTAGCCTGCGGTGCTAACGATAGACGCATTCAATTACCCTTGTTTTTTTGCGGTGCTTCCCGTCGGCCTGTATAATTTTGCAGCTATGAATATGAATGCATTCAGTTAAATCTTGGTAAGATGCTTAACAAAATAATTGTATATGATTTGAATCACACATTTAAAAAAATGTTGAAAGAGTATTGTGACTTTCAGCTTGTCCGAAACACGGAAAGGTTACGAGAACACCAGCGTAATATGAGTGAAAATGTTCATAAAACAAAAGTTCGGTTCTTCCGGGAAAACTGTCATAGCATTACGAGAACATAGTACTGTAGTTTAATTATGAGTGCAACTCAAAATTCCCACATACACCTAAACGCAACTGTGAGCACGTGGCTGACGTAACACGAATCTGTACGAGAGTTGTGAGCACGGGGTTAACGTAACACGAATCTGTACGAAAGTACGAGTACGCTAACGCAGTCGTTAAGGTGCACTTACAGTTAACATTTGCATTAAAACACTTATAGGCCGGAAGTATAACACAACCCAATGTTAAAACAAACAAAAACATTACTTTACGCTTTACCCGTCTGTAAACGCATATTTGTTATCGTTTATGAACAAATAAGAACAAGGCTACAATACTTTTAACAATCCTTTATTTATCTATAAATAAAGAAGAAGAAAAAAACACTTGTAGATCCCTAAAATAACTCAGGAAAAATTCAAACACATTTGTCATTATTAAAAAGTTCAAAAAATATTGCACCCATTTTGTCACAATAATGTGCCATCATGGGATAGCAGTATGTATTAAGTGGACTGCAAATATTCAACAATAATTGGGGGGGGAGGGATGGGACAAAAAAAAAAAACAGGCAAACGTAACATTCAATTCAATTCAAATAGAGATGCTTCAAAAGTGATTCTTGGTCATGTTTCTGTAAAAGATTTCAAACCAGCCACTAAAACATTTGGGAGCACAAAAATCACTGCTGGCAGCATTTTATGGATCTTAGCTTCAAACTGAACAAAAAAAGGGACTGCCCCAGTTGTAATCAAGTACAAGCCCACCTCCACAGCACAACTGCAATTTCAAAGGGTCTGAGACGTCAACGTCCCAGTGCACCTGAAAGAAGGATTTCACTTTGCAAGTGTAGGTGACAATACGTGTTGTGTGCGTGTGTTTGTGTGTGTTTGTGCACATGAGCCAACAAGTCGCTTCTTTGCTGGAACCCATCACGGCTTTCTGCCCTTCTTGCGTAATGATTGTCCTTCTCCAGAGAAGGCGATGAATCTGTTCAATGCGTCATCCTAAGAGGAAAAACGAAGGGTTTGATGGTAAAACTATAAAATATAATTACATTTACATTTATACTGTAATGCGCTGAAATGTTTACATCCTCAAGCATTCTCCTCGGAAGTGGCCTTGAGTTTCGGATGAACGTGACTCGACCAATTTTGAACTCGTAGTTGGGGATACCTCTGCGTGACAAAACAAGATTGGCAATTCAATTACTCAATTAAATCAGTCAATTACAGTAAATATTTCATGAAAAACATTTACGCCGCAAATATATAAAACAATCAAACTAAAATCAGTAAGTGTGGCAGTAAGTGAGTGCTTTCTTGTACAGCGCTTAATACTCTTACGCCCCTGCACAATCTAGTTCTTTGTATGCGGTTTGTAAACTCAAACATTCGTAAACCAAGGACCTGCTGTACGCACGTATAGCTCCTTGCTACTAAGTGTAAATGTGTGTTGGTATGACAATTAAACTCATTGAATCCTAAGTACAATATTAATTGGTCAACAATAAATTGTCCCCCCCCAAAAAAAACATCTCTGTCTAGGCTGCCGAGTATAAAATGTTTTACTCGACAATAACTTAAAAACGTACAGTATGTGAGCTGCGTTATGTGTAGTGACTTGATTCCTCCATCATTGTCTTCATTTTACCGTGGTTTACTTTTTAAACTTGTTTGACCGTTTATAACGATAACATGTCACCAACAGATTTCCATTAAAGATTATAGTTCCATTTCCAGTCATTCTTAGAAGAAAAATGTTACCTAAGAGGTTGCCCTGTATTAGCCACCATTTTGTGTGAAATCCTCTCTGTGATTGCCAAACATTTACAGACTTCAAAAGAGATCCTAAACTACCATCATCCACTTCAGAACTACACTGAAAACAGTTATGTTTGAACCTTATAATGTCGCTGGGGCCCAGAGGAGCAGGGCTGGGCTCGATCCCTTTGGTTTTACCATCCAAGCGATTGCCAGACCCAGTGAAGGCCTGAGAGGAAAACACACATCGTCATTACTCGGGTTGCACAGTACACACGGAGTATGAAAGTACAGCGATACCTCCGCATCAAAAATTAAACAATACCATGTGTTTTTAGTACCGGTACTTCTGCACAGTTCTGCAAAAAATAGGTCAAGCGTACTTGCTTCAAGCTGTTTATTAGTCACTCCTGTGAAATACAGGACCATGATCCGATCCGATCTTTGAGATCAGTAATCTGTCCAATGTCAGGAAAAAAACAAGGATCGGATCAGACTGGATCTAAAATCTCAGATTTGACCACTCTTTTACAAGCAGTCCATTCGAAGCCCCGCTCCAGCACTTCTATCCAGCAGCGCTCGGATAGCAGATATCGGACAAAACTCATGGCTGCAACATTGGTATCGGATTGGAAGTGGAAAAGGTTTGATTGGGACATCCCTAGTAAAATATGTACAGTATTTTTATGTAGCAGGAACAAACGCCTGTAGCGTACTTTATTCAGTTGCCCAGCTATGGAAGAATTTGTTTTTTTAATCCACAATACTTTGCATTTTACAGCTAAAGTTAACTGTACAAATCTGATATGTAAATTAAAGAGCAAGAAACATTGTACAGTATATTTAGACGCCATAATGTTCACCCATACCACATAATTTGAACAAATTAAAGAGCAAGAAACATTGTACAGTACATTTAGACGCCATAATGTTCACCCATACCACATAATTTGAACAAACGTCTGCTAGCTTAATGCTAACATATAATGTGAAAGGCCATAGATGGACTAACAGAAATTACCATCGATATTACTGCACTTATAAACCTGCAAACAACTTCTACTTCAGCACAGAGGCCCCAGCTATGGAGCTGCACTGAATCATTATCCATTTAATTAAGACACCTGCCTGTAAATAACGTGAATACATTCAATGTGTATTACAGTAGAAATGTATGTATAAACAGACTGATCTAATGATTAAAAAAAGATTAATGTTAAGAATGTGCTAATTCACTGTCTAAAGAGCAAACAGGCTACACCTCTGTATAAATGGACACAAAAAATATATATATATTCCATGTTTTGCCATTTATAATTCCACTGCTGCTTACTGGTGTTTTAGATTGCTGCCGTGGCATCGTTTCAGTATTGGAATCGACACTTTATGTAGGTATCGTATCAAAGTCAGAATTTTGGTATCATGACATCATTAGTCATTACATAAGATGAAAACGTAAACACGTGCCACCCTCGTTAACAATGATTACTCACTCTGAATCGTGTGTCCATATCGGCGTAAGTGCTTGGATCTGCCTCCTCCTCCTAAGAAGATTAAGAAAGCAAAAACACTTTGTGGCGCATATAAAAAAACTACATGCAGGCAAGTTAAAATGTGGTGCATACGGTCGGTTCTTCCTGATGGTGAGACCGGCGTTCAGGCTCCTTGTATCCCAGCGGAGCATCAAAATCCACCTAGGAGTGAGCAGACACGATCAAAGTAACTACATGTGGCACTGAAGCATGCTTTAATCATACACTGGATGTAGAATCATACTTACATTCATGTCACACTCAATAATGGATACCGCTCTGTCTGGTTTGGTCTCCATAACTCGCAGCTCATAAATCTGAAATAAAATATTATTACAACCCCAATTCCAATGAAGTTGGGACGTTGTGTTAAACATAAATAATAACAGAATACAATGATTTGCAAATCATGTTCAACCTATATTTCATTGAATACACAACAAATGTTCAAACTGAAAAACTTGATTGTTTTTAGCAAATAATCATTAACTTAGAATTTTATGGCTGCAACACATTCCAAAAAAGCTGGGACAGGGTCATGTTTACCACTGTGTTACATCACCTTTTCTTTCAACAACATTCAATAAACATTTGGGAACTGAGGACACTAATTGTTGAAGCTTTGTAGGTGCTTGATGTACAGCTTTAGCTGTTCAGTCAGGGGTCTCCGTTGTCGTCATAATGTCTTCATAATGCGCCACACATTGTCAATGGGCGACAGGTCTGTACTGCAGGCAGGCCAGTCTAGTACCTGCACTCTTTTACTACGAAGCCACACTGTTGTAACATGTGCATTATGTACTTTGGCATTGTCTTGCTGAAATAAGCAGGGGCGTCTATGAAAAAGACGTTGCTTGGATGGCAGCATGTTTCTCCAAAACCTGTATGTACCTTTCAGAATTAATGGTGCCTTCACAGATGTGTAATTTACGCATGCCATTGGCACTAACACAGCTCCATACCATCACAGATGCTGGCTTTTGAACTTTGCGTCCATAACAGTCCGGATGGTTCTTTTCCTCTTTGGCCCGGATGACAAGACGTCCACAATTTCCAAAAACAATTTTGAAATGTGGACTCGTCGGACCACAGAACACTTTTCCACTTTGCATCAGTCCATCTTAGATGAGCTCGGGCCCAGAGAAGCCGGCGGCGTTTCTGGGTGTTGTTGATAAATGGCTTTTGCTTTGCATAGTAGAGTTGCACTTACGGATGTAGCGCCGAACTGTATTTACTGACATTGGTTTTCTGAAGTGTTCCTGAGCCCATGTGGTGATATCCTTGACACATTGATGTCGGTTTTTGATGCAGTGCCGCCTGAGGGATCGAAGGTCACGGGCATTCAGCGTTGGTTTTCGGTCTTGACGCTTACATGCAGTGATTTCTCCAGATTCTCTGAACCTTTCGATGATATTATGGAGCGTAGATGGTGAAATCCCTAAATTCCTTGCAATTGTACGTTGAGGAACATTGTCCTTAAACTGTTCGACTATTTTCTCACTCACTTGTTCACAAAGAGGCCCCATCTTTGCTTGTGAATGACTGAGCAATTCAGGGAAGCTCCTTTTAAACCCAATCATGGCACCCACCTGTTCCCAATTAACCTGTTCACCTGTAGGATGTTCCAAACAGGTATTTGCTGAGCATTCTTCAACTTTCTCAGTCTTTTTTGCCACCTGTCCCAGCTTTTTTGGAACGTGTTGAAGCCATAAAATTCTAAGTTAATGATTATTTCCTAAAAACAATAAAGTTTATCAGTTTGAACATTCAATATCTTGTCTTTGTAGTGTATTCAATTAAATATAGGTTGAACATGATTTGCAAATCATTGTATTCTTTTTTTATTTACATTTAACACAACGTGTTGGGGTTTATATGTTTATGGGAACTTATCCTGTTAGTCACTGAAAAATATTCAAAATTTTTTTGTGGTCAGATCAGGGCAATAAATGTATTACTTTGGTGCCGTCTTGTAGCATCTTTGTGTTGTACTTAGGTTTAATTCATTGATCGGTTCGGGTTGTTTTTCTTTTTCATCTGAGAGACATGTCCTGTTGTGTCAGTCCTTGAAAGCACCTCATGCACAGTCGAAAGTGAAAGTATGTTTTTGCTTCTCTCCCGATGCAGCTACTGATAGCCTGTGTAGTCTACATTTCTGTTACAATTTGCCTGTATTCCCTACCAGTTTGTATAAATGCCAAAAAGTGCATATCGGGACTTCTACCGTTTGTGTAAAGTGCTAGTGCAGATATTTGATTGCCCATGTGTGATGTCATGTCAGTTAGTCCTAGTGTGTTATTTAAGGCTTCTTTGTACTCGCGCGGACGGTGACCGCACTGACGTCAAGTTTGCCTTTATACTCGAGCGCAACTCGCGCTCGCGGTTTTGAAAGTGTACTGCAGTTCTCTTCCAAGTCGGGTGTGTCACTATGGCTGGTATTGGGTAGGACTTTCCTCTGCATTTTGTGGCCATTTCCGGTAGCCGTTTTTACTTTCCTTTCCGTAACAAGGAACAAAGCAACAATGGCGACCGTGGAACAGTGTCTGCTAGAACAAATGGACCTGGATGACCAGATGATACCTTTAATTATGCTGCAAAATTTATCAAGAAGGCGGCGGCGTAAGTGCTATGTGGAACCGGGAGAAACGCTGATTACCTCATCACAGCATTTGACTAAAACGGACCAATCACGAGAGATCGCCGTGGGATTCTACGCGTAGCAACTATTTTTGCAGTGTGCGCGTCAAGCTACGCAGAGGGGCCGCGCGGGCCAATTCGTCAGTCACGTGATGCAATGCGGGCGTTGTCGGCTACGCAACCGCGGGAGTATAAAGAGGCCTTTAGGCTAATATGCTTGCTAAAGCTATTTACTGATGAGCCTCATGTGAAGGTAGCTTGTTTGTGTTCAATAATCGAACAACTGAATACAGACGTTTAAGTAAAATGGGTTCATTATTGCGTACAAGCTAGATGCATTGAGTTGCGTTGCTCTCTGCTGTTCTATTTACATTGCTTTGCCGCCATCGTGTGGCACCTATATGCAATTACAAACAACTTTGAGAGGCGGTGTCAATTATTTGCAGTTTTTTTCGCTGTTCGCGGCAGGACTCGGTCCTGGTTCACTATTCATGAATTACTCAAGAATATTACTCAGGTTGTGGATTACAACCATGATGCACACATTTCATCCTTTTATCGTAACCCCTAGAAATGATCTCCTCAGCTTTACAACACAGAGCAGAGTGTATGGAAAATTGGACTATTGTACAAGTCTTAATAAAGTGTTTTTAAGGTATTGCCTGCCTCATCTCACTGATGTCCATGAACACATGGGCGTGGACCTGACTACCTTTTCATTATAGTTTATGGCTATGACATCACCAGTGGTCAAGCAGGCAAAGTTCCTCAACGCATTCTCCAGCCTGAAAAAGAGGGTACAACGTGGTGTATAAGATACATTGCATCGTCCTGTGTAGAGAAGGATCAGTTGAGTGTTACTCCTTACACTGCTTTGGGGTTCGTAATGTCCAAAAAGTCAGGACTCTGCGGCTGGAACTTGGAGTAGGTGGCCACCATGAGGTTAACGCTCTCAACCTGGACCAGACCACCTTCCTCCAGCAGCAGATTCTGCATCATCTGAAGAGCAAATAAAGATCATGTAAAGATTACTTTGAATACAGAGTGTGCTAGGAACGCATTAACATGAATTAAAATAGATTTGCTGGTCCTACGAGGCAGCCTAATCTGTATCTCTCTATGCTCAATGAAAATTCTCTGCATGTCTCACCCAGTGCGGCAGGTAGCAGATTCCCTCATCTGCCACAAACTCGAGAACGCCGCAGTGCGTCATTCGGTCTGAGTTCTTGTTAGTCAGCTTGAACAGCATCGGATAGGTGATATTAAGTCTGCCTGTGCAGGTAGACAACACAGAGAATTAGCATGTATTTGGGGAGTGGGGGGGGGGGGGGACACATTGCAATTGGAAAATTTATTTTAACACTTACTGAGCTGGTCAAGCGCTGAAGGTGGCATTATGACTGAGGAAAAATAAATCATTAGTGATGACACGAGTTAAATATTCTCATGGAATTAATAGCCATCTATCTATAGAGGATATAAAAGCCAATCTCACTTTGTTCAAATGTTCGAATGAAAAATTTGAGATAAAACTGTGACATTCTCATAACATGATTAGTATGACCAAAATGATCAGGATTATCACAGTATTGCTAAAAGAAATGCATCAGGCATTTGTAAAGAGGAGTGGTACAAGACAAATGATTAGGTACATTTGCACAACCTAACAAAAGCCAACGCAATAGTCCTTCAAAATTTGAATTGGTAATACTATTGGTCTGAAATTTTATTATGGTTTATCAGTAAACTGCAAATCACTTCAACCACAAAACCAAGACCTTTTTGTATAAATGCTTGCCATCTCTCCATTTTCAGGCGATCCTTGGGTTACAACAAAAGGTAGCTAGAGTAGCCAAATATTGTACCCAAGTAAGAGTACTGTTACTTTTGAATAATTCGACTCAAGTAAAAGTAAATAGTCCTCCAAATATTTACTTGAGGAAGACTAAAAAGTACTCAGTGAAAAAAAAAACTACTCAAGTAAAGAATAACTGGTGAGAAAGAGCATGAACGTCGAATAAAATAAAAATGTATCATATATGGGAGTCCACACACACACCTGCTACCATTTCAATTTTTAAGTGCCCAGAAACCAACAACACATGCATTGGGCCCTTCAGAAACATTATTTGCTTAATTCACTTCAATAACTGAATGAAGAAGCTCTTTGCTGAACACTTATTAATAGTGTGTGTGCGTGTGTGTATGCATCCGTGTGTGCGTAATAGATTAATATTACAGCGTGGCCCCCAAGAAGCATGTTTTACATTGAATTATGACCATAAAATACAGCTAATGTTGCCACATGCACAGCCAAAACAACAATAGAAACATCTGCAACTTACCGCAAGGTGTTTTCTCAAGTTACAAGTGGGCTGAAATACCCACATTTGGGAAGACGCAAGACTACATCATCATAATCCTCAACTGCATCATAAAGCTATTGTTTTTCGGAGTGTGTAAAGTAAACGCTTGTGTGGCTGAACCCCACCTACCCCTCCGCCCCCCCCCCCCCCCCCCCCCCAAACTACTTCTACAAGTACAATTTATCCAAAATGTTATTTGAGTAAATATAACGGACTAAATGTAGGGTGTTACTACCCACCTCTGGTTACAACGGTCCCGACATACTTTATTTCAGGGCTAAGAGTAGCAAAGCAGTCATTTGTGCAACCGTGTCATAATACAGTATATGTTCATAAAAAGGCACACGCTCACTTACTGCTGTATTTACTGTTTTACATTCAATTAAATTTCATATTTATGGCCTAGAAGTGTTTTTCATACAAATATTTACAGCAATGATGATGACTTTACTCATCTATTAGTGCAATGTTTCACAACCCTAATTTAGCCAAAGCACACATTATATATATATATATATATATATATATATATATATATATATATATATCTTACGGTATGCCAGCAAACGAAATGTCACAAAAAGTAGATGCACAGGTTAATTATGTACCTTATACCATCTAAGTGGAAGAGCATTTACTTTTTCTGCCCATCACTACAGGTCACTGGCATGGACTGATCAACAAAGATAATGTTTTCTCTTTTTTTAGTCTGCATGTGTGGGTATGCTTTATGCCTGACTGGTAACAAACAAAACAGACACAACATGATTTTCTTGCCTTGCAGCATACAAGTTTTATGACTGTGCGTGTGAGTGTGGCGCCCTAGCCTTGCGCTCTCTGAAGCCCAAAAACTAACAAACAAAAGATAAAAACAAAAAACACCCATAGCACTTGGCCTCCTGTTTTGACTAATTCTTCACTATCTGCCAAACTGCTGTTTCTTGTGAAGTTGGTGAGTTGAGTTCGGTGCCACCATCTAGCGTTCGTATCTCGAAATTGTAGCTCGCAAGTCAACGCAAAACTCGTGAGTCGGGTCACTCAATGGAAAGTACCACAGCCTATCTACCGGTTTGTTGACGGCTTGTTGTGTTTAGACCACAGTCAGTCTGTCACGGTGCATCACGAGTGGGATGCGGCTTACTTTTGCCTCCTTTCTCCACGTCGGAGCGGTCATTCGGACCGGCCAGCATCGACACAGAATAGCATCGGTACTGAGTGGAAAAGCGGTTCTGGAAGCCACGGGACATCGGGTGGTCGAAGACGTGGAAGGAAAACTGTGAAAGAAGAGCAAAGTTGTCACGAACCGCAACACGTTGTCACTGGAGCAAGAAAAGATGGTGGTTTGTTGGCGTTAAGTTTCATGATGACGGTGCTTGTTTGGCCGTGTTGTCGTTCGTTGCGGCAGCTAGCTTAACAGCGTCCAAGCTGTAGTAGTTTTGACGGCCTCGTCAGCGGCGACAGATGAAAGCAAGTGTTAATTACCATGTCGACGTGGTCGTCTTTGTTCCCTCGAAGCGCCCAAAACAAGAATACGAGCTTGTGTTAGGCTATTCTGACATTCACATAGAAGCCCAGTGAGTCCACTGTTGTCTTCCGCCCAGACCGGAAGTGTATGTGGTGACGTAGTCAATGAGCGATGGAGCCTACCAATGGTAGGCGCGTAGCATTCATAGATACTAAGAATTAGACACCTACACTTGCTAACTGACATGCCTACATGATCGCCATGTTGGGGAGGTCGACGTTTCCATCAAAGGGAATGGATAGACATTGAGTTGTAACTTGCTCAATTCTCAAACCGATTTTCACGGTTTACTTTTTTGTCAACGCCGAAGCGTACCGTATCAATACTGGACATGTTTTAAAGAGTGAAAACTATATATTTGTTTTCTTCCACACACATGGAATCCGCTGACGACTTTTGACCTCCCTAGCTGAGCGTCGGCGTAGGCCTACACCTAAAAAGGGGCGTGTCGTAAATACCTAGTCATATCTCTGGTCTCATCAAAGCGAACTTTGTCATAATTACTTAAAAACTGTTATTAAATATTCGTTCCAATCGCCGACATCCGTGTTAGATTGTCATACATAAACAATAAATCTATTTGTGATTATTTCAATATCTTTGTGCGTATATCTCACCAATGCTCCAGTGCTTATGGAGAGGTGGAAAAAGTACTCACACTCCATGTACTTGAGTAAAAAAAAAAGACTCGTAAAAGCAGAAGTACTAATTTGACTGTTTTACTAAAGTAAGAAAGCACACTCTCAAATGTACAAAAAGTAAAAATGCCTATCCCTTGAGGTGTAGCATGTTGGAATTGGAATTATGTTCAGTACTCCCTTTGATAACTTGGCAAAATAAAAAATATATATTTTTGGTTAAAAAAATTTCCAGCTCAGTTGTAAAGTTGGTGAGCTAATGAGAAAATAAGCCTTTTCGTTGGATTACACTGTGAACTATTATTTCAAAAGAGCCTGCATGCGCTTCTTTTCTCAACATTTAAAGCAATAAGAAAAAAACTTTAACATACTAAGGAAAATATGACAAAAACATCAAATGAACATGCATGTTTAAAATGCTGATATTAGTTAATAGTAAACAGTCACAAAAACAATTCATATTTCATTGTATTTTACTTGATGATTGAATTGAACAAGACGATCATTACCTTTCATATCCAGTTAGCTGGGAGAAATCACGATAAGTTGTTCATTTACGCTTAAGGTGAAGTTATAAACAAGAATATAACACAGACAAGTATTAATATTTTAATGAGTCTTATGAAGACCAAATCAGGTGCACATTATTAACAGGAGCACAATTAAAAGTCAACTGAGCCCTGATTGATGTATTTTCTATTATACGATGCATGTACACGGTTTATAAAATACAAAGAAGTGAAAATGGTCATTTAATGACAACCAGTGGATGTATGCAGGTCTTCTTTCCTTTCACAAGTTCGCTTTCATACTGGAGGCCAATTTTTGGCGACATCCTGATGCATGGCCTCAGGTAGCCACAGGCAGTATGCAGAAAGCAAGACTGTGGGGAGAGAACAAGGTCAGGGCGAAATGATGTTGAATAGAAAAATCTGACAATCAAGTCTTGGCAGCTATATAAAGTCCGTACATTTACTGTCAGTCTTCCACAGGGAGAGGAGGGCGTCCCTACAGTCGACTCTCTGGGACACCAGAGCTCCCAGGACAGCTTCCGTCCTAGGCTGCAGCCTACAGCGCAAAGAGGGCAGTCAGTCGTTTTTTTGTTGTTTTGAACATGAGGACATTGTGTGTGTGTCATAAAAAACATAATGCATTACTTGGCCCATGATTTCATCATAATGGAGGGGTTTGACAGCAGATGGCTCCTGTGGGCCTTCAGTTTAGGACACACCTGCACAGCACACATATAAGAAAAGTCAGACCACTATTAAGGATTTATACACCTCACGTGAAATCACTGATGTAAACTGCTAGAATCTTAACAGCTAAAAACAGGAAAAGCAAAAGGGAAAAATTCAAGATGACTTAGATAAATATATAAAGACAACACCACGAGAGGGAGATTGAAGCATCTGATGTTCGATTTTCCAGGTTCAATGTAAGTACAGCCACATTTTAATCCTAAACATTTTATTCTTCACACTTTTGCACCACCATGTTACACTCAACTACATCACTCAACTTGATGTCATAATAGTTGCCTATATTGGGTTCATATTTGCATCCTGTATTCTTTTTTTCTATTATGCTTTGCATCCAACAGAGCAGCGTACCTCATTTGGTTGCCCTGTACAGTCAAGTGTGTTGCAATGAAAATAAATGCCACTCTATTGAATATAAATTACTGCAGAATATGCAATCTGGATCATATCTGTATAAAACTGATGTTGTACATTGTGACCCTGCATTGTACATTTTTTCCCACATTAAACAACAAAAAGATGTGATTTTTTTTTAAGTATGTCCATAAGCCGATTTTATATATTTATCATAAACAAAAGCTTTGTTTTTTTTCCTGAATATGTGATTTTATTTTTTCTTTAAGTACACTGTGTGGACTGTCATAAGTGAATAGGAATAATGAAGAAAATATCCAGGTTGTAGACAAACTGGACAAAACCATTACAAGTTTGCCGTGTACCAATTTATATTATATCTTATATGATGAATGAGCTATTGGTCATATTATAAATATATTGATACCAGTGTAAATCAAGTCTGTAGTACCTGTCCCTCTAGAATAAACTGGGCAAACAGTTTGTATCTCTCCAGACCGTCGGGATACTCCATTTCCACTGCAGGAAGCTGCCAGGCCACTCGGACTGCAAAACACCAAGTGGACGAGTCGTGTCAAGAGAGGACGAAAGACCGCAGAGGATAAAAGGCCACATCGGTCGCAGCTTACAGAAGGTACTTGAGCGGTGACATCTGATGCTACCCGTAGAGGAACAAAACCACGGCGCCGGTGACTCCAGAGGAGGGTCGAGATGGCAGTACTGAGGCAGGAGCCGAGGGACCCACTCGGCTTCGACGGCAGACACGCCTGACGGGAACACAACGCTGAAATCATCAATTTTATTGGACCTTAACACATTTTCCCACATTTGAGAGATTTCTTTTATGGTCCGATCACAGGACAGGACTTAGAAAGACATACAAATTCGGGTTCAACCAGGGAACTCCTGCATACAGTACAACATACAAAAGGTAGATATGCTCACTGACCTCTCATGTACATCTTGGTGGTTTCCATTATCTCCTGGTAGACGACAAACTCGGGCAGCGTTTTGAACAACGGTGATGTCGGGTGAATGAACACCGGGTCGTCCATGAGTGGTGTCTGTGGAGAAGAAAACGGTAAGAAATGGCAGTCGTGTTTCGGCTATGGTTATCTACGGCTCACCATGTAAGCGTTCTTCCATTTCGGATCCAACAATTCCTCCGCCTGTACTCTCCTCGCCAGATGGTCTCCGAGGCCCGCAAGAGTGATCTGTCGCAAGCAGACCACCTGGTGCTCCGTAGGGGGAGACATCTTGGGGTCGACGAACACGCCCATCTGCGGGCACACCGTGTTCACTGTGAAGAAATATCGTATATCATGCGGTTGTCACACTTCACATGGTTTTATGCACCGACCAGACCACCATGTCAAGAAATTAGAATATGACATGGGGGAGAAAAAAATAAATAAATAAATAAAAATCAAAATTATTTTTTTTATAGAACATAGGTAGGAATTGGCCCTTTGAAAACTTTTTACAGTATTTAATGAATCTGTATCTTGTGAGTTTTTGAACTGAATACTAAAATACGTATAATGATATCCAACAGAGAGCTGCATCAAGTTTTCTGTCCATACAAAGATAAAGTTCAGTTTTGATTGACACTGTCAGAGAGGTATTCATTTAACAATATGCTTATTTTTGTGTTTGTAGTCACAGTGGTGTAGAATTGTATGGAATCATGATGATAGCTGTTCCTTCATATTTTGGTGATGATGCACCTGTTAAGTACCTGCATTGGTGAGTTGACTCCTGAGTCGGCGGATCTCCACCATTGCTTTGTACCTCAGGCCGTTCTCCTCGCAAAATTTGGGGGTACAGCCGGCGAATTCACACGCGCCGACAGCACCTGAAGTCGCACACGTGTGGTATGTTTCAGGCAGGTTCTTGCCAAGGATGCCGCCTGAGCCAAAACTAACTTACCCAGCATGACCATGACGTCCCCCAGCAAGAGTGACGGCCCTTGCCCCGCCCACAGCCTCCTCATTTGGGCCATCCGAGCGCGACGCTGGGAGAGCTTGGAGGTCTCGTCTTCGCTACCTGCAGGTCTGAATATTAAAAATCGGAACGAGAAATGAGAAGCTGGTACAGTTAGCGCAGTGGTCCCCAAACTGGCGCCTGGGGACCCCTGGGGGATCTGTGAGCCGTAGCTTGGGAGTAGGTAGTCACGATCAAATCTTTTTAGAAGCGATTATCCTATTGCTATTTCGTTGAGTACTCGAGTAATCACGCCCCGTCCACCCCCCAACAAAAGATTTTTTCCTTCTAACATCTGTCCTACCCTACTTTCCTTAAACTGCATTTGTTGGTACTGAGTGTACAGTGCAAACTGTACAGAATTTGAGACAACAAAATCAGCCTTTGCTAAATGGTTAGCATTTGCGATTAGCATTAGTGCGCTAGTGATGACCATTTTAGGTAAAAAAATAAAAAATAAAAAATAACATTTACATCTAATGGCGTCTTAAAAATCACTGTCAGATGCTTCTCTGTCATTTTTGGCACAGTTTATTAGTGGCCCAGCACTGCGTTCGTCTACAATAAACATCTGTGAGAAACATTGGTTGGTTCCAGCGGCACAAACATGTTTCCTGGCGAAACTTTTTTTTTTTTTTTTTTGGTCACGTCGGAGCTTCGAGGCAGAAATTCTGCGTTGACCCATTTTTTAAGTCAACTTAGCAAAGTTATTACATTTTTTCCCCCAGTCCTAGTAGGCAAAACAATTTGCAATAAAATTATATATCACTGAAAAAAATGCTTATGGGGACCAAAAGCAAGCATCATAAACCAATTACTCCTCCCTGCCTTAGCTTTGGGGCTAGTTAAAAGCTCTGGTATGCGAGCACGTATCTCTGACACGATTATAATATATTGTCACATAAATCTGACAACCCTGCATGAATAAAGTTTTCTTTTAAGAACAGAAGGCATATTACAGGAATAAAGTCGTATTTTTCTCAAGAACAAAACATTTGTTCAAGAGCAGTCATTTTTAGGGGATAAATGCATCTTCCAGAATAAAAGGTGTCATATTAAGAGAATAACGATGTATATTTTAAATTTACTTGTTAAAATTCCGAATTTTTTCCCCCCGTGTTAAAATAAGATTTTATTCCCTTGTTAAACAAGTTCATCCTGATAAGATTAGGCTTCATCCTGACAAAATGCATCTTTGTTCTTGTGAAGATGACAACAGTTTGTTCTTTCAAAAATATAACTTGGTTCTCATAAAAAAACATGACTTTGTTACTGCAACATGACGACATTTTTTTCTTAAAAATAGGCCACTATTTAATTTTGGGGTAGGTATGGCATTCGGATTATGAATGGGTCCATGTACAAATTTCTTCCCAGTAAAGGGTGCCCGCAACAAAAACTTTGAGAACCCCTGACTTATTGACCTGATCAGTTTGTGCTCCTCACCTATTGAGGTCCTCAAAAATCTCCCGGACAGTCATGGCAGCGACTACGGCGATGACGTAGGGCAAGCACTCCTGCTGCTGGCCCAGTGCCAGCATCTTGGCGTAGCGCGGTGCTACGGGGAAGGAGGCCATGGCTCGACCCAGCGAGGTGATGGGGCAGCTTAGTCTTGCTCGCTCAATCTCTTTTACGCTGGAAGAACAAAGTGACACTTTAAAAACGGCAGATCCGATGGCAGAATTTAAGATAACGGCCATGACATTCCAAAAAAAAAAAAAAAAAACAGATATACACCTACTGGCAACTTTAGTACAATCACATATCTACTGAGATCGTATACAAGAGCTGTACCAAAAATTCTTTCTTCACAAAATGACCTTGTAACACTCAGAGCAGAGACCTCCATCTGGGCCAAATTGTTAACAAAAGGCAGCTTTTTTATGAAGTTTTCTCATTGGTTCACATTATCAGACTGTGCAGGTGTATCTAATGTTGTGGCTGATGAGTGTATGGCCTTATGAAAGTGTAATATACAGTGCACCCCCCTTTATTGCGGCGGATATGATCCAGACTCAACTCCAATAGGTGAAAATATTGAGACCTTTTTTCTTATACTTTTACCCTTCCCACATGCTTTAAACACATTTAAATGTAAGAAAACCCGCTTTTTAAACACATTTGAACTCGCGTATTGTAGTGTCTGTGTGTTAAGATAGAAATGGCTTTAAAAAAAAAAATCTGCAATATTGCGAGGGTGCGAACGATGAACCGCAATATAGCGGGGGAACGCTATACTGTATTGGCAAATGGAAGCAGAGCTAATACAATTACCTTCCATTGCGAAGTGGCTCTTTGAGAGCTCCTAGAGAGACCAACAACTGTTCTGCTGCCACAAGAGCCTCGGTAGAAGGAGGAGTCGGGAAGGGAAAATTGACCACCTGCAAGCAGTACAAATGTGAGTATTTATATGTTGATTTTGCAAATAAAACTTAGCAAATGAGCTGTGAGAGACCTTCTCTATGTTGAGGTCCTTCATCTGCAGGACCAGGTCGTCCACAGGCCTGCGAGTGATTTCTGCTTCCGAGAACAGACTGAAGTCACCAAATACTGCAGACGAATACAACCTGCAGGAGAAGAAGAATCTTTTTGAAGAATTGTTCATCATCTGCCAAACAGCTCTGTGTTGTGAAGTGAGTTGAGTTTGCTACCATCATCGAGCGCTCATATCCCGAAAAACTCGTAAGTTGGCTAACTCATTAAGTCAAAGTAACACTGTATTTTACATGACAATAATCTTATGGTACTCCATCGAACAAAAACAATACGCGGATACAAGGTTTAATTATGTCTCTTCGACATGTTGTCCTCACACAAACACACTCCTAAATATCGAAACAAATCTGACCTGTAACAGTGTCCCGGTTCCGTTCGGCCCGCTCTACCCGCCCTCTGATTGGCTGATGCTTGCGAGGTCCACGTGACCTTGAAGGAGGACACCCCAGTCACGCGGTCGAAGAAGCGCTTCTTCACGCGGCCGCAGTCCACCACGTATTTGATGCCGGGGATGGTCAACGAGGTCTCAGCCACGTTGGTGGCAACCACACACAGACGAGTGCCGGGAGGAGGGGGCCTGAACACCTACACACACACACATTGAGGTTACGTTACAAGAGTCAAGATCCACTGGAGTTGATTTGCTCTCGTGGATGAGGATCAGTCTGTTCACCTTGGCCTGTTGCTCAGGAGCCAGCAAAGAGTAGAGCGGGAGGACGTACATGGGGATGGACGGGTCGGCCTTCTCCTCTACAGGGACAAACCACAACCGAAGTCATCATTTGATATATTTCACATCCCTCAAGTTGCAAAATGAGCAGCGAGGCTTGCCCGTGTCGCCAGGATCGTCTCCGATGTCCAAGTCGGAGCCTTCGTCCTCGTTCTCAGCTATCCCCGCCTCCCTGTCCTCGTCTCCTTCGTCCACGGGCAGGGCAGAGTAGTTGTCCAGGTCGATACGAGGCAGGGACTGCAAGCGGCGACAGCGTAATGCTTCATAATGTAATCATCTATCAATGTGGTTAAATGACAGACAACACAACAGTGCAACATACAACTCTCTTCTTTTGTTTGGTCTTCTTGAATCTCTTCATTCCTTCTGAGGTGTCAGCTTCCTCCTCCTCATCCCCTGGACAGAAAATGCTCTCGTAATTCAGTCAGATATATTTATTTTGTATTTGTTTTAGACTGTGCTACACTCACCAGTGGTTGTGATGCCCTTCCTGAAGGGGAAAGCTTTTCGCAGTCGTCTGCAGAGGCTGTGAACCTCTGCCTGGCCGGTTAGAAACACTAGGATGCCGCCTGACGCATGGGAGACAGGAAAATGAGTCCACAACTAGAAGCACCATCAATAGGTGGCAGTTTCAATTTAAAAGGTTAGTCTAAGTAGATTTTCGGCAAACTTTCTGTTATGTTTGTTTCTTTGGTACACCAAAAAGATGCATGGGTCAATCCAAATTTGGGTCCATTGGAAAATCCTCCCCCCCCAAAAAAAATCAATGAGTTTTCTACAACTTACCCTTAAATTTAATACATTTGAATGTATTTTTTTTAACTATAACGTGTAAATCTAACCCACAACCTTATAGTAGAAGTTGAAATAAGACAACTGAATGCAGACTGAGCCTGACCACGAATAATTGACGCTCCAATAAAAGTGATTACAATTACGTATACTGACAGTTTGAACTATAATATACCGCAAGCTGTGATCCCATAACACTTTAATAGCATTTCAAATGCTTACAAACATCTTCAAACATTGCCGTACGATTAAAAATAGAGTGCAGTTGACAGCTTATAGCTAAGCACAGAAATACACAATGTACACTACTTGTATGTACACAACAACAACTCTGATGATGATGATCAATAATTACTGTAGCACTACAGCCCAGTGTAAAACAATGAAGATTTGACAGCACAGCAAAGGAAAGGAGTTACATCGATTGTGCCAACACCCCTGGGGCAGCCCGTGCTGGTGGGAAACGGAAATCGTGTACAGATTTTACAGCGAAATATAAACGAATAAAAAAAAATCCGTGAATAGATGAATTCATAAATGCCGTACTTCTGTATTTCTATTCTTTCTACCATGCAGTCATAGTAGAAGAAAAAAAAAATCTAGGAAATGTTAAGATTGTGCACCTGAAGGCAGCATGCGGTGGATCTTGCAGGTCTTGTGAAACACCTCTCCCGTGTAATCGTCCAGCGGGGTGCGTTTGTTGAAATGTATGGTGACGGGAAACTGGCGAGCGTCCACCTTAATGATGGGCGGAGGCGCCTTGAACAGCTTCTGGTTGTCGGTGAAATCCTCCACACGCAGAGTAGCCGACATGACCAACAGCTTCATGGGCAAACCTTTCTGCACATGCACAAAACCGTTGGTTAAGGTTAACAAGACATAGATTTAAAAGCTAACACACACACTGTATGTCACCTTGTTTCTGAGGGGAACTACACGAGAGAGCAATCCAATGAGAATGTCCGTGTACACACTTCGCTCGTGGGCCTCGTCTATGATGATCACGCTGTAACGTCGCAGCAGGAAGTCCTGACATGAAATGGGTCCAGCGTGAAAAAATAACATCATAGTCAGAGTATTAAAAATCTAATTCAAGTACATTTCAAGTAATTGAATTTTCAAACTTCACTAGCATATAGGAACTGCGTGTATACTGTATACAGTACTGTGCTTGTAATAGCTTGCAATGAAATGTACCTTCAGAACATTCGAAAAGTTAATTTTACATGAAATTGAGGCAAAAACAAATGTAAGTGTACAATGTGAAAACTTTTAAAACCTAAAGGCGAAGGCAATATAATTGTCATATCATTGTTGGATTTGCAATGTTGTCCTAATGACTGCTTACACATTATCACTTTCACTATCTACCACATTTAAGCACTTTTCAAACTTTAAAAACGATGGATGTACTGTACATTAAAAAAAAAAAAAAATCAAACATTTTATTAAATAAAATAAATTAATACAGTGTTCCTCACTATATGGTGGTACACCTGTTGCGTTTTTTTTTTTCATATTTAAAGTGCACATAATTCACCATATCATGAGATTTTGAGTGCACGCGGTAATGTTTTTTGTGGTAAAAATAAACCCTTCCTAGCCTAAAATATTACAACTATAAACAAAAAAGAAAAACAAATTCATAAAAAAAAATAGTACAAGGAATAGAAAGTACGTAGTGTACAGTACTACTGTGCATTACTGTATGTTTAAGAGTTTAAAAGGTGTTTAAAAGTATAGAAAGTGTTAGTATTGTAGAGGTTAATATGAGCATGGGGAAGATTGATAAGAGCCCGGGGAGGTTCATACAGCTTTCAAATATGTATAAATAATCACAAATATGTGGTCATTACTTTGCGGAGTTCACCTATTGTGGGGGTGGTTTGGAACCTAACCCTGGCGACAAACGAGGCATTACTGTAATTGTAAACTGGAACTACAGTAGATTAGTTTTACAAATGTGTGAAGAAACACTGGATGATAAAATTAAAATGTGCATTAAAGCAAACAACTGATGGCAAAATTTGTCAAGACAATAGAAGTTATCATATTGTAATAAACTAAGTGAACCACAGATAATAAATGAATACAGTAGAATTAAAAAAAAAAAGCAATAATAATCTTCTTATCAGCAGAGCTTCTACCTTCTGGATCTCCTTCAGAAGAACACCGTCCGTCATGAACTTGATCTTGGTCTCATCCGTCACGTTGCCCTCGTATCGGATCTGATAGGACACCACGCTGAACACACATGACGACAAACATCACTCAATCGGGGGCATCATTTTAAAGCGTCTGAAGTCTGTGAGTGTGTTACCGTGTGGACAGATTCATCTCTTTGGCGACTCTCTGTGACATGCTGACAGCTGCTACTCTTCTTGGCTCAGTGATGCCGATGATGCCAGTGTCACTGGAGGAAACGACGCAACATCAGCGCCCCCAAAATTCTAATGTTTGAATTGGGATTGCAATCATCTCTAAAGCTGCATTTACACAACATGCACAGAGGACCAACCAACCTCGCGTAGCCGGCTTCGTAGAGAAACTGAGGCACTTGTGTTGTTTTGCCACTTCCCGTCTCGCCACAGAGGATGACGCAGGGGTTCTCTCTCACGGCCTCCATGATGATCTGCTCCTCCGCCAACACCGGCAACTTCAAACGAGCCTCCTGAAGCCACGGACGCAAGATTGGTTGTTGATTTGACCGTATAGGAATAATATACTCATCTAACCTCAACTGCCGTTATTCTGAGCTTGTTTCTTTGATAGTTAGAAGGCGACATTGAAATGTTCAAATGGTAGTTGATGTTTGTGGCTTTTCATAATACTATTTAACTTTTAAGTACAATACATTTGCATTACATCTTTTCAACCTGTTTGCTTTCAAACCTTTATTTAGGTTTTTTATTTTATTTTACTTTTATGAGCGTTACATTTGGATTGAATATTCAAATCGCAAATTCACACCGATGGACCATTTACACGAGTCTTCAAAGAATGTAGGAGGAAGCTGGAGAACCCACGGAAGCAGTGGGACAACATACAAGATGCCAAATAGGAAGGCTTAAGCTGAAATTGAAACCCAGAACCTTTGAACTTTGCAGCAGGCGTGCTAACCACTACACAGCCTCATGGCATAGTGACTCAGAAACATTTAATGCGTTATCTTTGGCCCATGCACCAGCCCTCTCTAAAATTTTGTAGAACTCAGTTTTGTTTAGTTTTTTTTGCAAAATCATTGTAATTCAAGTAATTATGTGTGTGGTAATGTCTGCACTAGCATTTTGGACATTGACAGTTGCTTTCAACTGGGGCTGCAGCTATCGAATATTGTATCCTACCGATTATTCCATCAGTTAATCGGATAAAAACTGATTTTGCATTATTGAACCACAATCTTATGTCAAAATTATTGCAATGAAAATTAAAACAAGGGCAGCGGTGACCTAAAACCTTTGCAAGAAAAAGTGGTTTGGTGTTTCATAGACACACCTGTATTTGTGGTGATCTGTCAACCGGGATGAAGACGGCCGGCTGTGACATCATTTTCAAGTGATTGGACATCATCATCTTCTCAGCCTGTTCTTCTTTCTGCATCTGCTGCTGTTCTTTGTTCACCTCCTCTTTTACCTCCTCACAAGGAGAACTTGTTTCCTTACACTCACTTGTCACCATGGTTTTGTTCGCGTCGTTATGTTCTTCCTCCTCGTCATCACTATCAACATCATCATCACTAGATGAGACATTACTAATATCTTCTACTTCCTGCTCCTCCTCTTCCACTTTCCATTTTCTTTTCCTGTTGGCCCCGCTGACACTGCTGATCTTTGGTCCAGAAGCTCCACCTATCACTTCGTCCGGTAACCTGAAAAATGGAGACGACTTAGTCATCTGACACTTAAACAAAGACCACTGGTTACTGTTGTCTCAATTCGATCACGTGCTCGGAAATCGGGGCAGATCATGTAACTGAAAAATATCAACAACAACAAAAACAAAGAGGCACAGATTGATATATGAAAACATTTTGCTTATGCGTGAGTCAGGGCAAGAAAAAAGGGACTACAAAGACAGTCTGCTAAGCCTGATATAATATACAGTGTGGCCAAACAGCTTGCTGAACTGTATCGTCAAAGAGTTAAAAGAGCGACAAATTAGCAAATGTGATTTGAATAATTTACCTTCATATAGCAGTCTAATGAGTTGGTATTAATTTGTGACAAGCAAACTTGTGCCCCACAGGCTACATTTGATGATATAATTAATCAATAGTGTTGTTTGTAGATCAGAAGAGTCGGGCACTGAGCAACCATCTACGCAGCTGCATTGAGTCATACTTTTAAATAAGACACAAGCTCCAAAATAACAATCTAAATGTATTATTTACTAAGGAAGAAATCGAATGTCCTTAACGAGATATCGGACCGGACTCTGAATTGGCCGATCGAGACATCCCAGCTACCACTAGTACTTCCCCCCTCCTTGTTTCTTCATCTGAACTTACTGTTTTGTGTAGTAAAGCTTCTCCCCCGTGCCTAGTTTGGATGTGGTGTAAAGGAGCTTTAGTTCAGACTCTGGAACCTGCACTTCAGCCAGTTGTGTCAGGATGTCAGCTCTCTGCACACAACATAATACAATAACGTTAATATAATTCACAAGCGTGAAAAGTAAGAGAGGAAGACATTTGGGCATACAAGTGTTGCAGTTGACCTTCTCACCTGAGCTTTCTTCTGCTTCCTTTCCAGAACTTTTTGCAGCTCTTTCCTCCGCTTCTTGGTGAGAGGCTTCTTATTGGAAACAGGAGGCACTAAAGACGACTTCTTTTTGCCTTTGCAGGCCGGCAGCACCAAGGCGTTGCTCTCGTCCACACCCTTCAGTCTTGTCACATCTACAGGAAGAAAACGCACAAGAAATTGCTGAAAAATTAAATCCAACCATAGCGCATTGGTAAATTGAACTTGGTCTTTTTCAGTCACCTTGCAGTTCTAATACAATTTCAGTCTTTTCTGCGTGTGCTGGTTGTTGAGGTTCGCTCTGCTGTCTCCCTTTCCAGTTGTGCTTTTTTCTCAGTTTGCCCATCTCTACCAGAGGAAGGGTAAACCAATACATGCTTGCATTAATAGGCCGAACAGTGTTGAACCGCGTTACGTGGAATAAATGCTATTCGAATATCCAACTGCGTCCCATAATAAAATGTACAAACCGTTTATTTCCACTGAGAGAATTATGTCACAGAGCTAGAAACACTTTTTTTTCCTAGCTTTGCTTTAAGCTCACGTGTAAACATGTGTTAGTCCGTTCATCAAATGTGTCTGTAAGGAAAGCACTCACCATAGAAAGGTTCTGCTACAAAGCTGAACAAAACCAGAGTATAAGACACAAGAAACTGCAAAAAAAGAGAAATTGATCGTTTATTTTCACTGAGAAAATAATGTCATTGATCGATTAACTCCTTATACAATAACTTCGCGGAACCTCACATGTAAACATGGGTGAGTCCGCCCGTCAAATTTGTCCGGAATAAAAACATGTACCCCAGAGAAGTTCCGCTTCTAAACAAAACGAAAGAGAACAAAATACGAGAAACTGCGTGAAAAATCGGAAGAATTTGGTGTTTTCCCCTCTCTTATCCGAAAAACAACACTAATTAAATTACCAAATTTCATGCTTTTCATTGCGTTGTAAAAAAAAATAAAAAATAATTGAGGAAAAGATTAGGTTTATTTAATACTTCTTTATTAACAATACAATAAAAAGTCACACAACAATTCCCAATATTTGACACATGAAGTAGTACTGTATTTATTTTTTACTAACTCTATTTTGCAGTTAACAGAAAGAGACAGACACGACATTATTCTTCATCTCTTATCTACTGTATGTATTCCTTTTATGTAGTGTCCTCTTGTGTTCAGAATGAGATATCCATCCATCCATCTTCTGTACCGCTTATCCTCACTAGGGTCACGGGCATGCTGGAGCCTATCCCAGCTATCTTTGGGCGAGAGGCGGGGTACACCCTGAACTTTTTTTTTTTTTTTTGCCTTCCAAAGCAAGTACTATGAAATCCGATAATTAACAATATACCAACAAAAACACTTCGACAACAACTAAAGCGAGTAACGTAAGAGTAAACCTAAAAGAGCAACAGTCAATAAAATATATTATGCTTGTATATACAGACATAGCAAGAAACACTTTTGCACGTGAAAGACATTTATTGACCATTTTTGTATTGAACACTGCATTTTCAGCTCCTCCGGTCATTTAAAGGCAAATCCACAAATTCGCTCTGAAGCTCCCCCGCTGTGAGGCTCTCCTCCTAGGTCCTCATGGCCTCCCTGGAGAGCCTCTCAAACCTCCTCAGGAACACGATGACGGCGGCCAGCAGCGCGACCTGCACCAGCACGAACACAAAGAGGATCACCTGCGAAGCCAAGGCCAGGTCACAGTACCAGTAGTGGCAGGAGTCCAGCACCTCTTCCTCGGTCAGATACTCCACCAGCCTCCCTCTGAGGTGGGGAGGGGAGCTGCAGTTGACGTGCGGTTGGCCCGAGGGACTTCCGGGCCGACGTCTCAGCCAGGCTCGCAGGTAGAGGACGCCGCAGTCACACGCCCACGGGTTGCCGTGCAAGGAGACCTGGCGGAGGGAGGGGAGTTTGTCCAGAAACCCGTTCGGGAGGGTTGTCAGCTGGTTGTTGTGGAGGTGCAGCTCGGCGGTGCCAGCTGGGAAGATGCTGGAGAGGTTCGAGGAGGTGAGAAACCTGCTGCTGCAGTTCACTTGGCTGCCATGACAGGCGCAGGGATGGGGGCACGCCGAGGAGCTTTGACCTCCTAAGATGAGCAGACACAGCAGATGGAGCGCCTTCATCTTCAACTGAAGAGAGAAACAAGCTCAGTGGTTATGTGTCTGTGCAGATTCGCAGTCAACCAGGTTATGACTGAACGGTGATGCAATGCAGTTTTTTTTTCTGTATCTCCAAATCAGGGGTGGGGAATCTCCGTCCTCTCAGGGGTCCTCCAAAGGCCTAACTAAATTTATGACAAATATGATGCAATCAGGGCAGCATGATGCACTAGTAGACGCAGGATTACCTTTGGTGTCATCATCCGGATCACTCAGTCATCATGAAAATGCAGCAGAAAAATGAAACTCAGGTCTTATTATTGCACTACAATGTTAAGTCTCTTAAAATGTTTTTCCTTCATTTTAAATTGTTTTATTTTTTATTGGATGTACGTGATTTTGGCATGTCCCACACACTGCATTGCTAACTACACTGTGTCTAATTAAGATGTTTTACATGGTTATATTGTCCACAACAAGTTTTTTGAAAATGAGCCATTTTGATTATCTATATTTGATTTTCATAACAATATTAAAATTTTGCATATCCCTGAAATTGCTGTCCACCCCGTCATTATCAGGTAAATACCCCTTTAACAAAACCTATGATATTACTACTAGCATTTTGCATTTCTTCAATTGAGGGAGAAAAAGTGGATATAGCTGCAGAATCAATATTTACACTTGTTTTGTTATTGTCATCATATTATGTGTGTAGTCAGATATTGTCAAGCTTAACATTTCCACTCAGTCATAGTGAAATATCAGAAATGTGTAATATATTTGTTAAACAGTGCACTGTTCAGCTTGCCAACTGAATCGTGTTGTAAAGGGAAGGCCCACCATGTGCTCATTAAATTTTAACATTAACCAAAAATGTCCACCCTGGCATCGTTCACCCTGTCAGCAAGCTGACATATTTTGCTGCTATTTGTGTTTGGGTGTCTATCTATTGGTAGCACAGTGGACTAATGTTTCATTCGTTTACCTCACAGTTCTGAGGTTGGGGGTTTGAATCTTGGCTCAGGCCATTCTGTGTGTAGCATGTTCCGAAGTGCTTGCGTGGGCTTTCTCCGGCTACTCCGGCATTCAAAAATCATGCATGTTTGGTCAAGTGAAGCCTCTAAATCAAGACTAAGTCCTTACAGTTTGTGTGAATGTGAGTGTGAATGCTATTATGCGCCCTACGTTTGGCTATATGACCCATGGGCTGTAGCACTAGATGCTGCAAACCACTCATTTGATTGTGTACAGAGCAGAGAAAAGCCACTTACGTTCAGAGTTGTATGTCGTTCTCAGTAGAGGAGTGTTGCTTTTGTCAGCTTCACAGTGAGTGTGATGCTGTCGGCTGGCCCTCACTGATAAAGACGTCGAACAGGATGTGCGCTGTGCTCTATCTCGCCTTATTTTCACCACTAATTCATCTCCAAATAGGCTCCTAGTTATTAATTTATGATCAAAACAGGTCAAATGTTAAATTCAACATGTACATTCAATAGTAAAAAAATATATAAAAAATAAAAATAAACAGTATCTGGAGCAGCAATTTTTGTGAAATTTTATACTCATTGTAAAGCATGAAAATGTAGAGCATAGTAGATCTGCCGCCAAGTTTGGACAGATTGGCGAAAATGTACATTATCAGCAAATAATATTTTCAGCAACATTTTATTCAATTGGAATATCGGTAAATAACATCTTCAAAATGATTTGTGACCTTTGGTCGATGCGCTTTGAAAGAGTCACGTGAACTTGATGCAATAACTACGCATTGCAGTACATGTCAAATTGCCGATGTGTCCGGACTTTAGGTACACCCTGTCCACCACCACCAGACACCATATTAGGTACACCTGCACAATGTAACGACATCCAGTACAAGTGCTGTATCAAAAGACTCAGACATATTAGACCTTAGTGTAATGTAGAAGTCGTTGTACACCACTGAAAACTACAATCACAAAAATACACCTTGTTGAAGGGATACCTCACGTCCTCAATGGAAACAGCTCTTCTATTAGATTGTGCAAGTGTTGTGGCCAGTCTTTTTATTCGTAGTATAACTCATGTTTTTAAAAAATAATTCTATGCACTTATTCTCTCTCTCTCTCTTTTTTTTTTTTTACACCAAATGCAACCTAAAAAAATACTTAGCTCTCCAAGTATCAATATCATAGCCAACATTAAAATAGAGTTGCATAGTAGGCCTGAGTGGTTATCAAAAACAAGAGAGGTTTAATTCCTAAAAAGTATATTCAGTACAGTACTGTATTATTGTAAGCCACTGTAACATTATGCACAGTTTGTACATTAACACTGTGCTTAAATATATATACAGTATAGGACAATTTAAAAGCTGTACTTAAATGATTCAATTAAACCATATTGCACATAAAATTGTCGCTTAATAAATGTTTATAAACAAACAGTTCTTAAAGATGAAATACTGATGTGTTGAAGTTAGAAGTTAAATACAACAGAACTATACAGTGATTATTTCGTGTACCACGAGAAGGAGCCCACTACACTTTGAGAATTACATATTTTTTTTGTGATTTACTTTTTCGTTATCTTTCTCGCTGTATGCACAAACATTTTTGTATGACTAAAACCGAACTATAGAATTGAAAATTGATCCTTTTGTATTTCGTAACAAAACAAATGAAAAACAATGGTAGTAGTTTTCTGAATAATAATTACCCTATATTCCCGTTGCATATTACTACTATTGGTAAATCCGTATTGATATGTCTCATTTTTCTAGCCTACAATAAAAAACAAGGCAAAAGAGTACAAAAAAATCATTTTAAAATGACATCTATATCTTCATATATTGAACATTAAAAAAAAAGTCCTACATCTTATCTAAAACTAAATGCTCAAATTTCCCAAGAGATACAGACATTATTATGAAAATGAATGTAATATATATTGTGTCAGGATGAAGGAAGAATGGCTGGTAGAGATAAAGTAATCGGAAGCTATCCCAGCGGCTCTGTGACCGCCGGAAAGAATGGACGTTTTCCCAGGAATCATTTCCAGAATGACAAAAACATATTTATTACTTGTCATGTCAGACAGAAGGAAGGTGCACTTTTCCTCCATTTGCACTCATTCACTCTTCTTCATGGGCACAATTCACACTTTCAAAACAAAAAAATCTGAAGCATCAACTACAGTATTTGCTCATCCACAAAAGCAAAAAAAATAAAGGTCTTAAAAAGTTTCGACACACAAAAAAAATGTCAGCTGTGAAGCAATGGAGAGTGTTAAGCAGATACAAGTAGCAGCAGCATGCTTACGCGAGCATCCTGTCATCAGAATTATTATTATTACTACATGCGTTCACAGTTAATAATTGACGTCTGGCAATAAGTGCAGTTTTAAACCAGCCAGCCAATGCCCAAAAAAAGAAAGAAAAAAAAGCTGCTCTACATCTTAAATTGATATAAATAATGCATTCCTCGTGATCATCAGCCAAATTTAAATAAATGGAAAGCAATTGTGCAAAGACTGACGGGGATGTTATGGACACCAGAAGACTTAATAACACAAACATACACCCACACACACTGAATAGAAAAACACCATTCAAATCTTAATACCACACAAAGTCATACCCTGACAAAATATCCAAATGAGTTTAGTATTGTATTTATAAATTAGGTACACTGATTAGTGATTTAAATTAGACTTTTAGATTGTTAAACTACAGTTGGGGAAAGTTGGCTAAAACAAGCACTCAGGCAGACGAGTTATACAAAAGCACCAAACCGAATGTAAATGTACAGCCACTAAATAAAATCCGTGTTGTGTTGCGTTCAATGACTGGTGTCATTGCTAGTCTTTCTCGTGCATCTGCTGCTGCATTTTAGTCAGCATCTCCTGCATCCTCTTCAGCTGCCCACAGAGAAGAAGAAGGGTTCAGCATATGAATGTCATAACTTAAATTGTTACTTTTGAACTTTATCCTTATTTTTCATTAAAAAAGAAAATTCTTGTTCCGAAGGAAAGATCCTTGTTTGTGCCTCACACATTCTTGGCAATAAAAGTGAAGGATAATTGCTCATTGTATTCCAATGAGAATTCATAAATATTGAGTGTTTCTTTTTATCTGGTCGTCTTACCTCCTCATCTTTCATTTTGATCAGTTTTTCAGTGTCCACATCCGGGGTGGACAGTGGCAGGATGGGGATGGGACTCTCCATGCGGTTGTCCTGTGCCAGTTTGCTGGGAGAAAAAGAACACAGGCGGTGAAGCGGGTAAGTGAGCGCTGAAATCAGCACTTATGTGATAGGTTAGTGTGTACAAAACATGCGCGCTTGGATGAGGGGCCAACAGGGACATCATTCAGCATTAACTCTCATCCTCACGAACGACTTTTTTTTTTTTGCTCATATACACAACTGAAACACTCTCATATATAAACTACGAAAACAATTTCACTCAGATACACTACTGAAACACTTTCATACACAGCACGAAAAAACTTTCGTAGCTAATAATAAAACTCTCGCTTGCACACTACTGAGTTGTTACCTTTGCTCATATACACTGAAACGCTCTCATACTCACTACCGACTTTTGAACGTTCTTATACACTACTGAAAGGCTCTCAAACGCAATAATGACTTTTTTTTACTCATATACACTAATGAAATGCTGTCATACACACAAATGACATTTGTTTGCTTATATACAGTACTCAAATGCTCTCATATACACTCCTGAAACATTGTCATACTTCTTCTTCTCCTTAGGGGTCGCCACAGCGTGTCATCCTTTTCGTGAGAGCCTATCTCCCGCATCCTCCTCTCTAACACCAACTGCCCTCATGTCTTCCCTCACGACATCCATCAACCTTCTCTTTGGTCTTCCTCTCGCTCTCTTGCCTGGCAGCTCCATCCTCATCATCCTTCTACCAACATACGCACTATTTCTCCTCTGGACGCGTCCAAACCATCGAAGTCTGCTCTCTCTAACTTTGTCTCCAAAACATCGAACCTCGGCTGTCCCTCTGATGAGCTCATTTTTAATTGTATCCAACCTGGTCACACCGAGAGCGAACCTCAACCTCTTCATTTCTGCCACCTCCAGCTCTGCTTCCTGTTGTCTCTTCACTGCCACTGTCTCTAATCCGTACATCATGGCTGGCCTCACCACTGTCTTATAAACGTTGCCCTTCATCCTAGCAGAGACTCTTCTGTCACATAACACACCTGACACCTTCCGCCACCCGTTCCAACCTGCTTGGACCCGTTTCTTCACTTCCTGACCACACTCACCATTGCTCTGGACGGTTGACCCCAAGTATTTAAAGTCCTCCACCCTTGCTATCTCTTCTCCCTGTAGCCTCACTCTTCCCCCAACACCCCTCTCATTCATGCACATATATTCTGTTTTACTTCGGCTAATCTTCATTCCTCTTCTTTCCAGTGCATGCCTCCATCTTTCTAACTGTTCCTCCACCCGCTCCCTGCTTTCACCGCAGATCACAATGTTATCTGCAAACATCATGGTCCACGGGGATTCCAGTCTAACCTCATCTGTCAGCCTATCCATCACCTGTGCAAACAAAAAGGGGCTCAGGGCTGATCCCTGATGCAGTCCCACCTCCACTTTAAATTCGTCTGTCACACCGACAGCACACCTCACCACTGTTCTGCTGCCCTCGTACATGTCTAACATACTTCTCTGCCACTCCAGACTTCCCCATGCAGTACCACAGTTCATCTCTGGGTACTCTGTCATAGGCTTTCTCTAGATCTACAAAGCTCCTCCTGACCTTCTCTGTATTTTTCCATCAACATCCTCAAGGCAAATAATGCATCTGTGGTAGTCCTTCTAGGCATGAAACCATACTGTTGCTCGCAAATACTCACTTCTGTCCTGAGTCTAGCTTCCACTACTCTTTCCCATAACTTCATTGTGTGGTTCATCAGCTTTATTCCTCTATAGTTCCCACAGCTCTGCACATCACCCTTGTTCTTAAAAATGGGTAGTAGCACACCTTTCCTCCCTTCCTCAGGCATCTTCTCACGTGCTAGAATTCTATTGAACAAGCTGGTCAAAAACTCCACAGCCACCTCTCCTAGATGCTTCCATACCTCCACAGGAATGTCATCAGGACCAACTGCCTTTCCATTTTTCATCCTCTTTAATGCTTTTCTAACTTCCCCCTTACTAATCGTTGCCACTTCCTGGTCCACCACACTTGCCTCTTCTACTCTCCCTTCTCTCTCATTTTCCTCATTCATCAACTCCTCAAAGTATTATTTCCATCTATCTAGCACAATACTGGCACTAGTCAACATATTTCCATCTCTGTCCTTAATCACCCTAACCTGCTGCACATCCTTCCCATCACTATCCCTCTGACTTGCCAACCTGTATAGATAATTTTCTCCTTTATAGTGTCCAACCTGGCATACATGTCATCATATGCCTCTTGTTTGGCCTTTGCCACCTCTAGCTTTGCCCTACGTCGCATCTCAGTGTATTCCTTTTGCCTTTCCTCGGTCCTTTCAGTGTCCCACTTCTTCTTAGCTAACCTTTTTTCTTGTATGATTTCCTGTACTTTGAGGTTCCACCACCAAGTCTCCTTCTCTCCTTTCCTGCCAGAAGATACACCAAGTACTCTCCTGCCTGCCTCTCTGATCACCTTGGCTGTAGTGGTCCAGTCTTCTGGAAGCTCCTCTTGTCCACCGAGATCCTGTCTCACCTCTTCTTGAAAAGCCGCTCAATACTTTACCTTTCCTGTCGTGCTGTGTTTTGGTTCCCTGATTGGTAATGCCTTCCTTTCTCTGCCCATCAGTGTTGCCAAGGAGATGTCGGCGGAGAAACCGAGGCGCACCTGCCTGTCATATCCTGTCATATGCTTTTTCCAGTGGTACTTAAGGTTTGTGTAAGTACGACTATGATTTTCTGTTTCTGCTTTGGTAAAAGTACTATATATTCATATTCATTTATATTTTGTGCTTAAGTACTTCTGTGATTTTGGGTTTGAACTTTTGTATTGATTGATGTTTGTGTTTTCGTTCAACCTCGTACCTTCCTTCATCTCTGACTTCATCCACGATTTTTTGTTAGGATTTTTTTGCTGGTCTCAGTTTCTGTGCTCTCACGTCTGCACTTTTTCTTCGTAGTTTTTTTGTTCTGCGGTGTACCATTTTGTGTTCTTTGATTGAATAAAACCTGTGGAAAAGTTTCCTACGCCAACTTCTGTGTGGTGGTCCTTTCACTAGCCTTTGGCTGTTCTTGACACTCACACACATTACTGATATTTTTTTTTCCCGCGCAAGTACACAACTGAAATGCTCTCACGCACACACTGCTGAAATTCTTTCATACATCATACTGAAATCCGTTCATATAATATACTGGAATATGCATTTTAGTGGTGTGAGTTTCAGTAATGTGTGAGAGGTAATCTTGGTAATTATGTCCCTCACGACCCCTCATAACCCTGTTATGTAACGTGCTGTACCTTGTCATCTCCTGTATGCACTGCGCTCTGTAGTTCTCATAGTGGACGTCGCAGGTGACGTCTTTGAGATCGTGCATGTGCGAGCGGATCAGCATGTTCCTCAGCTTCACAAAGTCACAGTGGGATTGGTTTTCCACTGCACAGCACAAATATTTCACATCAATCCTTTAGCTTCTTTAGAGAGATGTTAAAAAATTAATTAATTAATTAAAAAAATTAAAAAAAAGACAGTACCTTCAACAATTCCCCAGGGGTACAGTCGCCCTCTCACTCGCTGCCCTCTGGCTTCCACCACTGTGTTACTGCCAATCACGGCGAATGGGGTGCACTCCTGCACACACATACACGTACACACTTATTTCAACACTCTCGCATTTGGTTAAGCCGCACCTAGAATGCAACTAGTCTCTTGCCTTGCCTCACCCCCTGACGTCTGGATTTTGACCTGTTTTATTGCCACCTCCCTTCCCCCTGCTGCTTGGAAAGGGGGCCATGTGGCGATGAGTGAAATGAGGCTGTTGCTGTAAGGATTCTGCATCGACCGATTGGGACAAGAACTGAGGAGAAACTCTTCCCCGTGGCGTCTACCTGTGGTGTTCAATTTCATTAAATGGACTCCGTGTATGCCGTGTATCGTTTAAACTAACATTGTAAAGCATCACGTCATGTAATATGTTATCCGATGGGCATCCATTGCCTGTTGCGATCCCTGATGGGACAAAACGATGACAACAGCTCACAATTGACCCCAAAATTCATTTTTGAGGTTGTTTTACAATCTGCGCATTGGAATTTAAAGGGTCAAAAATAGATTGCATTATAAGTGAAGAAGTCTACGCTCACCTTCAGCTCTTTGTCTAGTTGCTTGAACTCCTCATCCTCATCTGAGTCGCATTCAGGGAACTGATAGACTTTGATGCCAAACTTGTCTATTTCTTCACGTATCTGCACGCACACGTGCTCCAATCAGAATGAGTGTTAACTACACTGTGAACATGCAAGTGTTTGCACTCACTCGGTCCTTCAGCTTCTTGATTTCGCTGGGAGTGAGGCAGTCGGCTTTGGCGATGAGCGGGATGATGTTCACCTTTTCGTGCAGCGCTTTCATGAACTCAACATCCACTGGACGCAACCTGAGCCAAGACATGAACAGTCGGCATAGGCTTCTGGTTCTGTATGCTTCTGTTAGTGTTTGTGTGTGTGTATGGAAGGGGAGGGGGGGCAGGGGGGTGGGCGTTCAGTGCAATTATTACCTGGGACTTCAGTGGGAATTTACCTGACCTAATCTACCACTATCAGATTAGCAACAGATAAAGGCTGAGATCTGATTGGACAAAAAAAAAAAAATAAAAAATATATATATATATATATACAAAAGTCCACACATACTGGAACGAGTGCAGCTAAGAGAAACACCATGAAATTGAAAGAATAGAATGGTTTGAATAATTAAATACAATTCCATGGAACTAACATTAGAATTAAAGTTGTAAATGTAAGTCAGTCCACCACTGTTGTCCCTGTGTGTGTGTGTGTGTGTGTGTGTTCATCTGTCATTACCCGTGACCAAATGGAGGGATGAAGTAAAGGCAGCAGTGGACCCGGTTGTCCTGGATGTTCTTCCTATTGAGGCCACTTTCGTCACGGAAGTACTGCTCAAACTGCTGATCGATGTAGTCTGTGATGGGCTTCCAACTACACACACACACACACACACACACGCACAGCATAACATTCACAGCTTCTTGAGCCCCAAACCGAAGCACTTTCAGCTCACCACTCATTGTTGTTGACGGCGTCCCCGAAGCCCGGCGTGTCGACGATGGTGAGCTTGAGCTTGACTCCTTTCTCCTCGATGTCCACGGTATGTTTGATGATCTCCACTGTCTGGTTGATGCGCTCTAGTGGTCACCATGACGACATGAAGAAAAAGTGAGCGTCAGAACAGCAAGATGAGGAAATGCTCCCACGAGGCAGTGATTGGATTCTACTGAATGTATATACACTTACATATTCTCAGATATTAAAATACAGTTGAAATACAGTTGAAATGTATTCAATAAAATAAAAAGAGTGATGAGTATCAATCATACTGAGAGGTGTAGATTTAACAACATTATGGGGGGGGGGGGGGGGGGGGGGGGACAGAGGCAGCTCTAATTTGATGCAGTGCACTTTTACTACAACCACAATAATGAACATGTTTAATGAATAGCTTCTCTGACTGTCTCAATCATAACTGAACAATATTATCAGATATTTAATAATTATGAGACTATGAGCTTGTACCTAACGAAGTGCCCGCTAAGTAGAAGTTATTACTGCGATAGTATTCCAAACTCACCCAAAGGAACTGATAGACAACCATTTCCAAACATAACATAATGATTGTATGAAATAACACAAAATAGCCTAAATCCTCCATTTTACTTAAATGGCCTGAATTTGAAAGGAGAGACTCATCAGTGTGTGATGTTTTGAAGTGATAGGGATAAATGAGACTGCTGAATGTAAGCAGATATTCCATTACTGGACACGCATGTGTGCCACTGAGTAACTCTACGTAATACGAGCTGCTAGTAGAGAAAGCAGATAAGAGGGAGCCGCCGCCTGCGGCCGTGTGACAGGAGGAAAGTACAAAAGTAAGTCACTTATATAAATAGCAGACCTCCGAGCACATCCATCAAGCCGTCAGCAGTGAGAGCGTGGCGGATCATCACGAGACTCACCCTCAGCATTCAGCAGCTTCCTGTCTTTGTAGAGGTCTGTGAGGAACAAGCTGTTGACCAGAGTGGACTTGCCCATGCCCGATTCGCCTGATTAGTCAACAGTAAAAAAAAAAAAAAAAAAAAAGAAAATACAAAAAATAAATGATGCATTTTACGAATACAGTAAATAGAGGGCACGTTTGCCTTTCACACTCAATGGAGACAACATTAGATTGCACAATGGTACTGGAGCTGTATCACAAATTCTGCCCTTAAAACAGCAATAAAACACAGTCAGAGAGGTATTAATTTTACAATATGTTTACTGTTGTAGTTGTTTAGGTGTGTCTATACAGTATATATCATAAAAATAGAAAAGTTCATTTATTTCAGTACTTCAACTCCCAAAAAAAGTGACATTCACATTATACAGATTCATTACGCAAGTAAGAAAATGCTTTTGAGAAGGCCAATGCCTATATATTTATTACCTAAAAAAACATTGAGTTTTTTTAGGTAATATTCGAATTCCCTGAGCTGTTGAATTTTGGGTTTTCGTTAGCTGTAAGCAATAATCGTCAAAATGTTAAAACATAAAACCCCAAAATAGTTCTCATTATGTGTAGCGAATCTGCAGTACATAATAGATGACATTCACTTTTTGACTTGAACGGCTGAAATAAATGGAGTTTTCCATAATACTCGCGTGCACCTGTGTATCTTGTACATGAGAGGTATTTCTACTATTTTAACCAAAATATTAGCTTTAACGCTAATCATTACTGTATTGGATCTCTGTGGATTATGCAGGTTTATTGAATGAAGCGTCCAGTTAGTGTATTTATTGACTAAACAACACTATTATTTTTATACAGTACTCAATGTAAAGGGAGTTAATTCAGGGGGAGGAGAACATTGTCGTGATTATTGAGAACTGGTAGAGATGTCGAACAGACCTGCCACCATGAGAGTGAAATCGAAGCCTTTCTTCACCGACTTCCTATGGACTTGGTTGGGAAGAGTGGCGAAGCCCACATACTGCTTCTCCTGGGAAATACAAAACACACACATGCTTCACTTTGTATAGGCAACACAGGTAAAACAGGTTTAAAAAAAATAAAAAAAATAAAAAATATATATATATATATATATATAGTTTTTTTACCTCCACCAAGCAAAAGAATGAAGGCAAGAAGTGTTGTTTTGATGTTGGAATATTGTTTGTAGAGTGGTGGTGCATAGACCATTACATTTTGGTGAGGATCTGGATAAAGGTGAGGCTGCAAAAATCTATTTTCACTATTTGAGTCACTATGCTGTCCACTGTGTCCAAAATGAAAAACAACACAAGCCATTCGCAAAGGTTGCATCGAGGTAACTGGACTTTTGTTGTTTGTTGAAGACGTTTCACCTTTAATGCAAAAGGCTTCTTCAGTTCACATAATAAGTGTGGAGTTTTCCTAAAAGTCACTAGCTGACAAATGCTGATGGGAATGCGAATGATACCTGAAACTAATAATGAACAAAAGGGAGGGCATAGTGACTTTTGGGACTGCTCATTCGAAGAAGCTGGTCTCCTTTGTTGTGCCACACGTTTGTGTAAAGGCTGCTTGGTCTCTCCGATATGTTACATTCATTTATCCTCTTATCTTCTTCCCCCTGCCCAGAATCAAAGATGGTACAATCTAGTCATCTTACATCATCCTCCATGAGCAATGAAGTAGCCTGTTCAAGCACTAAGAGATGCACAAAGAAACACAAACCCTGTACGACACCGCACTAGATTTCTTTGAACTGTATTTAACAGTTCAACCTAAAATAGAAAGATGACATTATCTCTGCAAGCGGTTGTTTGTTGAGAAGACAAGTTGGCACTGCACTACGTCTGTAGCATAAGACATACATACATACAGCAGATCAAATCGGTTGGCAAGTGGCGCAGATTACACCAATGACAGGCACTTTATTCATCCAGGCATCCATTATCTATGGTGCTTGTCCTCGTTATGCTTGCGGGTGAGTTGGAGTCTCTCCAAGCGAACTTGGAGACGGGGTAGACACAGGACTGTTTGCCAGTCAATCACACTTTTATTTTACATAATCCAGCATGAACGAACGCATTGGTGAAAACAAAAACAAATTCAAAAAAATAAGAAGGAGGAAACCATGTACAAAAGCAAAACTGAATTTGATTGGTTGTTGGCATGTAAAGAAGCCCATGGGTCTCTGGGTGCTCTTTCCTGCACTCTCTGGCAGAACATCACCACATCAGTTTTGTCTGTGTGTGTGTGTGTGTGTGTGTGTGTGTGTAGCTATAAATACACACTCTGGCGGAGGTTGGCTGCATGTAGAACAGCAGAGGACATTCACATGCACACAGACGCCACATTGACCAGTACCCAAAAAACTGGCACTGGGAAGAAGCAACTGTGCAAACACACAGCCGGAGTTCTTATATAGAACTCGTCATTGACTTGTCAATGCATAAGACCGCTAGTGACGGGACCAACTCTGCACGGAGAACTACAAGTTGGACAAGAAGTCGATGAATGAAATAACAAAACATGAATCGTTTGCGATTCTGGCAGCCAAGTCCACACTTGTGACAGCTTCCCGTTAGGAATTTCCATTTGGGGCAAGTGCGGCGGTGTCCAGCAGAGGGTGCTGTGGTGAAAAAAGACCCGGGAACAGATATCCCATAGCTGTCCCTGCCCAGATTTGAGACTCTAAATGGGCAAAACCTGTACTTTACCCAACAAGGTGTCGGTGGAATAGTGGTTAGCATAACTGCCTCCCAGGTGGTTGACCTGGGTTCGATTCCCAGCCAACGCAGCCTTTTCCTTGATTTCCTCATCTACAGTATCTGATTACCTCTGCCACGTAAGAATTGTGCAATGTTTTGCCCGTAGTCAGCTGTGTTATGCCCAAACAATTTCCAAAAATGAAGGTGTGGCAAATGGACCATTTGTTGGTGCAGTTTTGGACAATGGTGAAGGAATTTGTTTTCAGGTTTTGCCTGTTACAGTCTACTTGCATTGGGGTCAAGTGGGAGTAAGTAACCCAGCAGATCCGTTAGATGAAGGTGGGGCGCAATAAAGCTTGTGGCACTTAGCATCCGTTTCATAATGCGGATTAGCGTCACCGACAAGATATATAGTATAGTGGCTTTGAAGGGACCCAAGGACGCTTAACAATAACTCACGAGGGTTATAAAAGTGTTGAGTATGTCGGCTAAAAATTGGCCAGACGACGGCTCGTATCTCGGAAAACTTGTCACTCGTAAGTGAAGACACCAGTGAACTGTAGGCATTCTGTTTATCTGTGTTGCTACCTCTGCTACATACAATTGCAACACTCTATAAATAATAATACAAAGTTTACTACTCAAGAAAAGAATTAAAAATGGACATTTGACAGTCATAATATTAATAATAATAGTAACACATTTATGTGCGTTTTTCAAGGGACTCAAGAACCTGCGATACAAATTTCCTAGTATGAGTGCTCTTGAAAGACATTATTGTAGTTTTCCTATATGTAACCTAAGTAGTTGCCGCCCCACCATTTGCTTTCCATATAAAAACACCACCGAGTCTTCCAGGATTCCATCTCCTTACCTTCTGTCTGGCCGTTCTCACTCGCGGGCACAGGAGTCGTTCCACTAGTTTCTCCTGCAGCATGATGGCATCCATGCTATAAATGCACCAAAGCTGCTGGCCGACGTGTCCGCCCAGTCAAAGAATAATCCGACGGGATCGGCACGGGACGCCCCGAGACACACAAAATAAACTCCCCTTCTAACTGATCTTCCCTGTTTCTTCCTCTTCCCTACACTCCTCTTTCCCCACAGCGCTCAGTCCGCCCTTGTTCAGACAGGTACACAGGAATTCACATAGTACCGAGGAAAACGGAAAGCCAGGCGAAGCGCGGCCAGAGGTGCCAATTTGTGGGAGGAAACCAGGGAAAGGCCTAAAAGAAATTCATTCATTTGGCGTGTGCGCCCTCCCCTTCAGAAAGAGTCTCGACTTCTCTGAGCTCAGCCTGAAAAGCCTCATCGAGAGCGAGAGCGAGAGCGAGAGTCTGTTTGTGCGCGAAGAGGAGCAAAGAGGCCCTTGTAGAAACAACACGTGAATCCACTGACATCTCCTCAAGCTGCGAGTACGGACCTGCAGTCACAACAACTGCAGTCTACCTGCGAGGGACGTCAACCTGTCCATCCGCATGCTCAGTGTTGTCACAATTTCATTTTAAATACCTGCCGTGGCTGCAATAGCACAGTCAAGCCAGGCCCATTGAGAAACAGTCACATAATCATTCTATAGAAAACACAACACATACACATTGGAGACTAAATGCGAAACAAAGAAATACAAATGCATGGCTGGAGAGTGCAGACGAAGGTGGCAAAAGTACTCATACTCCTTACAGAAGTACAGTGGTGCCTTGAGATTGAGTGACCCAATTCTTTTTATTTTCTTTTGCTTTGACTTGCGAGCAAAAATTGAAGACGTGAGCACTGTATGGTGGCAGTGAATTCCACTCAACTCACTTCACACCGAGTAGGAGTTTGTTTATTCAGATTCAATGATTCAGAAAAGAGAAAACACACTGTGTATGGACAACAATCGCATAGCTTTGCCTTAGAAAAGTCCACTTAACTCAGTGCTAACAAACAATATAAAACAGCAATGCGGCAATGTTAGAATGCTATAATACTCTTCGTCATCTGTCTGCATGGCTGTATTGTGCTGACCCCGTTGGCCAAGTCACACACACCAGAAGGAGAAACTGTTTAAACCTTTACAGTCAATGTTTTTATAAAACACAGTATTATAGAGTGGTATTTTTCTTATTAAAAAAAAAAACTAATTACAAAAATTTTTTTTTGTTTTTTTGGGGGGGAGGCCGGAATGGATTTATAGTATTATCATTCATTTCAGTGGGTAAAGTTGATTTAAGATACACGCGTTTTCACGGAATGAATTAAATTTACATCTCAAGGCACTATTGTACATATATTTGTGTAAAAAAAAAAAAATAATAAAAAAAAAAAGACTGGGAAGAGTAGAAGTTCAAATTCAACTGCTGTACTTAACTGTAAGTAAATGTAAAAAGTAGACTCTTAAATGTGGTTAAATTCAAAGGTAAAAAAGTAAAAATCAATATTGACTGTTAGTTTTACACGAGACGTGCTGTGATAAAAAACTTAAAAATTCTCTGCACACAACCGCTTTTATTAACTTAAATAGTGCTCGCCCTAGCTAGCATTGGCGCGACGTGTTCCCACACCTTTGCTAACTTTGTGAAACGACTTAACCGAGTAACGAAGAATGCTCAATGAGCTCATGATAACAACTGGAAAAAAATACACCATACTTGTATTGCATGTGTTTTTTCACATTAGATGGGAACTTTTGAACGCCAGAAACTGGTGGTTTCTTACGTCGGCATAAAAACACAACGCATTGGCCACGATTTCTTTTTTGTAGCCGACAACAGCTTGCCTTAAAAAAAAACTTGCAGTAGACAAACACGGTGTAACATACCGGGCATAATTCCAGTGGTTTATGATTCTGTATATGTACACTAGAAGTTGTTCAACTACTTTCCATAACACAGAAACTGCAAACTGTCTTTTGAATCTATGGATTTACGGGCCGGATTTTGCGGCTATGGAGAATCCAGGCGATTGCTTCCAGATGTGACAGTGTCGTGTGTGTGTGTGTGTGTGTGTGTGGGTGTGGGTGTGTCCCTGGCACATAAGATGTGGGCAGCGTCCTTGAAGTAAAAAAGCTGATCAGGCAACAGGCACACCCTGTCAAGATGTGACGTCCACTGAGTTGCATACTTCTACTCACCACCACCAGAAGGAGACACATTGCACACAAAACACGGACATAATGCTTTTATTTTGTTTTGTTTTTTCCGAGCTATGATTTTTCTACAGCACTTGTCCTAATTAGGGGTGCACCCTGGATTGGTCGCCAGTCAACCGCAGGACGCATAGCTCACATTAACACCTATGGACGATTTAGAGAATAAAAAAATAGGGTTGTGGGTGAAAATAGGGTTGTGGGTGAGATTACTTTTTTTTTTTTTTTTTTGCAACAAGGAGCAGTCTCAACAGATGGGGCAAAATAAATGTGTCAATGTGTTACAGTGGCTTCAATTTTTAGGAATTGTCACTGATGGTGTTGTGGTGCACTCGCCTGACTTTGGTGCGGGCAGCGTGGGTTCAGTTCCCACTCAGTGACGGTGTGAATGTAACTGCGAATGGTCGTCCGTGTCTATAAGTGCCCTGCGACTGACTGGCGACCAGTTCGGCGTGTAGTCCGCCTTTCGCAAGAAGCCAGCTGGGCTCTGGCGCCCCTAACCAAGATAAGCGGTGTTGAGAATGGATGGATGGGTTTTTAGAAATAAAACCTCTGCCTTGTTTTTGATGGGCCTTCTACGCTACTTTATTCTAAGGCTGGTGCTTGGAGATGAGTATTTATTTCATGTGGGATTTGGTGCCAAAAAAAAAAAAAAAAAAAAAAGCACTGGCCAAGAGGTATGATTCTTACTTGGGGTGTGCGATGTACTGGCTTCAAAACCTGTATTTGCCATTTGTTAATTAAATGCAGATAAGACCAACTTTGACAATAAAGCTGATTCTTCAAACTAATTTCCTGTCACTAGCTAGGACTTTGTGTGTGTGTGTGTGTGTGTGTGGAGGGGGGGGGGGGGGGGGGGGGGGCTTGACTTCTATCAACACCAGTTAATTGTGCAATTTTTGGACGTGTTCGGGTTTTGGTTGAAGTGACAGTGGAAGAGAGTGCAACATGTGTGCTATTCTTCATAAAAGAGAGGAGCAGATGTATCACAATAGCACCACAGACAAAGCCCCAATCCCCCTTTTGTCTCAGAAGCCAGCTGTCTTACACACACACACACACACACACACATCTTTAATTTCTGTCCTTACCTCTAATTACTACTTAATTACTTACATTTCAAGAGGCCAACGCAAGCAAATATTTGTTTTTAAGGGTCTTAAATGATTAGTGGATTATCAAAACTGTTGCATGTTAACGAACTAATCACGCTTGTACTAAAAGGAAATGACTTGTGTGCTTTGGCTCTTTGGCCACATTTAAATAAAAGTTTCAATGACGCCCTGTTGGACAGTCAGACGGCTCAACAGGCAGCCATCAGCTTGTTCCTCTCATGCATTCAAACGCATGAGATTGGAGGAAGCAATGCTACAATAAAACCCAGCAGACGATACACTTTTTCAACAGTCTGTCTTCATGAGACGCAGCACAGAAAATGGACGACCAAACTTTCTCCCTGTAGTCACAGAACAAAACATAAGAGTGGAACAAAGTCCAAAATTTACAAAAATTACAATAGACAATTGTGTCCCCACATGGCAGTTTGAGGCGTTGCCAAATCCTAACGTAATGCAAAAATGCTTACAAATAAATCCTTCCTCGATAGCACCAATTGAATAGAAGAGTACAGTGTGCCACCTGCCCAAAACAGTTTGCTTTTCTGCCTGAATTAAATCACGGAATTACAAGAATAAAGTCATAGTTTTATGAGACAAAAAGTAATAGGTTTACAGTAATACGTCACAATTTTGAAAGACTAAGGATTTTCTTTTTTGGGTCAAGAAAAATCTTATTTTTACAAGAATGAAAATCCACAAATAAAGAGAATTACAGTATGTGAATAGTCAAAATATGACAAGAATATTTGCAATTTTAGTTTAAAAAAAGTTGTCAATTATATATCAATAAAGACATTGATATAGGGTTTTAAATTATTATCCTTGTCATAAAGTCGTGATTTTGAGAATAAAGTCATGATTTCATGAAATAAAGTTGTCATTTCTCTTTTTTTTTTGTATTTATCGATTAATGTATTAAAATGACTTCATAATAGAGTATGTGATCAAATGTCTGCATGCACACTGGATGATAGAAGTGACCAATGAGTGTTGCTGCCTGAATGATTGAAACCAGAACCAATCTGCTGAATCGAACGATCTGGATAGACTTTCCGCTTACGCTTTGCGCCAACGCCTGCTCTAGAAGTTCAGTTTTCTCATCAGTGGCGGTAGTAGCAGGCATTGCACCGAGTGGTTTCTCAAGTAAAGATCCTTAACACTTACCATGGATGGCACATGGAGATAAAGGAAGCGATAGACCTTGAAGCCCCAACATCACACCCAGTCCCCCTTTTTTTTTTTTTACCATTTGACGAAGCAGCCTTTATGCCAGTGCTAATCTGACGGCACGTAGCCCCGCCTCCTCATCTTCAGGCACAATAGATGCTTGTCGGGTTGTGGAATAACACTTCCACCAACAAACCCTAGTAAAATGTCAATGTTTGTCAAAAATGTGCACCTCAGCTGGGACAGGCTCCAGCTCACCCACAAACCTAAAAAATTGGATGCCTATTCTTCACCTCTATTATTGCCCTTGAACGCCTTTAAAAACACATTTCAGTTGCGCGAAATGGATAGTTTAAATTTGGCCTAGAATGGTATGCTCCATTTAAACTGCCGAAAACATCTCAGCACCCCTTCGACGTTCCGTTGACTCTGAAAACAATACAAATAGCAGAATTTGCTTTTTCAGATCTCTGAGGGGGAAATTGAGCTCTTGACAAAATACAGCATCTATCCAAAATAACCTCTGTGTTCTTTAGGCAAACATTTAAGGTTGTGATAAACATTACATAATAATCTTCATGTGTTTCGTTGGCTTTACAATACAGCTCAGACATTTCCACAGAGCTGTAATCCGAATCTTATCAAGCAGACCCAATGCGTTGGTCACTTTGGATTTTGGAGGAGCGCGCATGGAAATGTGGGTCAGCCTTCAGCTAACTACTCAAAGCTTTTTGGAACAGTTGCGACAGAAAGCTGTAATAAAAAAATTACGAAATAAAAAAGAATACTTGCAGACTTAATTTAGGAGGAGGAGAAAGGGGACACAATATGGAAATTTTACTTTTTAACAGCTTGTGGGTGAATGAAGACTTCAAATGCAAAATCAGACATCTCCCTTTTTTGTGAATTTAAAATGTTTTGGGTTTTTTTCCAATGTATTTCTGGTTTCCAGGTTAAGGCTAATAATGATAGCTAATGTAGGGTATTCTAAGTTAATATAAATGAAGCAATTAGGAGGCAAATTTGGAAAAATTCCATTTTTATTAAAAAGTCTTTTAAAAAGGTCTTTGATGTCAAAGAAAACAATTGTCTCCAAAAACAAGACCAGCGTTTTCACATCTGTATAAAATTACACTGAAATAGTACTATGCATTGCAAATACAAATGAATAACAAGTAAGTGTACTTGAACGCTCTTGAACTAACCATTAACTTTAACTTTAAATGAGTTTCTCAGCCCATGACCTGATCAGCTAGACCGGGTGAAGATCCAGCGACACTTTCAAAAGATGGCCAGACGCATATCATGCAAAAACACCCACATCCCCCCGCAAGTGTGACAACCTTGTTATCCTGTCAAAGCAGAAAGCTAAGCAGAGCTGCATTGTCTTTATAGGGGTGCTTGCTTTTATGTCCCACTAGTACGCAAGTAGAAGCCCCTTTAGTCAGGGCTACCTCGTAACTTTGCATCCATTGTAATTGTGCATTACTGCCACCTATAGGACGGGAGTGGAACTGTTGTTATTCCCAACATCATCAATTTACCAATCAAATTGGTTAGATGTTTTGGATTGTTTGACCTTGGCCGAGATCTACACTCTACTTAGAGAGAAGAACGAGTGGACATGCAGATAAATGTATCGCACTCAACATCTGTTCACTACTCCTCAGGGGACAAGCAATATGATGGAAACAATAGAATACTTGATATGCATATGAATTATTAATTGTTACTCCAACACGTAGCTCACTCTCTCTAGAATAATCAAGCTATCACTCCTATTATATGTTTATCAGCCAAAATATTGTAAAATATACTATGTATTGTAAGATAATAATAATAATGCATGGAAAACTTGAAATTGTATCAAAAAGTTACATCGTTTTTGATCAAATGGTTAAAAGATGCAAAGATCCCACAAAGATATAAAATTTGAATTTTAAACATTTTGGGATATGAAGTCAATCGATACAATATTCCATATTCTTTTATTCCTGAAATATTTATTTATATATATATATATATACAGTTTAACAGCAAATGTTTTCACAAGACCACTTGACTACTTCAGTAGCAACACCATAAAAATCCATTTTAACCAGTGATAGGAAGTGCCCAGAGTGTATTAACCCTTGCACAACCACACAAGCTTATCAATGGGTCACTATAGTGGTGTCCACCCCTTCACATCAGAAAGGAAAAAGAAAAGAAAAAATACACTGTTGCCTGGCAACATTTTATCACAGCACACGGGAAGTGATGGAAACATCCACCAAATGTGAGCGCCGTTAAGTTGGACGTTCTCCAGCTCTGCACAGTCCAACGACAGCCCAGCTGGGTCACGTGGAGATGAGGACGTGATATGTGGGAGTGAGACGAGGAAGACAGGAAAAATTGGAAAAATGTCAAAAAGTAAATACTGTGCAATCTAAATATTGAAATGCTGTCCAACAATTGGATTGGATTGAATCCTTCAGACATTATTCTAATCTTCGTTTTCCAGCAAAATTAATGAGCTTGTGTGTGTGTGTGTGTTGCAACCATGTGACCACAAAATTATTTGTGGCTGAACTGGATTTGATCCAACTGTGAATTTCTGTGAGAGAGAAAAATCTGTCTGGGTTTGCTTATCTGCCAGGAAAGGGGCTGTGGGTGGGGGTCATAATTCAATCAGGAGACTAAACAGCACCTGACAAACAACAGGAGTGGAACTGACACCTGGATTCAGAAGATACTAATGCATCAAGGAGATTGTTCAGTATGTAACTAAAGGAGTATAGATCAATATTTTCCAACCTTTATTGAGCCACTTTGGAAAAATCTCATGAAACACCACCAAACAAAAACATGACAAAAAGTAGATATACTGTCAACTTAATGAGTTTTTCTCAATTTACTCACAAAAGTACAGTGCTACCTCAACTTGTGAGCGACCGACTTAGGAGTTTTTCAAGATACGAGCTGTTGCTCAATCGCAAGGGCACATGTAGACAAACAAGCATTCACAACTATGGACAATTTAAGTCTTCGATTAATTTTATCTTTTTGGAATATGGGAGGAAGCTGTAGTATCCGGACAACATAAACATGCCAACCTGCTCTGAGATTCAAACCCAAAACCTGAGACGCCAACCACAACACAGCACTTATTTCTGCATTTTAGTACATTTTGTGTCTCACATTTGCACATCACTGCAAATCCCTCCAGTCACGTGACTCACACATGAGTGTGCGCATCCATATCGTGGATGTGACCTAAATGTGTGAAGCACACCGCATGCTCCCCTATTGCTTGTCTTGTTTATAGGGCAAGGAACTGCATCTGGTAACTTAACGATAATGGATGACACAGGCCTCCCTATAGAAGTTAGTAGAAACAGTGCTATAATTTAAATATTTGAAAAAGTACATTTCATAACTGATCAATCAATCCTGTAACTGCAGTAATTTTCGGGTTTTTTTTTAAATTCAGAATTTCTGAGTATTTCTATGAGTGCCCTATCAAGAATTAAGGGGATTGGTGGAAATTGCCACTGTGAGAGTGTCATTAAACAGTTAATAGCATTGTGGCCTTACATCACCCTCCTCAGCCGCCCAATAATCCCATTAATCATTTGGAGATTCAGACGCGCGATTATGAGTATTGTGATAATAATAAGCAAAACTGCACTTTCCCTTCTGTTACAACTCAATGAGTTTGGGTAAGGAAAAAGCTCTGAGACGAGTGCAGCCATTCAAACTATAATAATGACCATGTTGTTAAACATAATAGCTTCCTGACAGCGTCACTCAAAACTGAACATTATTATCTTTGTCAAGGTACAATTTTTGAGACAGCTCTTGTATTGGATGTTATCAGATTGTGCAGGTTTACCGAATGTTATTGTAAAATCTGGACACATGGGCAAAAAATAAAAAAATAAATAAAAATAAATATTAAAAAAAATAAAAATAAAAATAAAAATTAAAATGCATATTTTCATTTTATTCAATTGCATACAGTATATGATATTAAAGGGCTCGTATTTTACCAAACCAACTTTTTCTCGTCTTTGGAATGTAATATTGGCTCTATAGTGCCTTGGTGTGAAATATGAATTCAAATCGTCCACGCATTCTAGTTCTAGACGTTTTTCTGCCAAGAAGCTTGAAATAAGGTCATTCGAATTTCTCTAGCTTATCTACATCACTAGCGAAGATCTCCAGGTCTTCTACACGGAGGCAACCAATTTAGAGGTTATATGGACAAAGTGGATACAAAACTGGGTCAAACAGAAGTAGCTGTGAGAGGGGCCTTTTCTGGACTCTAGTATGACAAAACCAGTGTTTTTGTTTTTGTTTTGTTTTTTTAATTAAATTGACACTTTTATTCCAAGCCCATGTTAGAGAGTCACTCTATGGAGGTATAAATAGACAAAATATGGGACCTTTAATATGATTTGTCATGCACAGGTTGCTGCTTGTTGCAAGATTCATGTGAGCACGATGCAATACCTCAACATTGGCGTCAATTGCCAATGTATCAAGACATTAGGGAAGCACTGTATTATTCATCCATCCGACCATCAAATTTTTAAATAAAATAAAATAAATAACAACATTTAAAAAACAGCTAAAATAAGTAAAAAGATAAAAATAAAAAATATATAAAATAATCCAAGCTACACAACAAAAAACATATATCAATATGAAAACAAAAATAGAACAAATATAAAAAATTTAATATATATAAATAGTAAAAAAAACATACATAACACATATATATATGTGCGGCATGGTGAACATGTGGTTGGGGTGTCTGCCTCACAGTTCTGAGGACCGGGGTTCAATCCCCGGCCCCGCCAACTCTAAATTGTCCGTAGGTGTGAATGTGAATGCATTACATTCATTATATTACACTGAAAGACGTTTACTTGACCCAACATGATGACTTATTAACTGTGTTTCAAGTATGCCACTTTTAATCACTGTCCAACTTAAGAGTGGCATATTAAGTATGCATAGTCAGCACATGCAAACATGGGGGAGAAAGGACCTGGGGGTGGGGGAGAAGGGGTGATGTGGGGGTCCATGGTCAACAGAGCCCTCATCATACATAATGTAGTGTGAGAGCTGGGTTTCGATTCTAAATGGAAATAAAACGGCAGTAGAAAAAAAATGATAATTGGTGAGGGAAGGAGGAGAGGATGGGCATGATGGATGCTGCTCCACTTCTAAAAATGAAGAATCCAGCCAACCCCCCCCCCGCCCCCTCCCGCCTCCCCCCCCATCGTCCTTCACAATGCATTTACAACGAAAAACATCCTCAGAAATATGACATAAAATAATAATAATGACAATAAATGATGTATCTTACCTCGGCGGTGTCCTCTGTGGGCCACGGCAGACGCGAAGGATTCGAGGATGGAGGAGGAGGAGCAGGTGCAAGGATGCGCAACGACGCCCAGAACACACACACACACGAAGCGCTTATTTTCTTAATTCAACGCGTTCCAAACGAGAGAAGCAGCACAAAATGAGGCTCACCCGTCTTGACCGGAATCCGGCTCTTGTATCGGATGCTGGCCGTCATCTCAAGTAGATGCGCCCGGCTCGGCTGCCGCACACACGCACGCACGCACGCAGCAAGAGGGAGAGGGGGGAAAAAAAGAAGAAAAAAAAGCAAAAGAGGCCCAGCAGCTAGGGATGGAAGCCCCGCCCATCTACCAGGCTCGGCCAATCAGCTACCAGCCGGAAGTGTAGTGAAAGGAGGACACTTTCTTTCGTCACACAAGATGTTGACACCTTTTAGCAGTTAAAAGAGAACAATACTATGATACTGGTACTTAGTAACAGTATCATACGAATACTCACTCGACATTAGGTATGTTGTATACAAAAATTGTGTCAACATGCTTGCAGCTTATTTGATCTGTCTGTCCAGTTTTATCGTGCGATGTGCGTCACTTGTTATCGGTTTGTATCTTTTATTTACCGTACACATTGTATTTATTTTGGCATTGAGGATAAGCGCTTTGCAAAATGGATGGATGGATGGTCTTTTAATCTCAGATGACGTGCAGTGAGCCACTGACAGTCAGTTTACACATTTAAAGTATGAGCCAAACAAAGCCATTAAATTAGCAGCCTGAAATTAAAAACGGGGTAAACTGGTATTTTTCTGACCTGATATTTGAAACTGATCTTTATTCGGAGGCCTGTGAATATTCTCATTCATCCAGCTTACTGTATTCTCAGGGCATTGAATTGATCGCAAGACATTTCACTTCTCATCTGAACAGTCACTCCGGCATTTGTCTTTCTTTATTCATTTGTCTTTCATTTGGAGCAAAATTTGGGAAAGACCTGACTGCAGCTGCTTTCATTTCAGTCACACGCACAAGTTTGTTTTCATTTTCCTGAATCAAGTCTGTACATGCACAGTAAGATGTACTAGTCCATTGGGGAGGAAGGACAGGGGGTCAGTCAAAATGATCATGATGGTCTAACCATTTTGGATGTTTTTAATTAAGACTACTGTAAAACAACAGTAACTGCTTGAAATCAAAGAAAACTTTACTAATCCGTTTTTATGAGATGTTTGGGGGTCCCTGGAGATCCCGAGGCAGTTGCCTGTGTTTGTCTTATGGCAGGCCACCTTTGTGAGGCAGAATACTGTCTGCCTCACCTTGTGCTTTTATGCAATCAGCAAAACTCACTATGTAACACAAATATTAAATACATTAGCCCGACTATATAGTAGGTAATGTGCTACATAAAGCAGGATTTACTGACAAAGTAAATAACTTCAAAGGGAAAATGTTAAGCCTCCAAGAGACAGGACAAGCACTTTGAGAAGAATACCAGTTTAATAAAATCTTGCAAGGACACAGTTCAAATACAGCCTGATGGCGCTATGAAGAGTCTGCCTATTTCTCCTTAGGCAAAGTCCTTTAAACACTTATGAACAGGCAGTTATCATCTGCCTCATGCAACTGGAGCCCCCCAATCACAGACGTCTTGCTTTTGTCTCACAGCAAAGCGAAAACACATTAGATAGAGAACGAAACAAGGTCTGCTTTCTTATTTCTTATCCTTGCACTAAAACAAGATTGCAGGAGGTTGTAATTACAGTCCAAAGGGAGATATTTTACAAATCAATAATAAGGAAAATATTAAAAACACATTGTGCAATAAGTAAACATATAGCTGAACTAATACCTCTGTCGATCAAACTTGAGCATTATTACCTTTGTAAAGGCAGACATGTTTGATACATCTTTAGTATTGGATCTCATTAGGTGATGCTTTTGGGTACTTAACGTTGTGGCCACAGTCCATTATTTATTCAGAGGAATAAACAAGCACAGCAATCAAACATTATAGAGCAGTGATGCTCATTGGCAAAGGTGTTACTTCAGCAGTCGTATGACTAACAGCAAATAACATAACATATAACATAACCAGGAAGTAGAAATATGTATTTTGTAAACAAACTTTTATTTCAGTGGATGTACACCTAATCAGTCATGGTTAACGAGTGTACATTTTGGTTAACAAGTACATTTGCATAACAGTATAAAATAGAACTGTGAATGGCACATCAGTGATGCCATGCGAGTACACAAAAGAATATTTTTGACATGAAAATGCCAAATTGACTACAGCTCATTTGGCCATGATCGAAAGTCTAGACAGTGGTGCCTTGACTTACGAATTTAATTCGCTCTGTGACCAGAATCATAACTCAAAATACCAAATTAAAATAAATGGAAATGCCCTTCGAGCCTCCCAAAATAAACAACAAAACATTTATTAAATTAAAAAAAACACCACTACTTACTGTATGTAATAACATAATAAAATAGAATGTAAAGAATTAAAGTTTGTTGATTATGATCTTATGCTTTACTGTAGTTCATTGTCCTGCTTCTGGGGTGCGTGTCTTGGCAACCAGGTGACAGTATAATACATAGAGATATACATTTTGATCTGTGGTAATATTAATCCTTTTTCAGAGACAATAAATATGCCTGTCAGCATTGTTGTATGCTTTCTGCAAGTGATGCCGCTGTTTGTGTTCCAATATAAATTGCTTTAAGCGTTACAACACTGCTACGTGGATGCTAGTTTATTAGCCTGTCTAAGGCGTTTCCCAGTATGTGTTAGCATGAAGCTAGCACACTAACGCAAAGTTATGTGGTTTAGTTAAATACACACAACATGTAATGGTCCTTGTTTTATGTTTAGCTTTACAGTAAACTTCAGCTGGCAGTGGCAATAAACCGGTTGAAACTGTCACCATCTTGCGCTTGAAATTAAACTTTTTACTCGCAAAACATCCATCCATCCATTTTCTGTGCCGCTTCTCCTCACTAGGGTCGCGGGCGTGCTGGAGCCTATCCCAGCTGTCATCGGGCAGGAGGCGGGGTACACCCTGAACTGGTTGCCAGCCAATCGCAGGGCACATACAAACAAACAACCATTCGCACTCACAGTCACACCTACGGGTAATTTAGAGTCTCCAATAAATGCAAAAAAAAAGGCCAATTGACAGTTCATATCTCAAAAAACGTAAGTGGGGTCAGTCGTAAGTCGATGTACCACTGTATTGTAAATAGAGACTTTTGCTAAACATGAGCTTTTTGTAGTGAAGACAGTGACGTCATACGCCTCATAAGTACCACTATAGTAGCAGCATGGTACTTAAACACCATCTGTGTTATTTTTATGATTATTATTACTGTATAGTTGCCTTAGACATTTTTGTGGATGGAAAAGGTGACAAAAAGACATGCTCATGCTCTAGTGTGTGACATGAACAGACGCAAACAACTTTCCACATGTAACAGTGGTCATAAAAGACCCACAATTGGCTATTATTAAGACTGAAGAGAAAACCTTTTGGTAAACGCGAGTGTGATCGTATCTGATCATCCGGCAGCCTGACAGATCATAATGTAAAGATAATGATGAAATCCACCAGTGAATTTTAATTCACTGTAAAGCCATGTAGAAAAGTACAACATAAAAAACATCTATTTATTTATTTTTTTTAAACTAAAGAGTCATGCACTGAAGGCAAGTAAGGCAAGACGGAAGGACAAATGAGGCATGGAGGTGCAGACACCTGGATCCTAAAAACTTTTGCAGATTGTATAGGGTGACAGCATTGTGTGTATGTGCGTGTTTAGTTTCACTCGTCTGATTTCATCTTCATCTGCGCCTGCATCTGAGCGATCATCTCTTGCATGCGTCTCAGCTAAAGGAAAGGGAAGAAAAAGAGCAACAATACAAGATGCTGATAACATGGAAAGGGAGAATACATTTAACATTTGGAAAATTACTGCATAAGTATGCATCCAGTCAAAGCTCCTGAGCTATCTACCGCCATCTTGTGGGAAGAAGGGGGAACTGCACAAGGTACTTATAGGATTTATTTCTCTCTCTCTCTCGCTCTCTCTCTCACACTTTTTACATTTTAAATATTTCATTAGGCATGAAAATTAAGCAGTTGAAATTAAATTGTTTATTCATTTTGGTTTTATAGTTTATTTTAAATATTTTTTTACTTATCATATAAAATTGCTTATGAAACCAAAGGTAAATGTCAACTATTACACACACATAAACAATGCAAAAGTATAAAAATAAGTAATAAAAATCTGTTATATACATTTTTTTTTTTTTTTTTTTTAAAGGTGACAGTGTCATTGGTAAAGCGGCAGATTAAAACAGGTAGTCAATGTATAATAAAAAAATAACAATAATAAAACGTATCTATTTACTATAGGAACAATTATAATTGCATTTGTAATGTTATCATTCAATTAAAACAAAAAACTGTATATAATGTAATGTATATTATTTACTTATTGAATTCATATATATATATATATATATGCACACACACACACACAGACAGCAATTAACAACTAATTCCAATTTATCCTTTTCATCCTCTTTTAAAAATGTAGCTTCAAGATAAATTTTGTTTGCTTCAAGTATTTAGCCCAATAGTCCTGTGGAATGCAAATACATATTTCATATCAAATCAAGTAAGTGCTTCATCCAAAATGCAGATTGATTAATTGGTGTGAATCAAGGACATGTGGTTTATATTGTTCTAACTTTCTTTGATGCATTTCAACAACAACAAAAAAACTATACAATAAAGCATCGGATTCCAAAAGGGCCATTGTCTATGCATTTCTTTTTTTCAAATGGAGGTCATTCCCACCATAAAAGTGGGCCAGGACATCCGGACAGGAAGTGAGGTCATATCCTGTTCGACGTGTATAATATTCTTTACAAACAGCCGTGATTGCACCGGGCTACTCACGATGGTAACACAAACAGGATCATCAAGCGCAATTAGGAAGCAGATCATTGCCAAACGACGTGCACGCTGCATGGGCCAAACGCATAAACATACATACCCAAGATAACAAACTATTGGATGTGTGTGTGTGTGTGTGTGTGTGTACCTCTGCCTCTTTCTGTAGCAGTATCTGGTCTTTATCCATCACATCCTCATCCACAGCTCTACAGGGAACCAAAGATTGCAGGATTAAATGTGGAAGAGAGTAGCTCCTCTGGGGTATTATTTGACATAAAAGCCTCTTACCTTCCTGCTCTCTTCAGCCTCTCTGAGCGGAAGTTCTCATAATGCAGGTCCTGGGTCACCTCCTGCAGGTCTTGCATGTGCGTCCTGCAACGAGGACACGACACATGCCATTTGGTCTTCAGACTCTGGGGGCTAAGTAGCGCTGGCTGCAAATTTCTGAAGCCGCTGGGAGAACCCTCAGGTCAGCTTCTCAGGACTCACACGAGCATGGTACGGAGCTTGAGGAAGTCATTGTGCTCTGGGTTTTCCACTTCCACGACTCCCCATGGGTACAGGCGACCGCGGATCTTCTTGCCCTTTACCTCGATCAGCTGGTTGGAGCCAATCACAGCAAAGGGAATGCTGGCCTGGGAAGTGAAGATAAAGGGTCATCTAAACCGAGACTATTGTGGAAAACTCAATCCATTTCAGTAGTTCAATTTGATCTATTTACTACAAGTAAAAAAAAAAAAAGTCATTGACGTATAGTGACAGGCAGAACAATTAAATGTTCTTCCACCTGATGGCAGAAGGTACAGTTAGTTGGCAAATTGACATGAGATCATGATAATGTCAGTATACAGCGGTAACTTTTGCGGTACGAAACGTTTCGCTTTGACTTGCGGCCAAAAGTTCAAGATATGACCGCTAGATGGCAGTAGCGAACTCAAATCAACAGCAGCAGTTTGCCATAGAGTGAACAATTCAAGCTGTTTATTGGCACACCCAGTTGAAGTTTACTGTCAAACTTACCATAAAACTTAGAATTACACATACCGCCATAGATAGGCAAATGAATAGCATCCATCTTGCGGAGTTATAAACCTTTAAGCAATGGACATTAAAACATCAACGGTGCAACCACAGATGTAGAAAGACAATATAACAACAGTCACAGGTGTATATTATTTATTTTCTGCAAAAATCGACTGATATTACGGAGTCAATTAGTTGTGAAACTTATCTTTTGGTGTCTGCATGTCTGTATTATACTGCCCCCTGGTGGCTAAGGCGTGCACACCAGAAGGGGCACAATGTGGGACTGGAACCGATTGATGGCATTGCCATTCCTTTCAATGGGGAAAGATGATTTGAGTGTTTTGAACAAACTAAATTTGTAAATCAAGGCACCACTCCATTTACCTTTAGTGACATTTTTGTTTGGTGGTGGTGTCTTGAGATTTTTTTTGTTTTATGTAAAATATGTACCTTGACTTAGGTTAGAAAACACTGAACTAGCTGAACCAACAGCATAGATGCTTCAAGACATTATTAATAGACAACCAACTCCACACAAATAGACACAATTCTTAATCAATTTATCATTATGTCTGTCCCTCCTTCGTATAGCTTTGTTCCAAATTAGAATTTTGCACCACACCAAAAGTTTGTCAGTTTCATGCGTCCAAAGCGAGGAGTTTTAGCATATTAGCCTCGCTAGTCCCTTTCACACTGCCTGGAAAAGTTGATATTGTTCCATCTTTTTTTCCACTGTCACTGTTCTATACAAATAAAGGGGACAGACACAGAATAGGGTTTAAGATTTTCCACTGAGAAATATCATTATTTCAGCATATACACATTTTTGTTCCGTGGTGTGCAGTGAGATTTTTCAAATGGAAAAGATGCCTTGGCTCAATAAAGGATGGTAAACGCTGATATAGACATTGAAAAATGTCAAGGTTTTTATTTTTTTATTTTGATTATCATCTTTTACAACGAACAAAATCCCCCCAAATCCACCATCTCAAGGAATTAGATTACATCAACAGTTAAAATGATTTTTAATATAGAAATTAGGTAGCAATTGGCCTTCTTAAAAGTATGTTGTGTGTTTATGACGCTCTATGAGTTTCACTTTTTGATGTGAACTACCGTATTAAATGAACTTTTCAACAATGTTGCAATTTATTGTGACGCACTTGTACATGTAGAGGTGTGTGAATGGACCTGAAGGTCAACAGTATCACCAGCAGGCGGAGACATAGTTAAAGCGTGGCCGCACTCACTTTGAGGACTCTGGTCTGCTCCTTGAACTCCTCATCCTCGTCCGAGTCTGCATCAGGTAGCTGATAAATTCGAATTCCGTGCTCAGCGATCTCGTCCAGAATCTGAAATGGAGAAAAAGGGTGAGCTGGCTGGGGTCATGACCCCTTAGCGAACGCTCCCTTTTTGAAGCCTCTGTGATCCTGAGCCAAAGCAGATGTGGAAACCTCCAAAAATGTTTCATAAAACTAATACTCTGAGGAGCACCTACACATCCACACTAAAACAGAAGTCTTTGTTTCAGGAACGCTGGCTCTCGTGGTGAAAATACAGCTGCAGTTGGGAGCCATAAACAGAGAAGGAGGAAGCCTCACGGACCAATAGGTGGGTGGGAGCACATATGCATGTTGTTGCGCCAACACACTAATTAAAATCCCTGTGGAGGACACAAGTGTGGAGACAGAAAGGGGGTGGCAGGTGAAAAATAAGTCGCCTGTGTGTGTGTTTCAAATATAAACCGAGTCATAAAGAGTCAAGTTCTCACAGTCTTCCATTCAAAGGCTATAGAGGGCCGAGACATGTTAAAACAAAGGAGCTTTCTTTCCCCTGACCATGGGACACATGTCAGTATTTATTATTCTAAACATCAAGGCAGCATTTGTCTTTTGTATTTCCAGGAGTGTATTGTATTGCTATGTAACGCAGCCAAAAAACGTCAAGCCTCGTTTTCCTGACTTTTGGGGCCACTTTCATGTCGGGGAGAGTATAAAGGGACAGCGGTGAGTCAGCTCCGATCCCGGGAAGTGAGAGCAGGTTTTCCTACTGAGTGCAGCTCCTGTTTGTACACTTGTTATGGCTAAAGCTTGTTTTCTCAGTGAGGCATATGTGCATCTCGTACGTGTGTGTGGGCGGGAGGGTCGGCTATTGTTGTGGTGCAGATGTAAAAACAAACATGCTTTGGAGAGCGTGACACAAGACCGGGGCTTCTTCTCAACGGCTCCAACATGGAAGGCGGACAAACAAGAATTTGGTTCAAGCAGCGACTGGACAGTTTCGTAAAGGTCTGCACTCAGTGAGAAAATAAACATGCTTCACACAATGGCAGGAAACAAAGAAACAAACAACAAACCTTCAGTACAGTAGTTCTATGGGGATTTGATTGGATTCATTGGTGCTCTTTTTGATATTTTTATCTACATTCCAAGACGTCGTTACATTCTAACAATTTGCCCCACACTTGATTATTATTTGTCCGAAACGAAAGAATGATGCAACAGAGGGAGCAGAGATGAGCTTATCTTTACATTTAAATATTCAGGGGGTCCTCAATTCCATTTCTACAGCGGCCTCTTAATCCTACGCCAGAACACGCCATCGTCTATCATTAACCTGAGTTCACGCAGTAGTAAAGTCATAATTATAGTACATATTTGTATGAGAAACCTCCAGGCCATAAATACCCTCATAAACCAAGGATCTCCTGTCATCAAATGAATGGCCTACTAATCAATCCCTAATCATCATCAAAATGTATGACAACACCATCTTACCCGTTTTTAGGTCACAATGTCGATGCATGAAGCTTCGCCCGTTCCTTCTTAGTGATTTTTTTTTTTTTTTTTTTGACACTTGATGTGGTATGCTTTGTAGCTGTTGGTTTCCTTCTCCATACTTTTCTCTTCCCATCATGATACAAGTTGACCTTGGTTTCATCTAACCAAAAACTGATTTTAGAAAAGACTATTAGAGACTTTTGAAGGTGTTTACTGGGTTCCCTGTTCTTGCATGTCGCAAGTATTGCAAAATTTACACTTTTCTTTTGTTCTTACTCTTTACTTTCCGTTTTCAGTGGCATCTTATCTAGACAGCAGTTGGGACTGACTTAAATGTGCCAAATAGTGAAATCAATTTTGCCTACAGTAAGTCAAGATGGCAACACACACTGATAAGAGCCATAGTTCAAATTCAGCATGACAGAAGATTTTTTTAAATGAATTTACCATGCCCATTTCCTATTCGTGGAAAAAAAGTCAATTTAAGAATGTCATGAAAGAAGACAAATAACCACTACTCTGCTCGATCTTGATCTACTTCCTATTGTTGCATTTTACCCATTGTGAAAAGCAGGTACTACCATCTACCATCTATAGTCCCTGCTCACCCAGGGTTCCAAGCATCCATATGATTGACATAAATCACCGCTGATTGCTCCTTTGTTGAGCAGATTCCTCATCACCTTGTCATTGTAGCCTTTGAGGAGACGCAGTTTAAAAATGACCAAACTAAACATGCACGCTAACATTAGCTTAGCCTCTACCTGTGCCTTTGCTCTGGATGCAGCAGTATAATCAACCTGGTCCATCACCAATTCACGAATCGCTATTCGCGAAACACCATTCGCAAAGTCACCTAGGTGAAATCATTTCTGTAGAACATAACTAAAAGTAGTCGCTAAACAAATGCACCTATTCACACCTGCCTGTGTATTTTTGTGCTCTCTCTAACACCCTAAGATGTCACCCAAATGCGGAGCTTCATCTAAACCTCCTGGATAAGTTTCGGCTGCAATATCCTGTCATTATGGATGCTGATTGCTGTACAGTAGGGAAAAAAAAAAAAAAACAGTGATATGGAAGATTGTAGAATATAGTTACGATGGTATAAAAATAAGAAAGTCATCGGAATGGAGTCTTCCTTGGCCATGTGGAATACGGACTGCAGAAAGAAGAACATCCCCCTCGGATGGGAAAAGAGAAATGGAGTGCACCAGCAGTTTTCTATGGAATAATGGGTGAAAAAAAACGTTTTACTGGCTGCTGATTTCAAAACTAGTTAATCAATTTTTTTGTGTATATGTAAATATATCAGGGAATCATACAGAAGTAAGCTATGATATAATGTATTGATTGACGTTGTGGCCCGCAACGAAAATTGGACATTTTAAACTCTTTTTACAGGCAATTGTAAAAAAAAAAAAAATAATAATAATAATAATAATTTAAAAAATGGTGTTGTTGGCTCCAAGTCTCGTAAATACTGGATGACTGTATCATCCACTTGGCAGCAGCGGTCTATTTTAAGGCTGCCCTCAGTCTCCTCTTGAAAACAATTCCTCTTCTCACTGTGGCCGACAGTAAATATAGGAGACCGTCGTTTCCTCCACCCTTGTGGATTGTTGTGTAAAAGCATACAAAGTGGCTAATTAATCAAGGCATGTTGGATGTTTAGTGCATCATCATTGCACAAACATGGGCTGTTGTCTACAGCAGATCTTGCTGAATCAAACTCTGCAATGTGGTTGTTTGCAGAATAATGATATGTGCTCAGCAACATGTGGCAACTCAAAAGGCGTGATACCTGTAATCATAAACAGGTGCCAGAATCACTCCCGCCCTTCCTCCAAACCCTTGTTGTCTCCTGCAGCTTTACTTAATCCCTCTTGGTTCACCACACTCTCCTCCTTGTAGTTGTGTATTTTTGTTGGCGCACAAAAGTTGGCACCGGGAGCCATCTTGATTTTATGACCACCCTGTGCAGCTACAAGACACCCCCCCCCCCCTCACTCCGAGCTGTTATGCTTGGCTATGCATCGCAACTCAGTGACGTCAAGGCAGCAAACAATGCCCCTCGAGAGTCAACCTCAATATTAATTAGAAAAGGAAGCCTGAGCTTCTGGTTAACACTGTAGCTTAATATGAAGCATTGTTTCTGGAAAAATATCCATTCAGGCATTATGAGAAATATTTGGGCGGGGGTTGATATTTTCCAGCTAGATGTAGTTTAAATCCAGTAGGATTCAGCCCAAAAAAATAGTTACCTGCTAACTATTCATAAAGCCAGACATGGGGTGGGGTTGCACAAGAGGTTAATAGCAAAACCTGTAATTATAATGGAAACTCATCATTAAAGTAATCAACCATTTAATCCTGCTGACCTGCAGAAGGAATAATATTTTGCTCCTTCTCACAAGATAAGGCTCAAAAACTCCGCTAACACCTTCTGAGGGATTACAAAAAGTTGACAATGTAACAAAGAAACGAGAGCAACAGGGGGTGTGACTGTGATAAACTGTGACCACACACACAACAACGCATAGTTGAAATCACCGTTGTTGAAGACAGAACCGAGCCTCTTCTGGCCTGGCCGACCACTGGGAACAATACTTGGAAGCAGAAATGAGCTCGGGAGCGCTCTGAGGAAATCAACAATGCTGAGTGAGAGAGCGCGCGCGAGTGAGAGCAAAATCCAACGAGAAAAGAAAAAAAAAAAAAAAGCACACTTGAAGAGGCGGAACTCCATCAAGCTTCACTAATTACTCTCTGTAAATGTACAGAAAAGCTCTCTTTCTGCCCCCAAATGCACTTGCTCCTGAGGAATGTGCACCACAAAAGAGGAAAGGACCAAGAAAAACATAGCCCACTGAGAAGAGCGACTAGAAGTAACATTTATGTAACCTCCAAGCTCTCTGCCAGCTTCTGCGGAGCCTCTGTGGGGACAAATGCTATGCATCACTTTGGAATGAACTTTATTAACATGTATCATCATGATAAAATCTACTTTTTTGACTCCATGCAGCGGTTATACTAGGGTAATGGTTTTGAGCTAGCAAAGAGAATAATGTGTAAATGAGATTCTTGTGGAAATTACAAACTAAGATATGAAAACTCAGAAATACACTGAAGCTAGAGAAAGAATGTTATATTTTTACGTGGATCACATTTCACTGATTCATATCAGTGGACAGACATTTGTATTGCATGCTGCGCTGCCCATGGAAAACATGAATAAGAATAAGAAGTCTTTTCCAGATCCTTGGTTTGCCATTTGTGTAGTCACATTTTACGTGCTCTCTTTATCTTGATAAAGATGGCGTCGAAGCCCTGAAAGTATGAACTGGTTTTAAGAAGGTATGTCGAAGGGATACATTTCGACTGAAAAACTAACATCTTTGTTGGGTGAGGAACTAAGTTTGGCCTGGGTTGTTAGTCGAAGTTAAAGACAGCACTTCTGGTGCTTTTTTTAATCTTTGTTTTTTTAATAAATTCATCTGTAAGTCATTTATTTTGAAAGATAATGTTGTAGATATCGCATCATGCATGTTGGGTTCATTGAACACTTAATTGTCCATAGGTGTAAATAGGAGTCTTAATGGTTGTTTGTTTATATGTGCCCAGTGATTGACTGACCACCAGTTCAGGGTGTACCCCCACTTCTTACTTAAAGAAAGGTGGAATAGGCTACAGCCCACCGGCGGTCATAATGAGGACAATTGGTCTAAAACGCATTCATTTATTTAAAAAGTTGTTTTTCCAAAGTTGGCGTTTTCTGTCCAATGCACAGGTGACGTTTAACAGAGTTTCACATTTAGATAAAAATGGTCCTGTGTGGTCAGTCCCTGAGATACACAACAAGTGTATGTCTGTAACCAGGAAACATTTGTCAAGCTAACTGTTGTCCCCGGGGAATCTGTCTGAGGATGAAGGCACCTCAACAATACCTGATGATGAACTAGGGGCCGCGTCTCTCACATAACTGGCTGCCATCTTAATCTCTGATCTCGGGTAATCTGGCGTCAAGTCTTGGGAAAAATAGTCAAGGGGAGGAGCCGTAGCACAAGTGATTTTTGCATCTCCCACCCTTCTGAGCTGCACACGCTGACATAAAGTGGCACTGTAAGAAACAATACCGCTGTGTGCACAGGATTAAAGATCCTTCACGCACATTCCACATAGATCCCATCAGGGTCTGAGGGACAGTACAGACTGGAACAGACCGGACCAGAACAGCTGGATTTGTTCTAATGGAAAGTACAGAGGGAGTCAGTGCCGCCTTGGTAACATCGAGGCATCACATGACTTAACAGTTATTAACATCCTCGCACACCTTATTCCCTCCCATTGTCTTGCTATCGGACTTAGTACTGTTAAGACCACCCATCGTTCCCTGTGATCAAAGTGCATGGAAGAGGAACAAATGTGCCATTGAAGTACTATTGTATTTAAGGTAGATTTAGAAAGGCGACAGTTTGAGGCATGCATTTTTCTACCACACATCACACTTTGTCGTTGGTCACCAAATCAAAAGGGTCTCTAGAGTAAAAAGAGACCCTGTGACGATTCTACAGGATGAAGGAAACTGTCACCAGAGAGTACATCATTGTGTGCTAAAGAGCAGCTTGCTTGATGAAGAAAAGTGCATATTTATTGTTTTAAATCACGGAGATTGAGCATGCCCTGGCACAATGACTGCGGCATGGCACAAAAATAAATATATCCGCGTGTTTGAAACAGTGGCAGGAAAAAGAGCCTGCATGGCCTCATACACTAAAAAAACACAAAGGAGGACTAGTCAGGCAAGGATGACGACTCATGAAGGCTGGCATTTAACACGCAGAATGAGACAGTTTAACTAAAAACTGAAAAAGTATGTTGTTTTGGCCTTTCGTTTGTACGACAACAGTGTTGTAGAGACTAAAATCTAGGGATGGGCTTAATAATTGATTGATCGTTAAGAATCCTGTTGATTGTTGATAACCATGTCTTGAACTGAAGCAAAATGAAGTGCACTAATTGGCTACAACCAGCAGAGGTGCTGCTGCTCAGTCTCAACTAGTTTGGCATCAAAGAAGAACTACATCAAATGATCAGCTCTGGGATGTTGAGCTACATCTACGAACTGGCACCTCCTCCATGCAAACTTAATCTTCTCTGAACGACACCAGCAGGAAAGGACTACCGGTAGTTCAAACATTCTGAGATTTTTCCTATACATTTTAAAATAATAGTTAAAAAAACAAAAACGTGATCAGTTATTTCCCCCAAGGTCGAGTAAGGCAAATTTGTCAAATGCCCATCCCTACATAAACTATATTTCTCCCAAAACTCAAATTGTCTAACACATGAGTATCACTTTGACAACATTGTCAACTGAATGTGAAACTTTTGAAAAATGCTATTATAAACAAATTTTGATCAGATGCTTTGTGTTTAAATGTCCCCTTAAAAAGTTGAAAATCACACCTGGTCTTTTCTAGCTCAATAGACCCCGCCACTGTTGAAATAGCTTTCAGATTCTGTTATTGTACTCGAAGAAAACACAGGCTGGTACGATCATCCAGGACAAAAATGTGTCCCTGCGGGGGCGTAGGATTTGTTCACACAGTAGCGCATGCTCGAGTGCTTTGGGGAGACGACATCGAGGCAGACAATGAGGGGAAAACCGTGACTGCGCCCCGGCCAGGGGTGAAATACAGCAGCTGAGTGGCCAAACGTGATGGAGGGAGGGAGGAGGCAGGGTACAGCGTGGAGGGGAGAAAGCCAGCGAGGATTTTTGGAGGGGAGGGGGGTCAAAAAAGGTGGCTAAGAGAAGAAAGGAGAAGGGATGAGGACATGGAATGGGAAAAGCTAGAATAGAGGAAACAGGAGGGAGCGGAGAGGAAAAAGAGCACCACTATTGTCTATTGCCAAAATGCTCATGCAGGATAAAAGGAGATGATTAAATTGTCTATCCCTCGCCAAACTTTGGTTTTGGGCAGTGATGTTCACAAAGAAAAAAGGCAAAAGATAAAGACCATGTTGGAGGTGTAACCTGTGACAAAAAAATCCAACAGGTTGGATTCTGATAAACACTAACAGTATGATTCACAAAACTTCACTTTTCACTGAAACGCTATTATATGAGGTGCAACCTTGCATCATCTTGGCTCCAGATTAATTTTTGAACCTTTCCGTCAAAAGGGTGTGACGTTGTTTCTTCCAAACGTTTGATGTTAGCGGAAACCCGAATGAGTAGCAAAAGTTGAAAATGACAAGTGAAGTGGCAAGCGATGAACACAAACGCTATGAAATCTTTAACGACTGCGTAAAGCTTCATACAGCTGTAAGGAAGCTGACTGGTTGAGCTGTCCATTAATTGCACTTGAAATTAAAAGAGTTGTCCTTTATTTCAACTGCCAAGATCACATTACTAAAAGATTCCTGGAGACGTGTAGTAAAAAGGTATACTAAAGTTTTGTGTCCCATCTAAACCAGATGTGCACTATCTTCTAGGTTAAGACAAGAACAAAAAGCAGTCAAGTGGGGTGAGACCCAAGCCCCTCACAGGATATGACTGCAATGTCCTAGACTGAGAGGATCAGCCTCTCAATATACCCTCCTCTGGGCAATTTATGAGCAGGAGACCACTGCGACCCCATCGAAGGAAACTGGCATTAGAACAGGCAGAGGAAGAAAAGCAAGAGGTAGATGAGGGGAAAGAGGGGCAATTTCAAGAGAGGAAACACGTGCGAGAAACAATCAATAGTGAGAAGAGGGAAACATTTACAATGGCAGCTTTTTCCCCCCCTGCTACGCGAGTCTAAGCTGTTTGAGGCAACAGGTTGTCTTATGATGTGATACATTGCAGGAAATGTATATTGTTTTGTACAAGCTGCTTCCCCTCGCTTTACCAAGAGAAAGTGCATACAGAGGTGGGGGGTCTCATTTACTGAGAGACAAATGCCCAGCAAAACAACAAATATTATGGGAGAAATTCTGCAGGTTATGCATCACCCTTCAAGGCTGTTGGCACTGGAAGCACCAAAGGAAGGCATGTTGCTTGACACTGTTCTACTGGACATTATGACAGGATGCACACGTGTACCCGTAAGAACCACTTCAGCTAATCTGATCCAAGAAACAAAACGCTATTTGATCAACTGAGAGACATTAATATGAGCAGGATTTTTCTTAGAGACAACCAATTTAAAAAAAAATTTTTTTTAGAAACAATATTTCTCTTAACAGGGCGGCACGGTGAACGACTGGTTAGAGCGTCTGCCTCACAGTTCTGAGGAGCGGGGTTCAATCCCCGGCCCCGCCTGTGTGGAGTTTGCATGTTCTCCCCCTGCCTGCGTGGGTTTTCTCACATGCCTAGTAGGTTAATGCATAGTAGGTTAATTGACAATTCTGAATTGCCCGTAGGTGTGAGTGCGAATGGTTGTTTGTTTGTATGTGCCCTGCGATTGGCTGGCAACCAGTTCAAAGTGTTCCCCGCCTCCTGCCCGATGATAGCTGGGATAGGCTCCAGCACGCCCGCCAAAAAATTGTAGAGGAAACTCTATCATGTGGTGTCCTACCCAATACCAGCCATAGCGACACCCCCGACTTGGAGGTGAACTACAGTACATTTTCAAAACTGCGCGCGTGGGTTGCGCTAGAGTATAAAGGCAAGTTGCGTGCTGGATAGCCGCAGTGATGTCAGCGCGGTCACCGCCCGTGCGAGTATAAAGAAGGCTTAAGTCCCCATATCGCAGATTTTCTGGTCATGTCTGCAGTGTAGGGTGCAGGCATGACCAATCGACTCACACTTAAGTCCAATTTACACAGTGACAATAGGCGGTAAAGAAAATTGATGGATTGATATAGATTTAAAACTACTGCATCGTCGCGTGTACACAAGTTACCAAGGAAAAATAGGAAGTTTACAACTCTAAAGGGTTGTGTTTAAAAAACAGTTACTCAGTTACATTACTCAGGACACTACAAAATGCACTTTTTGATGACAAGCAAAATAAAATCATAATTTTGAGGGGAAAATGCTGTTCTCTTTATACTCTTCATATAGATACCAAAAATGTACCAAACCGTGGCCCAAAAACTGAGGTATGGACCGTACCGTGGGTTACCTGTGCCGTCCCACCCCTGGTTTGTATCATTGTAAACTTGAGGACCACCTATTCTGCAGTGAGACATCTGCAGACATTGTTGCCCATCCAGTTAACATTACTGTGAAACTGGTGCAAACTGAGTGGGATTACCAAATTATGTTGATCGGAGGGCATGCACAGCAAATATCCATCTATCCATTTTCCGTACTGCTTATCCTCACTAGGGTTGCGGGCGTGCTGGTGCCTATCTCGGCTGACTCTGGGAGAGAGGCGGGAACACCCTGAACTGGTCGCCAGGTAATCGCACGGCACACATGGACAAACAACCATTCATACTCACATTCACAACAAGGGGCATTTTAGAGTCTTCAATTAACCTACCATGCATGTTGTGATGTGATGTGGGAGGAAACCGGGCGACCTGGAGAAAAAACAAAAACTCCACACAGCCGAGGCTGGACATGAACCCAGGTCCTCAGAACTGTGGGGCAGATGTGCTAACCAGCTCTCCACCGTGCCGCTGCACAGCAAATAGTGTCAGCAAATTGTGACGGAGATAATAGTTGAACCCCACTAAAAACATTTTTTTTTTTTAAAGAGGCAGCATTTAAAGTAATATGCAATACATGATGCCTGTTTTTTGACCCATCTCTATTTCCTACCATTAATGGCTTTTCCAGGAAAGTGAAAGTCGTGAAAAAAGAATTTTTTTAAACCAACAGCATGTTTTGCCAATACTTGTAACATATGTTGCAACTTGTTTTCAGCAGTTTATGACAGAGCACAGCTGTGACAGGAAACAAAAGTTTGCCGCAATCCAAAATGCCACAGGAAGGGTTGATGGAGGTCACATCACAAAGCAACCCGACAAAGTACGATTCGGCTGATAGGCCTCTTCAGGACATAGTAAACAATGGAGGAAATTCACATCTGATGTGAGAACCCCTCACACCTCCACTGAAACTATTACTGCCCTCCAGAGAGCAACAGTGGATAAAAATCTCACTGGTTCAATTCAAAAGTTGACTTCGAACTGATCAGAGGGGGTTAATTAAAAAAATAAAATAAAAATAAAAATAAAATTAAAAAAAACAATAAAATAAATAAAAAAATCACCCAAAACTGTCAACTCAATATATTAATAAAAACTGTTTAACTGTACTTAAATGAACAAATCCCAACTCCCCATTGATTATTCAACATTACCTTCCTTATCGTTATTGTAAAAGTGATTTAACATGCTCTGTAAATTGTACTTATATGTACTAATTTTGCGCAATGACTTTTGACATCAAATGACTCCAGCTTGAAGACTACTGTACATTTAATCATCCATCCATCTATTTTCTGTACCGCTTCTCCTCACTAGGGTCGTGGGCGTGCTGGGACCTATCCCAGCTGACTCTGGGTACACCCTGAACTGGTCGCCAGCCAATCGCAGGGCATATAGAAACAAACAACAATTCACACTCACATTCACACCGACGGGGAATTTAGAGTCTTCAATTAACTTAACATGCAAATGTTCATTGTAATGTCACTACCTTAAAGGGGCGGTTACCCCATAGTGGCAGGGTGGACAGCAATTTCAGGGACAGATGTAAATGCAACTAATGATTATTTTAATAATCTGACTAAGCCGTCAATTATATTTTCAATGAATCAGATCACAAAAATATTTCAATTTCAATCCCTTTATTAAAAAACAGGACATTATTTCAATTGACCATGCAGAAAATGCACTTACAAACTCAAAGTTCGATGTTTTCTGTCTTATTTTAATTAAACAAATATAAGCAGTGTGCTTTCATTGAGGACTACAGAAATATAAGAATATTAACTGTTGAGAGGCTGAAATTCCAAGTATTTGGACTATTTTGAGTATGTCTCGAAACAATTCATCCATTATCAAAATAGTTGTTAATTGATTCATTGTTGAACCTCTAAATGAGACTAAACCAAACATTTAATCATATTTACAGTAATTATAGTCAAAGGGTAGAGTCAATACAACTATTATTTGCCCTTAAGTGCCACCCTGCAATTCCACAAAATGCCACCTCAGTGATTTTTAAGCAGTCTTGCTTCCTTCATTCAACAAGCCAAATTTCCTGTGAAAGTGAACAGACTCCTTTGAGCTGGTGCCCCGATGTGCCAGACCACCGGCTCCGGGGAACTGAATGAGGCACAGGAGGGGAGGTCAGAGCTTTGAAGAGGTAGATGGGGTGACTTCCAATTAAAAAGCCCCCAGGTTGAAAAAGTAATTTATGTCAGTAATCAGAGGCAGGAAAAGCCTGCGATGAAGGCGATCAGCTGTGACGTGTGTATTGTCCTACTGCGTCCTTCCACCTATCGTCAGCAGGAAACTTGGGAGCGTGCAAGCGGCCTGACACTTGGAGGTGCTCCAAAAGGAAGTATGAAGGACGAACTGAGACTGGATAGAATGAGCTCATCAACGTCGTAAATACCCACTTTGGCACACTTTGATATTGTTTCAAAAAAACGTAGATCATTTAAATCCCCCAGCGACGCACACATTTGCTTCCTCGCATAAATACAACAAGCTGTTAAATATGGACATGTGATTGTTGGCATCTGGTGGTGGTGGACATTGAAAGATAGTGAAACAGTGAGCAGTGAACGACAACCCCAACACTACAGCATCAAATCAACTTTGGGCCTGAGTATCAGCCTTACCCGCCTCTTCAAGCGATCCCTCTCTTTCAGTGTCAGCGTATCGGCCTTAGCAATCACTGGGACGATATTAACTTTGCTGTGGATGGCTTTCATAAACTCCACATCCAAAGGCTTTAGACTGTGGGGAAAAGGATGATAATATGAAAAAGAAAGCTCTCAAGGGTGACAAGAGGCCAGAGAGAGATCAGGTCATTACACTGAATAATGAAGAAATGACCCAATATTCAATGGCATTCATATAGGAATAAAAATGTAATTAAAGGGAGAACATTACCATTAAACCAGAAGTTTAATGTCAGTGTCAAATGAAGTCTGCGTGTATTTACTTACCCGTGTCCAAAAGGCGATATGAAGTAGAAGCAGCAGTGCACCCTGTTGTCCACTATATGCCGTCGGTTGAGGCCGCTCTCGTCGTGGAGGTAGCGCTCAAACTGATTGTCGATGTACTGAATGATGGTCTTAAAACTTGGTGCCATGCAGAATTGAGAAAGAGAAGGACGTGAGCACAATCAACATGTAACCTTGAGATTTGAATGTCCCTGGCCTGAACCCTGAAGTTGTATGATTCGGTGTTTGAACAAAAATTTACACCTGAGGCAGCACGGTCCAACTAGTGGTTAGTAATTGTAATTGCTGTAAAATAGCTGTAATTTCACTTTGTGTGGGTCATAAACTGTTACTTAAAACAACTGCCTGTTCAGTTAATAATTAGGTTTCATTCATTTTGTTTTGTTTCATTTTGTTGCTCAGGCAACATTTATTCTAAACAAATCTAAAGTCAACTGGCATTCCTGAAGGGATTTTGCTTGACCTTGTAGGTTCCACTGTTAACAGTTTACAACAGGACATATCACGTCACTAAAATGCATCAAAATCACTTATCCACCTTCAATTATCTGCCAACAATTACATTATCTTTTCTGGATGCATTCACTATATTCTAGTCCAGAAGTGTAACACCGCTGGCATGTTAGTCAGGTGGATAATAGGAGGGGATGTAGTGAAAAGGGCGTTGAGGACAGGAGGTAAGGATAAGAAAGCACACGAGTCCCGAGATGTTTTCAGTCCTGCTGCTGCCAAGGCAAATGAACACACCAGTCCTGGCTGTTGATGGCGTCGCCGTAGCCCGGTGTATCCACCACAGTGAGGCGGAGCTTCACTCCCCTCTCTTCGATCTCCACGGTAGACGCCTCGATCTGCACCGTCCTCTCAATCTTCTCTGCGGAGGGAGAGAGTGGTTGGTGGGTGTCGAAAACATAGACAGAACCCCAGCGGTCTCACAATATTGATCATTTCTACAATGGCTTGTGCAACATTGTCACAACCTCCGGCTCCACGCAGGTTATGTGGAATTATGTGTTTTTGTCATATAAAAAGTCTGTACTGAATGATCCTGGGGATGGGGGAGGTTATCTGGATCAGTTTAAAGCCAAAGTAAGGCATTCTCAGCATTCCTGTTGAAATAATGCGCAGCTGGAGACACTGTAGCAGACATTTCTCTATTATTACAGTGTGTGCGTGCATGTAAACCCGCTTGTCTGTAGAAGTTTACCTGCAGCGCCAGGAATGTAGCGTTCAGGGTAGAGATCAGTGAGGAACAAGCTGTTTATAAGTGTTGATTTGCCCAAACCAGACTCCCCTGAGAACAAAGAGAGGCGACATACAGTACAACTGGAGTGTCAGAACACTTCAAAGCATCTAAACTGCCATCAAGCGCTATATGAACTTCGAGTAATGAAACCCACCTACAACCATGAGGGTAAATTCAAATCCTTTTTTTACAGACTTTCGGTGAACTTGGTTTGGGAGGTTTGCAAACCCCACGTAGCCAGCTGCATCAGGGAACTGCAGGAAACACTTAACAATTTAGTTCTGAGGCAACCTCAAATATTAATGACAACACATTTCATCACCACCATTTTGCTTGTGCATTTGCATGCATGTGTGAGTCCAAATTCACAGTGTGACTCACCTTCCCTTTTTCTCCAGACTGAGACATTGCTGATATGTACGGGATAGGCCTGTCAAAGCCACCAGGAAAAAACAAGAGATTCTCTTTCAGGAAAATGTTTTTTTTAAGCCAGTGTCTTAATTTAAAACCCTCACTAGTACACATCTCATCTAATTCTTTGTTTCTTCAACTTCCCTCTGTGTGGCGAACAGATTATGCTGACCTTTGATCTATCTGTAGTAAGTACAAAGTAGTTTAAGCATAAGAACGTTTTGGAACACATTCTTAACATCAGATATAGCGCTACACCCTGCCTTTGCAGCTATAATAGTTTTCCACTCTCTCCTTGGAATCAGTGGGATTTTTGTCCATACATGCAGATGAACATTTATGTGGTAAAAGGTCACTGATGCTGGATGTGAGAAAGGACCTGCTAGCTCACAATCTCTGTTGTGGTTCATCCCAAATGTGAGCCATTGAGAACTAGCGCTGGCTAGTCATTGAAAAAAAAAAATTGTGACAAAAAAATGACAGATTTTTGTCATTTTTAAGTTAAGTGCAGAAATTAATAGAGAAAATCGTATCTTTCAGATGAATACTCATCTCAATAAAGTTTAGTGGGTTTGATATATTGGGGTTAGTTCATTATTCCTTTTCCTGATTCATCAGTGCAACAACTGTTTCAACTCACATTTCCAAGATGGCTGCACATGAAACCAGGCTTCACATCCCGTAAAAACATTCCAGAAAAACGATTCAGCGACATCTTGGGCGGCAGTGCATTTGCATGTGGGTATAAGTGAATTTAATGAATTATCTTTTATGAAATATTGACAGATTTGACAGGTGTTTGGGAGTAAAAAAAATCTGAGGAAAACCACAATTTCTGTAAAAAAAAATTCTTATCCAGAAGAAGTAATCCTTGCAATATAAATCCCACATAATTCACTGTACCCATAAAACTCTAAATCACTCTACTGACAAATATGGCTGATGGCATTAGCTCACTCTAGTTCTCAGTGGCTCATATATTTGATGGGCTTGAGTACAAGTTCTTGTTCTTCCGCACCAAACTCAGCCAAATATGTGTTTATGGACCTTTACTGTTTTGTGGACTGGGCCATGCTGGATCAGAAAACGGCCTTTCCCAAACGATTCCCGCAAACTTGAAAGCATACAATTGTCCAAAATGTCTTATTTACGGTCATATTTCACACATCTTTTAGTATCTGAACATGGATTCATTTATCTCAAGCAGGAAGCATGAGAACAGGACAAACCACTTTTCGCCAGTTCCATACAAACACTTCCATTCATATTGAAGATTGCACTCTTGATAGAAAAGTACTTCTGTACTAAAGAGCCCCCTGGAGACAAAGTTTGTTCCAAGACCTCCATTAAACTGTTGTAGTGGTCCCTGTGCACGTTCCTACTTCTATGACCCTGAACAGACGACAGAGCAACAAGCCAGCATGATGAATTAGCCACATAATGACCGAGCAGGAAGAACAGGCTCCATTTTATCATCACCACACTGGCTCTTGACGTGTGGGGTGTGATAAGCATAAGAAGGAGGCAAACGGCTGTACGATGCCAAACGGAGATGTACTCACAGGGAAAGTGGCATGGGAACCTTAACTGACCTTTCTCCACTGGCATGTCACACGTCGGTGGACACTAAGTGGTCATATTTCACATGGTTCAACTGAATTAGATGGTGGCAGCCCACACATCAACATGATAGTGAGGGGACTATCTATCAAACTGACAATGTGGTTTCGGCACAGCTGCACGGGGAACAATGGTTGTTTATTCCTCTGCTTCCCAAGTCTTCCTTTATAGGTCGACATGGCAACATTAACATCAGTCCTGATTGCTAACTCTGAGGGAAGAATTACAGATGTTTTTGGTGTTGTCCCCATTTCATTACCATTTCCCCACTAAAGTGAGAATTCTTTGTCTAGCTAGCGTTCAGGTACGTATGGACCAATGTCATATATACACCATAAAGAAAAGATGCCAAAAATTGGAACGGTTTGCATTTGTTATTTTGGTACATTTTACAACTTTGGACAATAGAAATACAGGAAGTCAAGCCATCCATTTTCTAAAGTACTTGTCCTCATTAGGGTCGTAGGTGAGCTGCGGCCTATCCCAGCTGGCTTTATACACCATGGACTGGTCGCCAGCCAGAAAAAATACAAACTGGGTACTAAACCACCAACTAGTTCCCAAGGTACAGTCCATACAATGGAAATTGGAAAGAAGTCTGGGGCAAGGTAAGGGTACACTGCCGCTTTGCCACTGTACACTACCAGCTCTGCTCAACTCTTCCTATCTTAGTTTTGAGCGGTCAGTTTATTCTAGTACCTGCTATTGCCAATGTAAAAGCGTAAATAGGAGGTCGACCTAAGTATGATTCAACAAATGTAATTTAAGTCAGATTTTTAAAAAAAAAAATCTAAATTAATTGTCTTATTATAATCTATTTCATTTTCACTAAAGTTTATTTTAAAATGGACTTCTGATCCAGTTGTTTACATACCTACCAATACAAGCAATACACATCCTGTGTATTCTGATCATGAATATCATGTGTTTGTTCCCGACACTGCCATTTACTAATCACTATATAATTTTGGGGGTTATATTATCACATTTCATGGTAAGTATTTAACGCCGGCCACACACAGAGCAACAGACTGAATTGTCGTGCAGTGTGTGGGGTTCAGCAGCAAGTTTTCATTGTCGGTGAACGCTGTTGCAATGTCACAGATTTAACAGCCAATCAAAAATTCACAAGCTTTCACAAAAAAAAAAAAAAAAAAAAAAAAAAAAGAAAAACGGGTTAAGTAAGACCGAGCGTGCTGCTGGCGGTGGCGCGGCGCCTTACCAATACAGTATACAGTTTATATTGTGTTTTACACTAATACTCAACTCCATTCACGATGAGCTTCTTCCGCGGAAATGCACTGGTGCAGTCAGTAAATGGGGCAATCAATCATAGCCAAAAAAGCTTGGCGAACTCCCCGTGTTAAGTTGCGATACCTAGCAGAACTAAGGGTTGATGACATGATGGTTTGAACATAACTTTAGCAAGCTTAGGTTCAAACCATCATGTCATCAACCCTTAGTTCTGCTAGTTATTAGGGACTCTCCGAGGATAAGCCAATCTGTTTTCCGGGTTTGGTCACGATGTTCCGCATATAGCCGACGCAACGCGCGAGGGTAGTTGTGACGTTAATTTCGGTCGACAGCAGAGAGGGATATTGGCCAACGTGGCGGCTCCCTGAAATGGATGAAAATTGATGAATTGTTTTAATTCTTATTCCACAAACAACATATTCTAGCAACAAGAAAAATGGCTTTAGTTCCCCTTTAAGTAATTCAAATCATATTATTGGTTTTATTTTATTTGTGAATTCAATCAATGATTTGAATCAAATAACCCCATTAGTCACACAAACAACAATGCAGAAATAGTCTAGTATCCAGCAGCATTGTCATAAACGCATAAGCAAATTTTAAGTACATTAACTTGATAATTGAATGATTCAATGTCTTATTCAAGTAATATAATTGTCAGAGTAAATTATATTGACAATATTATCTACAGTATCAGACCGATGACAATGACTGATTGTGATTCTTTTTTTAGTGAAACGCAGAAACGCAAACAATGAAGGGCCTACACACTTGGGCTTGCATGCCCACTTACATAAAAGTGTTATTCTCGACCAGGTCTGTGGGAACCAGCGTTATTAACAACATTTCAATATCACAGTGGTAACATCACAAAGACAACACAACAGGGCAGACAAGCAGGAGGCACACTTCATTAATAATGGCGATTTAATCAGCTGGGTTGTTGAGCTGCTTACACACACACACACACACACACACTCTCACACGGCTATTAAGAGGGCCAGACGTGAGGAGGATTAAACTGTTTGGGCCAAAAAGGAAAATGCCACCTTTAGTGAAGCCAAACGTGTTGGCATGTAATGCATTTACAGTTGATTTATGGGCTGGAGGCAACCCAAGCAGAACTACTCACCCTCCAGACAAGCAGTGAGGGTCCTAATGTGGTGGATAGAGAAACACTAGAGTGTTTTTATGTAATTCTTATTTTAGTAATACTACACTGTGGGACCATAACGACAAATGTTTTTTTATCTGGCAACACATCATAGCAACCCCGCAGGTACTTGATTAAATTAACATAAAAAGAGATGTTTGGCACAGGTAAAGACACCATTGTTGACACGGGGAGGGGGTGGATTATAAATAATTACTTTCTGCGGGGGGGAAGGCAGTGGTGGTGGGCAATAGTAATAAAGATGTGATATTAGCCTTTAAGCTGTGGTTTAAGCAACACTTAACAATATGATCCAGAGGGCAGGAAAAGGGCTACAATAGATGGGATGGGAAAACCTTTCAACCATGAGGAAAGCACTGGGCCTCTTCATAACACAAACATCAAGTTTAAAGTTCAGGATGGACCCGTTATGGTTATGGGAGCACGATCGGAAATGACTGAAACAAGTGGGAGTCAAATAGCAACAATGTGATATCCTGACACTCTCGTCCACACAGCTGCTGTACAGCACAAAGAAGATAACTAATGATGATTAAATATGAAACTAAATCTTCGGGTGCAGATTAAAAGTGCAGATGGACAAGAGGTTTCTGTAAATATGCTTGACTAATGGCTATTTGACACTTGAATATACCTATGAATCCCTACACTTCCTAGGACAAGTTTACCTCCAATGATGGTAAGAGGTGTGTAAGAAAGGTTCAAGGAGTGGTGACACAAAACATATATTACCTTCCCCTTTATTATGGGCCACATGTTGAACCAGCACATCTACATAGAGATCCTGTGGTAATTGTTCCGTTCAGTGCACAAGAGATGTGGCACCTGAGACTTGACAGCCAGTGTGTGGACCGGGACTTCAAGTGAGCGTGACTGTGTTAGAGCGCCTCATTGTTGGGCGGAGGTGTGCATGTCATGCAGAGAAAGGTGGACTAACAAGGAGGGGGGAGAAAAGAATGTCAAAGTCCAGCATGACAGCCAGCATGGAGACATGGGCTTTGCACTGGCCAGGCGCACGTTGTCACATTGCCTCATTGACTACCCAGTGGTATATATGACACACCCACAGCGTTTGAGAGCAGCGAAAATGGCTTGATTCTTCACAGTACTGAAGCCTCAGTCTATAAAGTACTTTTGTTGGTTATTTAATCATTCAAATTTTGCAGGGTTGTTCATACTTTTCTGAGGTGTGTCAAATTATAATTTTTTTGTCTTGAGTTTGTTGTCACCTTTCTGTCAGGCCAATTATATATTACTCGTGCACTCACTATAGTAGTCTCACCACGCTGCACTATTTGCATATCTGTTGTTGACCAATGCTGGCCACTCATGCCAGAGTAGCATCTGCACCACTTGCACACCGACTGAGGAGTATCTGCAACATTTGCACAATCAACATTGTCCCAGATTATCTATCGCACTACTAGTCACTTTAAACTGCATACATTCCTTGAAGTCTCGGTGCCCTTTGCACAATGGTCATTGCACCGGACTATTGCTATATTAGTCAATCAAACTGCTCTAAGTACTAGAGGACTCTGCATCTTTTTGCACAATAGTAAAAAAAAAAATAATAATTTTTTAATATAAATAAATAAATACATTGTACCGGCATTACCAGATGACGAGCAACCCTTTATTACTCAGTGACTGTTTTTGTCAATGTCTTTATGTCTCAAAAGAGTTCTCCGTCAATTGACTGTCTGTTGTCGTACTAGAACGGCTCCAACTACCGGAGACAAATTCCTTGTGTGTTTTTTGGACATACTTGGCAAATAAAGATGATTCTGATTATGAAATTTACAAGACATTAACTTTACAGGGACTGAGTTTCTACAACAATACAACGGGTTTCTGTAATGGAACATTTCTGGATTTACGGTCAGAAATTCTGTCCAAAGTGCCGCATTTACTCCAATAGTATCTGGTGATTTTTATCAAATCAGCAGCAGAGTATACTGCTGAATTAAAGCATCTATTTGAAAGGTGGTCATTTTTTTGTAGAAACGCTTGCCTGGAGCTGTGCAGCTAGGTATGCTGCTGTCTGTTGTTTGGTTGCTGGAGAATTCCGTGTTATCATGGGAATGGATTCTTGGCTTTTAATAATATCATGCAGTTGGAGGTGGAACTAACAGTTCCATGCTAACATTTATGCACGTTGCCTCTGTGCGCCAGCCTTTAAGGACAAGCAAGACTGCACTTGTAAAACCAAGCCGATGTTTTGCTCGCCAATCTGCTCGGAAAAACGGTCGGGCTCACAATCAGAAATGTTGAAGTTGTTCAATATTTATGGTCGTAAATCTCACTACATGACAGATATCTGGATTACGGGAAGAGACTCACAATTGTTGGCGGAGATTTAGTTGTGTGTGTGGTGTGCTGTGTTGGTCATCTCAAGTACACCACACATTTGGTCTCTCAAATTTAGAATATCGGTATGTGTGAACCTCATTATAGATGTTTTAAGTCATGTGTTACTTTTCAAAGCACATCAAGGGTTGGTTTTTCTAAAGAATAGCCCAGTCCTCCACCTTTGTGTGCTACTTGGAATTCTGTAGAATGGGAGGAAAAGTACCTTGAAAAAAAATGCAGGAGGTTTTGACAGAAAGGAGATTTAAATACGTTTGTGTTTCTTGTTTCCGGATATTGTCCACAAACAGTATTGTATTGCGCCTTGTTTTTCTTTGTTGAATTGACCGGCGCCCTGCTGCTCTGTCACGCTATTTACGGAGCAAATCAAATCAGGGTATTGTGTAACAAACCAAACTGTACTGCTTGGTATATAATAGAGTTAATTACAGCTAGTGGCGCCACTTGTTATTTTTTTCCCCCCATACATGCATTTTCTATACAGCTTGCGCTCATTGGGGTCACTGTTGAGTTGGAGACGATCCCAGCTGATTTTTAAAAAATTGAGACATGGTGTCTATTAATACAGTGGATGAAAATTTTAGTGTTTAATTAAAATTGGAGTTATGTAACAAGAGCATTCACTAACAGCGCAAGAGTACTTGTCAACATGAATCAAGTTGTTTGTCCATTCACACCATACGACCAAGCAGGAGGACGCCTCCCCTGCATAGCTCGTAATGTCAGACAGATGTCTTACTTGGCGCTCCTGTGCCGCTCACTGTTTAGGTCACAGGAAGGAGAAAGGTCAGAGAGCGGTGAAGGAGCTTGGATCGGAGGCCCGGGATGTCTTTCGCTACGCTAACATATTGTCCTTGTGCGGATTTGCGCTCGGCTGCGTCAAAAGCTAAATTGTTTCTAAAATAAAAGGGCTGGCTGACAGCCTGAGATTACGCCTTTCACAGTATACACAACTTGGCGAGAAAGGAAGCCAAATTTGCACATTTTCACTGACTAAAAACACAATCAAAGATGGATGATAATTCCTCAATAGTGGCCCTCTGCCACATTTTGGACAATGAAAATACATGATTGTTTCCCCTCTGGTATTGTGGAAGAAGACATTTACATTTGCGCCACTTTACAAAGGTCAAGAATTCATCAGATGGCAGAACCGAGGAATATTAACACAAGAGGGGATTTGCGGGTAACGTGTGAAAGTCAATGATTTGAATGGACTGTCGATTCAGCTTTTTTTGTGGTACTGCTTTAGGAGGACAATAAAGTAGAGTTTCCCCACCGCTTTGTATAAAGCAGGACAACGGGATAATAAATGAGCTCTATGGAAGCCTATTTTCAAATGAGACGTTGGCTTAATGGCGCCTTTAATAATAGCTAGTTACAGTGAGGGCTGCTTGGAAAGTGTGTTAAAGACCAAGGCAGTAGTTGCACTAACGCGTAATTCATGTTCAGTATCGTACTGCCTTCCCTTGGTAGGATGCTTTACAGCTATGCTTAATATCGATGCATTATGAGGATTCATTTAGGGGTAGACTGGGTAGCATGGTGGGACCAGCCAATCGCAGGGCACAAGGCCAGTGAATGCAACATCTAACCCTCATAACGTCATTCCATTTTCTACACGTTCGTCCTTATTCAGGTCCAGGGTGAGCTGGAGTCTATCCCAGTCAATGACGGGGCACATATTGACAAATAACCATTCACACTTACACCTATGAACAATTTAGAGTCTTTGAATGAGCCCACCATGCATGTTTTTGGAATGTGGGAATAAACCTGAGTACTTGGAGAAAAACCACACTAACTGGGAGAGTATGTAAACTCAGTAAGGTTGGAGCTGAGATTCAAAGCTCCTAACCGCTGCTGTCCCAATTTCATATAAGAATACACAAGTAACAGGCAACACACAACATTCACATAATAAAACAAAAATAGGCAACACACGGACTAATAATTACGTTGAACTTGGTTTAAAAAAAACAAAAACAAAGTTTGGCTTATGTTTTATATGATGTATTTCAGAGACCTTTCTTGAGTAAGTTTACCCCGCTGTGGAGATGGCCTCTAGAACTAGAGTGGGTGTCCACTGTCCACCACACCCTGTTTGTCTGGCAGACACACACAAGGACTTTCTCGATACAATTTTCCACCATTAGCATACAAAATGTGCGCGCAAGGGTCTTTGTGTACGTATATTTAAACTAACCACGTTCGGAATATACGTTTAATCAACTGAATTGTGTGAACATAACGAATAAGGCCAGCAACGGTTGTTACTTCGACTGTTGTCATGTTGCCAGCCAAGTTCGACTGTGACCTTCCTCGCGCTGCTGCTGCCTTTGGTTAAATCTTTCGCACACTTTGAAAAAAAAAAAAAAAAACACACGCACACACGAAACCACACGCCTTACCTGAAGTTTGAGATAAAGTTTGTGAACAAGAGCGTTTCACTTGAAGCCGCCGTCCCAGCCCAGGAAAGGAGACGCGGAAGTCGCTCAGCATGAGACCGCCCTCGTCCCGTTTGTGTTCGGTTGTCCCCTGCAGACGCCATTATGGCTCAGCTGACAGTCGACAAGCGTCTTAATTTTTGATCCATCATGGCGGCCACGATGTACAGTTTCTTTAACTGTCCTGCACTAACTTTTGTTCAAAAAAAAAAAAAATAATTAAAATAAAAAATCGTGATCTTAAAATATATATGCCAACTCTGAAAAACCGAAGTACACTTATACAACTTGGCTAAAAATGTACATTTTCGCGCCATGTTATAACTTTTTTAGTTAGATAACATTATCCTGATTTACTTCTTTCAGCCAATTGCAGTTTTATGCCAGATTTTTACTTTTACTATTTTAGCCAACTTTGAAATAACGTTTCAAATAAATGACCCCAAAAGTATAATTCAGTTTATTAAAAAAATAGTTGGGGGTACTATTTAAATTGTGGAAAAACAATACAATAAATAAAAGTTTTTTTTATTATTATTTTGTATTTGATAGTTTTGCATCATCAATTTACTGTATCAGTCAATTTTAAGTTACCACCACATAACAGTCAAGTAAAAGTGACGTCGCATGTTCAAGATAGACATTTTCCATATTTAACATTCAAGTGGCATTTAAAGTTTTGTCCTCGTTGGGCAAAGCCTCACATTTTCACATATGTCAAATTTAAAAACCATTAAAATACATAAAACAAACTCCCTGGTAGTGCAAAATAGTACATTTGAGCTGGAAGCCCCCCTCCCTTTCTCAATTCTCTTCATCGTAAATAAGTGTTCAAACACACAAAGCGAGCTGGACCGCTTGATTCATCCTCAAAACTTCCCTGCCCTCCCATTGGTCCTCCGCGGATGCGGCTGCAGCGGATTGGAGGAAAGTTTCCACTCGGACTCTCACACATCCCCGCCCAGGCGAAAAAAAAAAAACCAAAAAAACATCGGTGGTCCAGAGTTGCTGCGAGTCCAGTTGTTTTCACACTAGCACAAAAGAACTGAGCGCTGCCGTTGCAAAGAGATGAGCAAATAAAAAGCGACTACAGATAGTAGTTCGTGTTAGAAAGAGAAGGGGAAATCAAGAGGAGAGAGTTTTTGGACGAATACCTGATTCGAAAAAACAAAAAATTCAATCAAAAATAAAAAGCGAACATGGTGTCGGCCGGGCTGGAGATTCTGGGACTGTCGCTGTGCGTCGTCGGCTCTCTACTGGTGATGGTAGCGTGCGGTCTGCCCATGTGGAAGGTGACCGCGTTCATCGAGGCCAACATCGTGGTGGCGCAAACCATCTGGGACGGCCTGTGGATGTCGTGCGTGGTGCAGAGCACCGGCCAGATGCAGTGCAAGGTGCACGACTCGGTGCTCGCCCTCAGCCACGACCTGCAGGCGGCCCGGGCGCTCACCATCATCTCATCGGTGATGGGCGTGCTGGGGCTCATGGTGGTGATCGCCGGAGCGCAGTGCACCAACTGTATCCGCAACGAGTACGTGAAGGCGCGGGTGGTGAACGCTGGCGGGGTGATCTACATCATCAGCGGGCTCTTCGTGTTGGTGCCCCTGTGCTGGATGGCCAACAACATCATCTCGGACTTCTACAACCCGCAGGTGCCCGGCTCCAAGAAGAGGGAGATCGGCGCCGCGCTGTACATCGGCTGGGCAGCCACCGCGCTGCTGCTGATCGGCGGCGCAGTGCTGTGTTGCTCCTGCCCAGCCGGTGGGAACACGGGATACTCGGTCAAATACGCGCCCACCAAGAGAGCCACGCCGAACGGGGACTATGACAAAAGGAATTATGTGTAGCCACACACAGACTTTTTTTTTTTTTTTTTTTTTGCACCTGCCTATTTTTTCTCGATTCATTCAATAAATTGGACCATGTTTTTCTATCTTCAGGACTTGCCTTTTCCCCCCTTGACTCATTCAGTAAGCTGGACCATGTTTCTCTATCTGCTTTTCCCATTTTTTTATTTTTTTTTTTTGGGGGGGGGGGGGCCTACAACTAATACCGACAAAAAGGACTACAGTATCTTTGTTAGGTACATGCTTTTGTAAGTTTTATTTTTCATGATTGTTTTTTCTTATTTTTGGTAGAACTCATGCCATTGACAACACGTACTTTGCCTGCCAACCTGTACAGTAACAAAAAAAACAAAAAAAATTGCACTCCTTCATAAATGTTGACATGAAAACATGTATACGAGGTGTGTCAGAAAAGTTCCATCATATATTTTAAACCCAAACCAAGACGTTTTTCCCTTCAGTGTGGGCAGATGATAAAGCAGCGCATTTACGGCGGCATTTGCTTGGTTCAGTGCGCGAGAAGAGGTACCTGCTCACAATGCCCCGAGCATCCAAAAGATCCTGGCCCAGAAGAACATCGCCTACACTGTTCCAACCTCCCGACACACCCGACCTGGCTAGGTGTGACATTCTTTCCTCATCGAGATGGCCGTGACGACAGCGCTGTGGACGATTCCTGGAAGGATCCTTCCAGAGGTGCACCAAGGCGCGGCAGACAAGGGTCGGAAAGTGCATTATACTCCAGGGGGGATAACTTCCGAGAGGAAAACATGTCGTTTGGGTCTGACATATATCTTTGGCGACCGCAGTCCTGGAACCTTTCTGACACACCTTGTAATACTCAAGAAACTGCGTATGTGCTGGGATTGATGACTGGGACATTTCTGTCCATTATTCCAAGCACCTGCTGGCATCGTGACCACCGCAGGTAGTCTCATTTCATTTCTTAAGTCCCTGGAATTGTTTGCTTTTATTGTTTGATGTAGTGACTCACGATTCCTGTATAAGATGCAGCAATATTGTTTCCCTTTTTATTAAGATTAAACTCACTTTATTTGTCTGGAATCTTAATCGAGAGTGTTCTTGTAGCAAAACAAACAAACACACAAAAAAAACATGTTCTTACTGTGCATGCACAAACCTCCCGCCTATGCACGGCGGGAGAAAGTATTTCGGTGATGCATAGAAATCCAGATGACAATGCCCATTCAGCTTGAGTGGGGGTCCGCTGTTCAACTCACAATGCTCCACAACCCCCACCATCCCCTTTTCAGAGCACCCTCCGCCCTCCCAGGACCCCTTCGCACTCGCACTCAGTGAAAAGGCTTCAAATTAAGGCTGTAGAGAACTTGCTGGAAACGCTCTTCCAGGAAGTCACCGCATTCATTAGTCAGCCTGGTCGACAAAAGAATATAGCCACTACGCTCAAGATGCAAAAAAATAAAATAAAACATTTACGGAAAGTTAAAGTTAAAGCCACTTTTGCCCCCCATGTTAAAAGTGTGACTGAATTCCAAAAGCTTATCCATACTTGTTTGCTGCTCACTTAAGAGTCTTAGCAGGTCATATGCTCTCTTCAAAGTTGAAAATATGGCAATGCATACAGTCAGCCGAGTAGGAGGTCACTGAATAGCACAGCTAGGCTTTTCATAGAAGACAGCAGGTGGTCCTTAACTTTAATATTACTCTATTTCTTAAACACCTTCAGATTGAGCCAATGAATGTAAAATGATGAACAAACTTAAATGAGACTTATTAAACCTTTAAGCTAACAGTTTGTCAACGGGATGTAGGGGGGGCAGTGGGGGGGGGATCAACTGTTGTCACGGTGATGGATCTTTTACACTTTTACAACTTCCTCTCAACACCGGTGTAAAAAGTTGAGCACATAAGTCAATTTTTGACCTCGGAAACAGCAGTTTGATGGAACAATAGCAGCTCAATGCCCACTTAAAGCAAGCAGGGCGCTTTATAGGGCACAGGACCATATTTGGTGAGTTGCATTTGAGTTAAAGTGGACACACGCACGCCTCACTATAACAGGTGGATCAGTCAATCAGGAATGACAAGCAATATACCCCCCCGCCCCAAAAAAAAAAAAAAATCATGGTATATCATTCGTATATTGATTTTTATTTTATTTTTGAAAGTCTTGAAATGTACTTCAATAATTTTTGGGGCTGGAAAAGTTCAGTGTATTTAAGTGATTGCCCTTGGGAAAATCCATCCATCCATCCATTCAGCCATTTCTTTAGCATTTGTTCTCATTAGGGTTGTCTCTGCCAGCTGACTTGGAACAAGAGGTGGGGGCACACCCTAGACTGGTCTCCACAGGGCACATATCGACAAACAACCATTCATAGCGAGGGCAATTTTGTCTTCAATTAACCTAATATGCATATTTTTGGAAAGTAGGAGTATCTGGAGAAAACCAACACCAGCAGGGTGAGATTATGCAAACTCCTTATAGGAAGGCTGAAGAAGTGATTCAAACACAGAAGACAGGCTAACCACTTGTCCTCTGTGCGGCGGTTAAGCTAACAGTCAAGTAATTCCCTCCTTTTTGAATCGACTGCTTCAAATTAACACAATCAATCAACAATGAATTCCACAAAATTGACCATAAATGATCAATCAAGGTGGCACGGTGACCGACTGGTTAGCACATCTGTCTCACAGTTCTGAGGACCCGGGTTCAAATCCGGCCTCGCCTGTGTGGAGTTTGCATGTACTCCCCGTGCCTGCGTGGGCTTTCTCCGGGTACTCCAGTTTCCTCCCACATCCCAAAAACATGCATGGTAGGTTAATTGAGGACTCTAAATTGCCCGTAGGTGTGAATGTGAGTGCGAATGGTTGTTTGTTTATATGTGCCCTGCGATTGGCTGGCGACCAGTTGTACCCCACCTCTCGCCCGAAGATAGCTAGGATAGGCTCCAGCACCCCCACAACCCAAGTGAGGATAAGCGGTATGGAAAATGAATGAATGACAACATAGTAACTACCCACACACAGACTTTTGAGTCTGTGTGTGGGTAGTTTGAGAAGCTTTCTGGCCAGTTCTCCTAAGGCTTCAAGCGGAGGATTATGATGCTCAATAACCTGAAGTTGGTTCAGGTAAAGCTTTATCACTCTCTGAAGCATCTGCTGAATTGAGCTTTCATTTATGCTGCGTTCAAGTGCAGCCCTACAGATAGACTTTCCCCAGCTTTGTGGAAACGCCTGCTCTAGAAGTTCGGTGTTTTCATCAGTTGTCGGCCGTCTGCCGTGCAGTTTGTCAAGAACAGATCCTGTTTCAAGAAAATTACCATGGAAAGCGTAAATTGTACTATGCGTTGGAACAGTGTGACGACCGTAAAGCTTCTCAAACTGGCGCTGAACTGTCGTTGGGGCAGAAAAGCTTCTTGCCAGGCAGCAATTTTGCAACATTGCACTACTGTGAAAGCCGAAGCTGTCAAATGCTAGTGGCTGTACGTCTGTCCGAATGGTACCTGAAATGACTTTCAGGACACGCTGTATATTAATGAGCATAATCAATTTGGCTATTGGGCTATTTTATAATGGCTACTGTCACAAAGAGGCAATCAATTAACAGAGGGAATAACTGATGACTACACTAAGACACTAAATAAGATTAGTGTTACTCAGTTATGAGACTCATTCAGCTGCTACACAAGGACTGCCTTGGTTGTTCTTTTTTTGTCGCATTGTTAGTTCCACGGTTTTGCTCATTGCAGAGAGGTTGACGACGCGCAGGCAGTGTGTGTGTAGGGGGGGGTTCATCTTTAACACACAAAAAAAGCCTCATTCCAATGAGGAGGCAAAGCAAATGGGGCCAGCGACGTCACCCAATTGACATTCTCAATGGTAACCAGACAGAACCTGCTGTTGCCAAGCTACCGGAGGCTATAATGTGGTAGTATGGATGGTCCTAATAAAAAGGGCCGGCCAGCAGACATTCCTGCCATGAGTGGGCACGCACGCATACGGCCCCAGCAATGTGGACAACGAATAGAGGGGAGATTTACTTACAGCTTGACATGAACTTTCCCCTCTCAATCGGGCCTCAGGTCAGGCGTGTTAAGTCACTTCCCTAATGACCGCACCTGATACAATCAAACATGAAGGAATCTCCACACGTTTGATTGAGTCTAGTTTTTATCTTATCAGTCACAACACTACGTATAACTGCACCATCTAATGAGCTGTGTCAAAAAAAAAAAAAAAAAAACTACACGTCACTCAAGTGACCTCCGCCAAGGCTGAAAAGTTCACAAAAGTGAAAGAAATTTAGTGGAGCAGCAAATTTTTATTTGATTTTGCCATCGCTTCATTAGCTAGCAGGCTAATTCCTGACTGGACTGTGCCTTTTTTGATTCTCGTGTGGGAGAATGGATTCATTGTGAATTCAAAAGGCAGAAAGAGAAAGTAAATAGGTAAACAAAAGAGAAAAGCAAATGGCAGCTGCTTTATTTGTACGTTTACAAAGGGTCCTCGGTTACCAGTCACAAACCACATTTTGTTGTTACGAATAGGGATGTCCCGATCCAACTTTTTCACTTCCGATCCAATACCGATACTGCAGCCTTGAGTTTCGTCCGATAACGACATATGTCCGATCCGATTTCAGCAATAATAATACATAATTTACTTAGTTTGTCCTATGTAAAGTTAGAAAAGGCTTGATCAAGTGATATTACTCAAACAGAGAACAATAATCAGCAACAGTGGGCATGCAAAAAAAAAAAATGACCCATTTATTATTATTAAGTAACTGCTGTGCACATCTTGGACCTCTGAGGGGCATTGTGCTGCACGCAATGAGATACACGCATTAAAAAAGAAAGCAGAAGTCACAAGCAAATAATATTATAACTCATTTTTCAGAGTTTGAAGAATATATGCCAGATAGTATTGTTATGTTACCTGTTCGTATGTTTTTATACAGCGTTTGTGCACCAATATTCATTAGTTTGAGAGATATAAGTGCCCCAAGTTCGATGCTAATTTTCGTTAGGTCATCAATGGTGTTTTTCATTCATTGCATGTTAGCTTTGAGCTAGAGATTTTTGTGAACAAAAATGAAGAAACCAAGTCTGTGATGTATTTCAACATTGAATACGTGTAATTCCCTTATGTCATGTCTGTTTAGTTTTACAGTGAACTTCAACTGGAGGGTCAATAAATGACTATGGTTGCAAAATTCACTCTTACTCCTTGCTATTATGATAGCACCTGTTGTTGTGATCACGTGGGCTCTGCTCTCCACCCGGACGCTGCTGAATAGAAGTGCTGGGGCGAAGTATGGAATGGTAAAATTGGAGATTTTAGATCCAGTCCAAGCCGTTCCTTGTCTTTTTTGCTGATATCGGACCAATTTCCGATGTGAAAGATCGGATCAGGGCACCCCGAGTTACGAATGGTGCGCAATGAAATAGTTCTAAAGCCTACTTTAAGGAGTTAAGGTAAGGAATTTTTCTCTTTTTTGATACACTTTTTTAATTGTTTCATTGATTGTTTTATTTATGAGCTAGAAGTGTAGTTTTTTTTTTGTAGTGAAGTTTTTTACAGATTGCCTTATGAGAGCCAGCAGGTGCACTTAGAGGCTAAAGCTTACTCACAAATAGCAAAGCCAAGAATCAGCATGAGGTGGTTCAGCATGGAGGACAAATGCAGCATTGTCCAATGAGTCAAAACACCCCATGAGGCATTTGTCTGAGAAACAATGAAAGAGGTAATGTGGGTACAGATGGAGATCGGGGGGTGTTTAAAATCCCCTTCACAGGTTCGTAGTGATTTACTACACGGTGACTCATGGCTTGTGTCACGGCCCACTAACACCAGCACTTCCTGAGCAGCGGACAGTGCAATGGGAAACAGGAAGGAACGTGGGTGAGGCCCAAGAGTGTATGTGTGTGTGAGGACACACTGTCGAGTTTAATTAGTTTGATTTGCCTGTTCGACCACTCCTATTGCTATTTACAAACACTGCAGCACAGTGCAACTGCTGGGGTGGAACACAAGCTGGTTCCCATAGGAAGTATGGAAATGTTTAGTTCGAGGGTCAGACTGTCAACATCCTATAGCCTTTATTAAATATATAGGTAATTTCAAAGTAGGGTTGAAGCGATCAAATATTTTTCGGATGGGTTATTCTACCGATTTTCCCAATGTGCATGTATTATCGTCTACCTGAGGTTACAATCCTCAAATTCCACACTAGTATATCTGTGACTTGGAGTGTGTGTGGCTTGAAAATGTGGAGGCTGGCCAGGTGAGAGACGTGGGAGTCAGAAAATGAGAGTCTAGAGTTTGCTGCCATGAGCTCAGGTAAGCAGGCGCCAATTACTTGGCTAACCGTTAGCCAGTCTGCATTTTGAGTGAGTGAGTGAGTGCCTGTGTGTCAGTTTTGGCCTTAGCAGCTCGTGTATGAATGTGCTTATTACTTGTTTATTTTGTTACCATTTGCTAAATAAAGCGATTGAAAGTGCACCTGTGGCTGTGTCTATCCTTGACCACTTGTGGGGGGATTACAATATGTTCTAAATAGCGGTGGTAGGCTATATTAAATTAGCTTACATTGATACCCTGTGTTGGCATTCATAGACATGCTATTATGGTATGTTAGTTATGCTTTGCAGAGACACATTGCACAAAAACTTGTCTGTCCTTTACACACTCCTCCTGGCTTGCTGCCATCACTCCAATTTATTTCTACACATAGTGGTGCGTAAGTCTGTAGTAGCATTAGTCTATCCTCCAATACAATTATATATATATATACATACATACACACACACTATATATTTTTTGGCTTAGCTACGATATTACTTGACAATATGCCATGGAACACAAGATAAAACTTGTTAAAAGAGAAACAAAAGCAGGGCTCCCACTAATTAAAACAACTACAGTACATTCAGAGCATAATGGTAAGTTGTATTTTCAATCATTTGTTTTTACTTGCTTCTATGCTGGTACAATATGTCGATGTGAAACCAGTCTGTGTCGCGAAAATGGGTTCGAGACAACTTTACTGTGCGGAAAAAAATTATGTCGTCGACAAATCAACTTCTATTCAATGTTCATCACATTATAGTCTAGTACAAAAAACCCTTCGACCGCTAATGTCTAGTGTTCAGACTTTCATACATAATAAACAGAGAAGGGAAACACATGCAAGGCACATACCTGAAGTATGTGCCTTGCATGTGTTTCCATGTTTCATGTATTTAAACTTGCAAGTGTTTCTCAGTAACAGCAGGCAGAGATCAATTCAACCATAATCTTTGTTTGTCTTCATATTTATAAAGTAAACGCTATGATATTTAAGGCAATATTTAAAAAAACAAGACAAATCTGCACAAGTTTCCTTCAACAGGCGGATTTATGGACAGTTTTATCTCCAAAATATGAGAGTTGAGCATTCAAATGTGCTGGGAGTGAACTCCTTTTTTGTGCCTATAGCCAAATCCTCAAAAACTCGGGTGCTAACACAGACGCACACATAAACACACACTTGAATGGCAGCTGCCTGCTGAGATGATGAGGAGGCCTGCCTGAGATCTGGCTAGGATCACGCTGCATTGCCAATTTGACACACACGGCGCAAATTGTTTCAACATAAAGTGGCGCGGAAGCTCACCATGCCAACATCGCAAACCCCCGTAAAGGATTTTAGCACAGGCGGGTTTTTGGATCAGTACCGAAAAGCATACACATAAAACATACCCTTGCTATTATCCGGGTTGTGGGAGGACATTGGTGGATAAATTCTACTTACTAATGTATTCTACTAATCTAAAAAGAATGAAAACTCAGGCAATACATTGTGTCTCACTATACAGGACATTCAGAATATTCTATCCTGTCTTCACATCAAACTGTACCAAATTTAAGAATAACCTTCCAGCCAGCATGGATTTATTTCTACTCAAAGTAGACAATAGCTCGTCTCAAGGAATGACACTCCAACAGTGAGAGGGCTTGAGGGGTTAAAGTTCAAAGGGGGTTTGGGGGGAGGGGGGCTGGCAGCAGTGTTGATCAAATTAAGCTTTTGATGTGAATTGTTTTGGGTTACAAATAGTCAAGTCTAGGTGTCGATAGGAAGGCGTCAATCGACGGAGCCATTTATTATTGTACCAATACTTGCGTAAGGGTGGCTGGCCCGAGACCGCTTGTAGAAGTTACAATTTGCCTGCCATTTTATTCTTAGCTCCTATCAATACATTGCAGATAGAGGCAGAACTGAAATCACTGTAATTACAGCTATGAACTGAGTCAATTACCTTCACTTAGCAACATGATTCAGGAAGCAAGCAAACTGTGTATTATTTAAAAATGTATTTCAAATTTCTGAATGGCTTTTATATGAACCGATATTTCACTCTGACAGAGTGGACATGTTAAGTTTGACAACATCCAACGACACACATGAAAATTAGGAAATATAAGCGTAAATATTTATTCTGCAACTCTCCATTGTTTCAGCCTCCAGTGAAGATAAAACAGTCACTGAAAACATCGGACGTTTTCTGAAAGTGGCAGTTACCTTATTATGACAGGGTAGGCAGCAATTTCAGGGACACATGCAAAACTTTCCATACGATTAGGAAAATAGAATATACATGATTAAAATTATTCATTGTATCAAACAACTTGTTGAGGACAATAAAACCATGAATTTGTATTTATTCAGTATCATTTAACTGACTGTTACACACAATGTAGCTAGCAGAGCAGTTTGGGACATGCCAAAATATATTGGCTGTTCCGATGGAAATAAAATGTTACAAAATGAAGAAAACACATTTTAACAGACTTATATGATTGTACTGGTGTGTGTGCAAAGGTTTGGCCACTTACAAAGTTAATATAAGACCGCAGTTTCATTATTCTGCTACATTTTCATGATGACTGAGGGATTCTAATGAGGACACCGAAGGCACTGTATAGTGATATTGACCTCGTCGTGATGCTACAAGCAGTAAAATAAACCATGTGAAGAGGAAGAAGAAAAAAAGAAAAACTGAGCCATAAAGAGTATCATGGTAAGCACCCTCCCCTCCCACTAAAAGCAACAGGACAGTCTGCGAGGCTTGCCCAGATCACTACATGGCTGCATGATCCTGCCTTGTGAGGGTCTACTTCCCCCAGGAGTGTGTGTGTGTGTGTGTGTGTGTGTGTGTGTTGCATGCCACATTCCTCACATGCAGAGTGGCGGAAAAGGCAGTGGCCCTTCATCGGCAGAGGTGTATGGAAAAGGGGAGGGAGTGTAGAGGAAAAGTGATCGATGGCCGAGGCCAGACGGCCACGTGACGATGCGAACAGGTGGAGGTTAAATGTTTTTTATTTTCTTTTATAAAATATTGATACATACTGTATATTGTTGGGATTTTGTCAAATCACTTGTGTTGTATGGTTGTTTTTGAAGTAATGTACTCTCCAAGTATGTTAGGAAGGTTTAAGCTAGTTAGTTCCTGATCAACCTCACTTAAAGCCCTAACACAGTACAGTAAAATGTCTTGAACGGGAAGAGACAAAAACAGATACAAAGAAGAAGGAGCGGCTACTAATGATCCATTCATGTGTAATTCTACATAATTATGTTGGTGGAGATAAACATGTTTTACACTGGATAACATCACAACAGCAAGCCTGTTTAAAACAGAACCATTACACATGTAAACAGTCGAGGAATAGTTGACCAGTGATTGAGCAGCGAGACACGCACTCACTGGCAATAAAGTTAAGTACACCTGCATCATAAAACCTTAAACTCCACAGTTTCTGATTTACACACAAACACATTTTTTAAATTCCCAACTGTCATTGAAGTATGAAGAGAAGTGGATGAGTTTACTAAAAACTAAAAAAAAAATGATTTGCAGATGCCTGAAGGCAGGTAACAAAAAGCAATTTGTAAGTAAGTTTGACTAGTGGTAAAAAGTAACATCGAAAGGCAGTAAAACATTAGCACTGCACCTAAATGAAGCAAAATTTTAAAAAAAGTGGACTTGAATGATTCAATTAAAATATATTGCACACAAGTTGAAGAAACATTTTACCTGAATAAAATGTTTAAAAACAAACAAAGATCTCCCTTCATTTTCTTGGCATCGGTTGATAATTTTCATTTATTCTGTTTTTATTTTATTTTAGTATTTCATTGAGGGATTATTTTGCATACTACTAGAGGAAGCCCGCATATAAGCAGTATCGTCCTCACTGAGCTCAAGTCTCATGAGATTGTGACCCATGAAGTCTTGTTTGACTTGCTACATATTTGACCCCCAAATCTTGGTCAAACGCCCAACACTGTACTCCAACACTATACAGGTTCCTAATAAATGACTGATTATTTTTATTTAGGTTCTTATTTAGCTACATGAGGTAAAATATTTAAAGAAGCACGATGCCTCACTATTTCTCTACACTATTTCAAACTACAGCTACAAAAATGAAAATATTGTTAGCCAATACTTTTCTGAGTTCAAACTATCCAAACCATCAATAAACAAGATTTTTGTAAATGTTGAATCTTTCATTGGCTCTCACAAGATTGATCTGGTGTCCAGTGATCAAGATCACACAGCTTTCTCTGGATTAACCATATGTATGAGTATTAAGCAATTACTGTACCAGTCATGCCGCTGGATGCCCCCCCACGCCAACCCTCTCCTTTCAAGCGGTGCTGTCGGCCGACAGCAAATTACCACCAGGACACCTGACCTGCATTCTCGCTTGAGTGTGTACCGAGGATGCACGCTCGCCTTCAGCTGAGCTTAGATCACGTTCATTCCATTTCACCAACTGTGTCTTTGAGGTGATGAGATGCATTAAAGCATTAAACTGTTAATGATTTTACACTGGTACACTAGTCAATATTGATGATCACGGGTTTGTGTTTAAAAGAGACTGAAACAACCTAATTGAAATATTTAAGTGCCATTTTGTTACTTAAGACCTTGTGGGTTTATTAAACATGCTTAAAATGTTACATTTAATGAAAGTCTGACACACAGACATAAAACACCCACACATTTACAACCTACTGTACAATATACACAGAATCTGATTAAAAACATTAAGAGAAAAAAAAAAAAAGGAAAGAAAAACTAAATACTCTCACTAGTGCTGCTCTATGATGTGGACATCATTCATATACTGTATCTCAGTCACACTCACATTCATTTGGAGAAGAAATGCCTCAGGACAGAAGGGTTATGAGTGCATCCAGGAATTTGCTGCGGTCTTCAGTCTTGAGTTCAATAACTGCACAGGAACAAAATTGATAAGTGGTCAGTTTTGTTTGTACATTTTTACATCTACATGTTTATATTGTGTCTTCCAACAAAACATCATGACTTGCTAAGAAAGAAAGGTCTGTTAACCATAACATCCATTTACGTACCACTCATCCTCACTAGGGTTGCGGGTGTGCTGGCGCCTATCTCAGCTAACCCTGGGCGAGGGGCGGGGTACACCTTTAACTGGTCTCCAGCCAATTGCAGGGCACATATAGAAAACCAATCATTCACACTTATGGGCAATTTAGAGTCTTCAATTAAGCTACCATGCATGTTTTTTGGATGTGCCTCCCACACAACCGGAGGAAACAGAGAAAACCCATGCAGGCACGAAGAGAACATGCAAACTCCATAAAGGTGAGGCCGGATTTGAACCTGGGTCCTCAGAACTGTGAGGAAGATGTGCTAACCAGTTGTCCACCATGCTGCCCTGTTAGCCATAACATTAGAATGCATTTGTAAAAATACAGCAAAACTCTGGTCATATTTGTAATAACCTGCAAGGCTCCAAAACTATTTCACACCTCTATTTACTGTTGGTTTTCTACTTGAAATGAAGACAATGCCGCCCCCATGTGGTCAATAAAGAGGATAAAAACTTTAGCCCTGTCTTGCAACCAAATTGCAAATTAACTCTAATAAGATGCAACAAATTTCACTTACTGGATGTGTCAAAGTGGTCATGCAGCGTTCTGGAGCTGGTGCTCTCTGCAGCTTTCTCAAATGCTCTCCCAAAAAAACTGAGAAAAACAAACAGAGTGAAGCATTTGAGTCTAGTGTGATCCACTACAAAAACTTCACAAAGATAATACTCACCTTCTGATGGGATTTTTTCACCGTCATATAATTAAATTAGTTAAATTGTCACTACCAAAGGTGGGCAAAGAAGGCAAAAAAATTGTACTCAAGTAAGAGTACTGTTACTCGATTAAAAGTAAAAAGTAGCCCTCCAAATAATGAGTTGAAATGACAGTATTCAGTGAAAAAAAGTACTATCGGAGCATGATTGTGAAGTACAAAAATATAAACTTGGAATGTGAAAATTAATATTTCCCACCAATAACACTTTAATTAGAATAGTAAATTAAATATTAACACAATAACATAAATTAAGGTAAATCCAGCTACAAGAAATGGTCTTAAATTACCTTTCTTTGTTTACAGTCATGAAGTAGCCCAATAGGCTCCCTAGTATGCTGAAATTATATAGCAAACCGCAATGTGTTTTCTCTAGTTCAAAGTGGAGTTCTTGTAAGCTTAAATGTGGATATTTTTAGGCAGACACAGATGACATTTTATGAAAGAGCTCTTGTTTTTCGGAATCTCTAAGGCAAACATAAAATGAATGCGAGGCCAGGAGTGTCCTGCCTCTTCTGGCTGCAGGTCGCAGTAGAGTAGCAGTTCAAAACTGCTTCCTTGAGCAGGGTCCTACACATTTGAGATTTCAAAATTCCATACTTTTCCAGACCCTAATTTTCAGACTTCTCGGTTATATATATATATTTTTTTTTAAAAAACCCTGAGTAAATAGATAATTTAATAATCCGGGGACCTTTTCCCTTTAGTGTTTCCTTAAAACTAATCCGACAAATGCAATTTATCCCAAAAGTTACTTACGTAAATGGAGCCGAGTAAAGTCACACGTTACTACCCCACTTCTGGGACAATGACTCAGTGTAGTTCTACACAGTAGCAAACCACAACTACAATGACCATAAATGGGACGGACAAAATGCTCCCACATGATTTAATACAAACGTACTTCTTTTTGTCAGATGTTTCTGACTCGGGTGGTATTCCCACGACGAGGACAGTCCCTTTCTCCACATCTTTGGGAGCGGCCATGATGAGCGGAAGCAACCTGCACCTCTTATTCCTCGTCTGACAGGCAAAAGAAACATGAGGAAAAACAACTTAATCATACTTTACAATGGATCCCATGAAGTTAAACATGTCTGAAGTTATACAATCTTGAATTTTGATCATTCATTACAGGATAGCTTCATTTTCAGGGAATGCACTGAATGCACAGTACAAGTCAGCTATGTGTTGTCCTATGTCAAGAGGATATTTCAAAATTATATAAAATGAATTATACTGCAAAAACTGCTTGTACAGGTAGTTGAGTTTTTTTTTAATGCTGAAATGTATTACCATTAAATTTCTGTAACTTCCAATGGGACACAATACTAAATCCAAACAAATCACAGGTCAACTAGCATCAATTAGAGGTTGCAGCGTACCTTTTTTTGGGATAATAATGAGCTACTCACTGATTGGACGAATGCTTTAAGGAGGTACTTTGAGAGTAGCGTCAAGGCCATGGGCTTTGAAAAGAGCTTGACATCAGGGGTGCCCTGTGCGAGAAGCACGATTATTCAACTGAGTTGTGCAGTTAGCAAACAATCACATGCATGATGGTTGGCTATGGGCACCTCCATAAGGTAGCAGTAGAGAAACGGTCCTTGGGACAAGATGAGGTTGGTGCAGATGCAGCTAGCGACAGTCTGCTGGATGGCAATCAGCTTCTTCTTAGCCAGGTCCATGCCTGACTGGAGACGTTCCAGGTTGCTCCTTAAAAAGAGGGCAGACGTCAGAGGCGGGTCAATCAACTTAAAAGGTTATTACATTGAACTAAGTACAGGGAGTTCTTGGTGTGTGATGGTCCTTACATTTGGACGTTATGTACGGCACGCAATAAACTAAACTTTAAGAAAAATTACCAAAACCTGTCACAGCCTATAGACGTACACCGGGAAACAGGGATGTAAAAAAGGTCCACTTTAATTCCAATATGATATGCAATATCTGATCTTACACATTTATCCATAATATCTATCCATCCATTTTCTGTACCGCTTATCCTCACAAGGGTTGCGGGCGTGCTGGAGCCTATCCCAGCTATCTTCGGGCAGGAGGACTGAACTGGTTGCCAGCCAATCGCAGGGCACATATAAACAAACAACCAATCACACTCACATTCATACCTGCAGGCAATTTCGAGTCTTCAGTCAACCACGCATGTTTTTGGGATGTGGGAGGAAACCGGAGTGCCCGGAGAAAACCCACCCAGGTATGGGGAGAACATGAAAACTCCACACAGGCGAGGCCGGATTTGAACCCGGATCCTCAGAACTGCGAGGGAGATGTGCTAACCAGTCGGTCACCGTGCCGCTTATACATAATATGATCACATAATTTTCATTGCTCACAGAATATCAATGACAGCCTGGTATCTGTCGCTACCGCGTCCGTTTGACGGCATCGGATTTAGCGTCTTTGTTTATTAGATGGTCGATCATTTATTTTAACACGACTTCATAGAAGATTCCCAAGCAATCTCCAAAGTTAAAAAATGTTGAGTAAAAGGGCCAAGTTACTATGTTGCTTTTCAGAAGGTATTGAAACACTGATGCCGATTCAGTAGGGAACCATGAAGCAGCTTGGCATTTTTTTACCATGAATACCAGCGATTTCGGGTGGGCGTATCATACATGGGTACAAAACCTACTGCAAAAGGGCGATTTGGGGGTGCGTATTACACTCCAGTGCATATTACGGTAATTGTTGTATATTTATGGCCTAGAACTGCTTTTCATACAAACATTTACTGTAATTATGACATTTCAAGGTTATGAACGGCTTGCAATGAACTTGTTTGGGCAGCAGCGTAAGAATGTGTCGTCACATGGCACAAGAAGGCAAGCTCTGAAACCGCCACTGTTACTGTTTTTCATTTGATTGCTTAAAAGATCCCATACTTTAACAAAACAACTTTATCTAGTATTTGGGATGTTATATTGGCTCTATGGTGCCTTAGTAAACATGTGAAATATGAATTAAAATTATCCATGCATTCCTGAGTTACAGAGGGTTTTCTGCCAAAAGGCCTGAAATCAGGACGTTCAAATTTCTCGAGCTTATCTACATCACGAGCAAAGATCTTCGCCTTTAATATTTATTCCCTAAAAGTGCTTTTAATACAAATGCTGACTATAACTATGACTTTACTACTGGGTTAGCGTAAGTTAGTGACAGACTACCACGCGTTATGACTTGAATACAAATTCGGGTTAAATCGCCACAATAGGAATAATGGGATCTCCTTCGTCAACTGAGGACCCCTCGTAAACATATTCTAGTTTCACACCTTGAAAGAGAGTCCAGAGCCTTGATAAAGTTGTCTGTCTCGCTCTCATCTTTCTCTGTGCTCTCAAGAAGAGCGATGGTAGCGTGCACCATGTCGCTAGCCAGGAAACGGTTCTTGAAGCCAAAGTGGACACCGAATGTCTGGATACGGATGTCCTTCATTCTGTCAGAGGGTAAAAATGTCAGGGAATCCATCTGTGACATCAACAAAAATGGCTTTTTCTTCACAGCAGCCACACCCGTATTTATTGGAAGACTCCTCGATAACTTCCCGCAGGTTCTCTTTGATTGACATGTCCATGGAGGTGAACTTCTGCCGCACTTGCCTTAGAGGCAGCCTGGTACAAAGGACCACTGTCAATACACCAATATTCGCCTTTTGCATTCTGCAATCCACAACGTAATCTTACCCCATGTCAGCCAGGAACTCCTGCAGCTTCTTTTGGCCGTTTAAAGTCCACAGCTTGAAGTGGCAGGAGGTGTAACATGAATTACTGATGCTCTCGTACAGAGACCAGTGCTGGTACAGGGTCAGACGCAGGCTGAAGCAGAAAGTTAAGGCAGGAGGTGCTACAAAAAAGCTTACACATGGTAACTGTTGCAACAAAGTGCAGTGGTATCAAACTTCTCAGATGAATTCAGACAAATCAAGGATACTCGTACTCAAAGGAGATCCTCATGCAGTCAATGGAAAGAGAGTTCTCCTCATCTTCGTTTCGATGGTTATGTCGGGACACATGCCGCTGCATAGTGGCGATGTCTGTTACATATTTCATACTAACAAGCAGAACGAAGTGAACACGTTACAGCACAATACTGATGCAGCAGCATCAAGTATCAATATGCACGCAGGTCAAAACAGGTGCGTAAATATGGCACAAAGGAATGAATTATACTGATATGAATGAAAAATATAGATGCAATTCTTGCTATCTGAGAGAAACATTTTTTAGCTATTCCAAACAAAACATTCCTTGGTGGTTGTGAAACACACTTTGGCTAACATTTCAGGTGCTGAATCTGTGTGAAAACTGTTGTGTGGTGTTGTAGTTTTTATTCTTTTCTTGAAATGAAAGATGAGATATTCATGGTAAAGTTAACAGAAAATCGTATTATTCCAATATTTAAATTTGTATATAGCACCATGAAAAAGGTATTTCAGATTCTCAAGCACTATTTTTGCATAGTTTCCCCACTTAAATCTTTAAGGTAATCAAACAGGTGTAAATATCAGACAAAGATAACCCAAGTAAACTTAAAATGCAGTAATTTTATTTAAGGACAAAAAAATATTCAAAGCTATGTGGCCCTCTATGAAAAGCTCATTTGACCCCCCCCCCCCCCCCCCCCCCCCCCTCAAATCATGAATTAACTGTGGCTAATAATTTATTTTGAAAGCTGAGTTCATTTTCCATACTAAAGCCTGATTACCGCCACACCTGTTCCAATCAAGAAATCACTTAAATACAACCTCCATCCATCCATTTTCCAAACCGCTTATCCTCACTAGGGCTTGTCTGACAAAATGAAGTCGGCCAAAAGATCTCAAAAATCTGCAACAAAATGCCACAAATGAACACAGGACAACTGCAGGCCTCCCTTGCCGCAGTTAAGGTCAGTGTTCATGACTCAACAAGAAGGAAGGGACTGGGCAAAAACGGCATCCATGACAGAATTCCAAGGCGAAAACCACTGCTGACCAAAAATAACAAAGGCTCGTCTTAAAAAAAAAAACCTGAATGAAAGATGCACAAGACTTTTGGGAGAATATTCTTATTACAAAAAATACCCCCCCAACAGCCCAATTGTCTTTGTGTGTGTGTACGAGGCCTAATAAACTGTAAAGATAACACTAATGCTACAGCAGCTGCAATGGCGGAATGAGGATCATTTCTCACTGTGTGACTTTGTCGTGAACCCACTGGTCTGTCAGCCCGATGACAGCCCACCTGTTAAAAAAATTAATTACAAAAAAGTCATTAAATGTACGCACAGGATAGTTTATGAGTTACAAAAAAAGAGAGAGAGAGAGAGAAAGAACTTACCAGAGCATGTCTTTAGTGTCTTTAGTCAACACCCAGGCAAGCTCGAAAAACATCATGGCTGCCTACATAGGAAAGATCATTCAAAATACCGTATTTGCTCAAACAGATGCTCTGCCGAAGAGTGGTCACTCACAGATGTTCCGTGGTATTCATACTGCTCATACTCAAATAAGATTTCCCTCCTGTGATTAAAGGGAAATGTGAATGCAAATATCCTGCACCAAGCAGCAAACACTGTCCAAATATCACTTCGGCTACCTTCGTGCTTCCCACTCCCTCTTCTCACGTTGCCTCTCGATTCTCCTCTCAACTGCCCCCTGCATTTTAAAAAATTGATTTAAAAAAAAAAAAGTGTCAAACACACAGTTTAGAATGTGTATACTTAAAAAAAAAAATGCTACACATTACTTCATCAAATCTCCTCCGTTTGCCAGACGGCTCGGAGCCATCACCGCTTTCATTTCCGGAGTCATCTCCCTCCTCCTCCTCCTCGTCTTGAAATATTTCGTCATAGGAGGGCACGGCTAAGTCGTCGTCTTGTTTTATCAGCAGTTTTATCTTCAGAGAAACAAAAGTAATAATGGAAAATTCAATGCATGCATTTTCTATACGCACTGTGAGCTTGAGTCTATCCATGCTGACTGAGGGCGAGAAGCAGGATACACTCAGGACTGGTCATCAGTCAATCGGATGGCGCACATGACGTGTGTCAGCAAAGTTCCAGGACAGCAGAGAATTGTCAGGACAACTTGTGGCTGCTTCACCATGACAACACTCACAATGCCCTAAGCATCTGAAAGTTCCTGCCCGAGAAGATCATCATCATGCTGGAGCAACCTCCCTACATACCCAACCTGGCTTTGTGTGAATTTTTCCCTCTTTCCCAACCTCAAGGGGTTCATCATGTGGACCCGTTTTGATTGTTGGAATTGTTCTGACACACCTCAGACAGTATAAACATTCACAATGACATTCACACCTATGGATTTAGTCTTAAATACATTTTTGGAATGTGGGAGGAATCCGCAGTGGCGTGCAAATGTGGTTTGCTGGCCTGGGCACACAACACCTTGTTGATTCTCTGAGAAATCATTGTTGGGAGGTGGTGTTGTGATGCCCAACTTGGTGGATGGCCGGGGCCACCGCCCCCTCTCCCTTTGCACACCACTGTGAAGCTGGAGTACCCGGAGAAAAGCCACACAAGTATGTAGAGAACATGCAAACTCCACACAGGAGGGCCCGACTCGAATGTCGAACTTGAGACATTCCGACTATGAGGCAGATGTACGAATCCCGCAGCCACTGTGATGCCCCGAAAACAGCATCTTACAAAATGGCAATTATTGTCCATAGATATGATAGCACAAAGATTATATTGTGTCAAGAAATTAAATGAAAACAAGCTTCTGAGAAAAGTGGTAATTTAAACAAAGAAGTCAAGAAAAATGTCTAAGTGGAGACCTAACAGGAATTGGGAACAGCTAGTTTAGTTGTTTATCCCAATACAACAACAAAACTGAAATGCAGATGACGGTAATTCATGAATTGTAGTCTAATTAACTAATTATTATCCATCACCTGAGTGTCATTGTAGACATTAACCACATCTACAGGCCGATGTGTGTCACAAATGAAGAAGATGGAGTCGTCTTCGGGCTGCAGCATCTCGAGGAGGTCAACGTTGGCGCCGCAGTTGATGAGGACAAAGTATTTAAACTGCAACAACAATAAAAATAAAAGCAATTATATACAAAACTCTCTCAAGTCATTTATCACCTGATGAGTTTCATACTTGGTCTTTGTGTTCAAGGAAGGCAGTGCCAAGGTCCTGCCATCCCGTCACTGGCACAAGGGTATACTGAACCTGGTCGCAGTGGAACAAGGCCTGAGGAAGAAAAGATAACCACTATTTAATTCATTGATTCTTAAATGGTGGGTCGGGGCCTTAAGGTGGGTGTCGGAGAACTAGTAAAAAAAAAAAAATATGTAATTTTTCTTAAAAGTACAGAGGCGTTTTTTCCAATATCATACCAACCTAATTTATATGATTTTCAGTCATGATAGCCTTCTGAGGAAAACCATAACTATGACGTGGACAGTGATAAAAAAAAAAAAAAAAGTTTGACAACAGTGCCAAAAGTCTACGGCAGGATTGTCAAATGGGTGACTCTCAAATTGTGGTACATGCACCACAAGTGGTATGCGAAGAATCACTGAATTACATGTTCATATTGTGCATAATTTTACAGTGGCTAAATATTTTCTTTTTTTTTCTCAGCAATTACATTACATCAGTAAAGTTTCTAAAGTTCAGTTGTATTTAACTTTTACGTATAATCTTTTAGAGCTGTTTGTGTTAAAAAATTTATTTAGGTAAAATTTTTATTTTACATGCAATTCTAATTGAATCATTTAAGTGCAGTTCCACCCCTATCTTTAAGCACAGTGTACATAATGTTACAATGGCTTACAATCGTATGGTCAGTATGGTGGAGGCTTAGTATTTTTCTTGAGGTGGTACTTGGTGTCAAGTTTGAGAACCACTGCCAACACTGAACGGTGTGTGCGCAAATACAGTGTAAACATTTGTACAAATTGTCCTCTTGAGGGATAATTAAATGGTTGGTTGTTGTTTTTCTGCCTCACTATTAAAGCACACCCCTTACTTTAGCTATCGTGATCTTCATTAAATGTCAGAAATCGTGTCACTAACTAGCCAAAACAACAACAACAACAACAACAAAAGCAAAAGCAGCTAGCTAACAGCTAACTTACCTGAAGGATCTTACAGGCGCAAAGAGCATCGATATCTGACGCGACCAGGAGTGCAACTCTCTGCAGAAGAGTTCGACAAGGTTAGCAAAGCGCGGTGGATAGTTTGAAAAGTGAACGCTTTTGAGTCTTTCACTATCATTAGCTGTGCAAGCTAATGTTATAGTTCGCACAACAACATACCTGGTTGGCAACAACGTCATAAAATTCTTTCCGTATGTCCGTGACAAACATCTTGGAGAGCGACAAATGACGCTGGCGTTGAGTCCTCGACACGAAAACGACAGGCTAAAGTGGAGCATGTGTCACAAAAACAGCATGAAGAGAGACTTTTCTGGGTTTTGGGACAAGAATCGGACGGCCGACAGCTCCTGCACCGTTACAACAAATGTGGCGCCAAAAGTCTGCGTCACACGCAACCAATCAGGGAAGGGAAGCGTAAATACGTCACGCTCACGACGCAAGGTTCGAGAGTTCACCAAACCCGGAAGACGAATGCCCATAACGCAAAACCATATACTGTAAATGAACAACAATCGATGTCGTGTAACACGATTTTCTCATTTTTTATTTTGTGAATGAGTTCTACTGCAATACATACTTATAATAAAAATGTCATATCGCTCAATGTATACATTCATTATATTTTAAAGTTGTAAAATAACTATCCAAAGTGCAATTAATTACAAGTGAAGACAACTATTCAATGAATAATTTGTGTATTGTGATTTTATTTTTATTTTTTTTACAGCTACAATAGAATATTGTAATTTCATAAATTTAATTCAAAAAGTGACTCATTTTACAAATAAAAAAACAACAGTAAAATACTTAATAGAAGGCCAATTCTGAAATAATTTCTATATTCAAAATAATTTTGAAAACAAATTTCACTCGTTTGTAGTGAATATATATTATACAGGAGCTTCATTTTTCGAATTACTGAATGAAACTTTTTCCACAAAGGTCTTATTTATCCCCTCCTTGAGCCGTCACCTTGTCGTGGTGGAGGGGTTTGTGTGTCCCAGTGATCCTAGGAGCTAAGTTGTCTGGGGCTTTATGCCCCTGGCAGGGTCACCCATGACAAACAGGTCCTAGGTGAGGGACCAGACAAAGCACGGCTCAAACACCCTAATGATGACGACAAACAATGGACTTCGTTTTCGCTTGCCCGGACGCGGGTCACCGGGGCCCCCCACTGGAGCCAGGCCTGGTGGTGGGGCTCGAGGGCGAGCGCCTGGTGGCCGGGCCCTATGGCTGCAGGCCCGGCCGGGCACAGCCCGATAGGGTAACGTGGGTCCCCCTTCCCATGAGCTCACCACCTGTGGGAGGGGCCATATGGGTCGGGTGCAGTGTGAGCTGAGCGGTGGCCGAAGGCGGGGACCTTGGCCATCCGATCCCCGGCTACAGAAGCTGGCTCTAGGGACGTGAAATGTCACCTCTCTGGCAGGGAAGGACCCCGAGCTGGTGTGTGAGGTTGAGAAGTTCCAACTACATATAGTTGGACTCGCCTCCACACACAGCTTGGGCTCTGGTACTGGTCCTCTCGAGAGGGGTTGGACTCTCTTCCACTCTGGAGTTGCCCACGGTGAGAGGCGCCGAGCAGGTGTGGGTATACTTATTGCCCCCCGGCTCGGCGCCTGTACGTTGGGGTTCACCCCGGTGGACGAGAGGGTAGCCTCCCTCCGCCTTCGGGTGGAGGGACGGGTCCTGACTGTTGTTTGTGCCTATGCACCAAACACCAGTTCAGAGTACCCACCCTTTTTTGGAGTCCTTGGAGGGGGTGCTGGAGAGCGCTCCCACTGGGGACTCCATTGTTCTGTTGGGGGACTTCAATGCTCAATGACAGTGAGACCTGGAAGGGCGTGATTGGGAGGAACGGCCCCCCCGATCAGAACCCGAGCAGTGTTCTGTTATTGGACTTCTGTGCTCGTCACGGATTGTCCATAACGAACACCATGTTCAAGCATAAGGGTGTCCACACGTGCACTTGGCACCAGGACACCCTAGGTCGCAGTTCGATGATCGACTTTGTGGTCGTGTCATCGGACTTGCGGCCGCATGTCTTGGACACTGGGGTGAAGAGAGGGGCGGAGCTGTCAACTGATCACCACCTGGTGGTGAGTTGGCTCCGATGGTCCGTGGTCGGTGTCTGTCGTGGCGGCAATCCCCGAACCCGTTGGTGAGGGATGCCGTCAAGCTGAAGAAGGAGCCCTATCGGGCCTTTTTGGCCTGTGGGACTCCTGAGGCACCTGATGGGTACCGGCTGGCCAAGCGGAATGCAGCTCTGGTGGTCGCTGAAGCAAAAACTCGGGCATGGGAGGAGTTCGGTGAGGCCATGGAGAAAGACTTCCGGACGGCTTTGAGGAAATTTTGGTCCACCAGCCGACGTCTCAGGAGAGGAAAGCAGTGCACCACCAACACTGTATATAGTGGGGATGGGGCGCTGCTGACCTCGACTCGGGACGTTGTGAGTCGGTGGGGAGAAAACTTCGAAGACCTCCTCAATTCCACCGACACGCCTTCCCATAAAGAAGCAGAGTGTGGGTTCTCTGAGGCGGGCTCTCCTATCTCTGGGTTTGAGGTCACCGAGGTTGTCAAAAAGCTCCTCGGTGGCAGGGCCCCGGGGGTGGATGAGATTCGCCCGGAGTTCCTAAAGGCTCTGGATGTTGTGGGGCTGTCCTGGTTGACACGCCTTTGCAACACCGCGTGGACATCGGGGACAGTGCCTCTGGATTGGCAGACTGGGGTGGTGGTCCCTCTTTTTAAGAAGGGGGACCGGAGGGTGTGTTCCAACTACAGGGGGATCACACTGCTCAGCCTCCCTGTTAAGGTCTATTCAGGGGTGCTGGAGAGGAGGGTCCGTTGGGAAGTCGAATCTCAGATTCAGGAGGAGCAGTGTGGTTTTCGTCCTGGCCGTGGAACAGTGGACCAGCTCTACACCCTCGGCAGGGTCCTCGAGGGTCCATGGGAGTTCGCCCAACCAGCCTACATGTGTTTTGTGGACTTGGAGAAGGCGTTCGACCGTGTCCCTCGGGGAGTCCTGTGGAGGGTGCTTCGGGAGTATGGGGTACAGAACCCCCTGATGCGGGCTGTTCGGTCCCTGTACGATCGGAGTCAGAGTTTGGTCCGCATATCCGGCAGTAAGTCGGACTCGTTTCCAGTGAGGGTTGGACTCCACCAAGGCTGTCTTTTGTCACCGATTCTGTTCATAACTTTTATGGACAGAATTTCTAGGTGAAGCCGAGGCGTAGAGGGGGTCCAGTTTGGTGGCCTCAGTATTGCATCTTTGCTTTTTGCAGTTGATGTGGTTCTGTTGGCTTCATCAGGCCATGATCTCCAACTCTCACTAGAGCGGTTCACAGCTGAGTGTGAAGCGGCTGGGATGAGAATCAGCACCTCCAAATCTGAGACCATGGTCCTCAGTCGGAAAAGGGTGGCGTGCCCTCTCCAGGTCGGGGATGAGATCCTGCCCCAAGTGGAGGAGTTCAAGTATCTTGGGGTCTTGTTCACGAGTGAGGGAAGAATGGAACGGGAAATCGACAGGCGGATCGGTGCAGCGTCTGCAGTAATGCAGACTTTCTATCGGTCCGTTGTGGTAAAGAAGGAGCTAAGCCGAAAGGCGAAGCTCTCAATTTACCGGTCGATCTTCGTTCCTACCCTCACCTATGGTCATGAGCTGTGGGTCGTGACCGAAAGAACAAGATCCCGGATACAAGCGGCCGAAATGAGTTTCCTCCGCAGGGTGTCCGGGCTCTCCCTTAGAGATAGGGTGAGAAGCTCGGTCATCCCGGAGGATCTCAGAGTAGAGCCGCTGCTCCTTCGCATTGAGAGAGGTGGCTGGGGCATCTGATTCGGATGCCTCCCGGACGCCTCCCTGGTGAGGTGCTCCGGGCACGTCCCACCGGGAGGAGACCACAGGGACGACCCAGGACACGCTGGAGAGACTACGTCCTTCGGCTGGCCTGGGAACGCCTCGGGATCCCCCCGGAAGAGCTGGATGAAGTGGCTGGCGAGAGGGAAGTCTGGGCGTCCCTGCTAAAGCTACTGCCCCCGCGACCCGACCCGGATAAGCGGTAGAAAATGGATGGAGGGATGGATGGTCTTATTTATTAAGATGGACATGTATAAGGATGAATTGGAGACTCTAAATTGCCCGTAGGTGTGAATGTGAGTGTGAATGGTTGTTTGTTTGTATGTGCCCTGCAATTGGCTGGCAACCAGTTCAGGGTGTACCCCGCCTCCTGCCCGATGATAGCTGGGATAGGCTCCACCACGCCCGCGACCCTAGTGAGGAGAAGCGGCTCAGAAAATGGATGGATGGATGTATAAGGATGTGATTTTAGGTTGTCAGTCCACTTACATTTTGTAAAAATTGGGCAGAAGAAAACTAGTGTTTGTATACACAAATAATATGCAGAAAATGTCTACGTTATTAAAGAAAAACGATAATACAAAGCTTATGTGGAAACATTATTTAGTGTGACCAAATGACGTGACAGCACAATACAATCAGGAGAGCATCAGCATAAACAGTTGCAAATAACTACTTTAACAACGTTCCAGGGTCATTACAAGGCAAAATAAAGATGTGCCTGACAATAATAAAAATAATAATAATGCTCAAGAATTTGTACTTCACAAAACAGTATCAGGATAGCTAGTCAACACTGAAACTTTCAGGGGGCTGGGGGGGAATAAATAAATTTAAAAAAGATTTACATTTTTTTTTATTTTAATTTTATATCCTGCTGAAAAAAAAAATCAAAAGGGATGTGGAGACATTTTTCTTAATACATCGAGAAACGTGCAGGATTTAAATGCCTACTGCAATTGTTAAACTAGTCAAAAGAGGGCAAACAAACATTGAAAATTCAAGTCAAACTACTACATGCCCCAAATTAAGTGCAGCTGATCATAGAGTACACCATAAAAATCCTGCTAGAGTGGAATTCTAGAATTTACACACACGAGTAATAACTTTTAGGATTCTGTATGCATTCCAATTTTTAAAAAAAAAGCATCATGCCAATATTAAGTATGATGAATCATCTTCATCTTGGAATGATTAATGTAAAAACCGGAGAAAATGAAAATTACAGAACAAAAATGGAATGAAAAGCAGTGAACATTTCACAAGTAGGATAATGTTGGAAATAAAAAAAGGCACAAAATCACTGCCAAGTTTGGTCTGAAAGCCTCTGTGATCAACACATTTGAGCTGGTATTAGTGACCAGCAAAAGTGCTTATACCCTGGAAAACTTTGGCTGACCTCACACAAAAACACAGAGGTTTGCCTGATTCTTTTGTTCTCACCACCAACTTATCATAGAACCCACAAAAAAAACTGTACCCTCACTCCTTAAGTGCCAACAAATATGAACAGGATTTAAACCCTTTTCAGCTGTTACATTGATGTCCTCTCCTTGTGTTAAAATTGTGACAACAGTCCCAGCTGCACCGTCTAGTTGTTGACAGCCAATGAGATGCATTTGTAACGTCTGTCCCCGCCCCCCCCCTAAAAAATAAAAAATTCCTAAACAAAACAAAACAAAAAACAGCCCTGTGGATATTTATTTCTCTGCTAACAGATGGATTGGACAGATGTGCAAACAAAACACTGCCAAACACAAACAACTAAGGTTATAAAGGTCATTTAAATCAAAGATGGACAACTTCTTTCCTTTCAGGTACCTTTTTGTGAAGTCATACACCCATACAAAATTTTGGGAAAAATATGTAATTGTTTAACATGTTTAATTTATATATTATGAGCATTTGTGGGTTAAATATTTGGGTACTTTTTTTTATCAGAGTTGAGTTAATATGAGCATAAGGTGCCTTTGAGACTTCCCCACTTTACCAAAGAAAGTTGAAATTTCTCATTGAACTTCATATTGTAAATATTAACTCTGCAACTAGCCACCGTTTCATCCTCCACTGAACAAAGAAAATGTCATAGGTTTGCTTAAAGGGGCAGATACTCCATCATAATGACAGGGTGGGACAGCAATTTCAGGGACACATGCAAAATGCTCACAATGATCATGAAAACAACATATATGATCAAAATGACTAATTTGATCAAATAATTTAGTGTGGACAAGAAAACCATATCCATTCGGGTGGGGGGAATTTAGTATCATTTAACTGCTTATTACACCCACTGTAGTTAGCAGAGGAGACTGTATGACATGCCAAAATCATGTACATCCAATTAAAAAAAAAATAATAAAATTAAATACAAAAATGAAGGAAACACTTCAAGAGTTATACTTCTGGTGTAAGACCTCTGAGTTTCATTACTTTGCTACATTTTCATGATGATTCTGATTCTGAGGACAACAAAGGCAGTTTATAGCAATAGTGACCCAGTTCCTTCATTTGGTTTTAGAATGGCATGAAAGGCCAGATGGAATTCTGTCGTGGTTCCATTAAAAGTAAGTTACAGTGAGACCATAAGATTTAGACGGGTGAGAAAAAAATAAAATAAATGGATGGAAAAAAACAGATTGATGTCAGTATTTTACAAGTGGTATCTGCTGTGTTGATTATGCCTGCTCATCTCTATTGGGTCACTATTTCCCTCGGAGGTAAAAACAACCAACCAAACCTAACGACTAATAATGACTGAAAGCAGCTGATATTTTAAAGAGAGTGCTGCGTTTCCCCCCATGCCAACATACCCAACCTCCCTTTTGTGCCTTCTGAGGGGTAAAATTAACATTGCAGATATCCTTAATGTAGCGTGACCTATTCTGGATGGGCCACAAGCAACAGCATAAATTTCATCCACAGACCATGTTATGAACGCCTGCGCAGAAGTGTAAAAACATTACAATTTAAGATTAAACATGTTAATTGTAATTGACCTTCTTCTTAACTAGGGTTGGGCATCGGGAATGGTTCAAATTAAAAAAAATTCAGATTCCAGTTTCGATGCCTACAGTCCGCCGACCCCCGAAGAAGAAAGTGGTGAAAACCAACGAAGAACGCGCACAAAGACGTGCTTGTGCCCAACGGCGGTGGCGAACAAAAGTGTTTATTACTTTGTTAAAATAAATGACCAGTTGCCTCAGTGCAACACTTGGAATAAACTGACGTGCTCCCTCCCACTCAGAGCCTCAGCCTACACCGCGCGGAACTAATACATCTATGCCAACATTGTGTCACGGACGGCAATGCCGTAAGGGCTGATCCCAAAAAAGAGACTCTAGGTAAGAGGTCCGAATAATTTTAATTCAATGGCAGCGCATGTGATGGCGAGACATACGAAGCTAAAGGGACTCACAACCCGAGAGAATCAAAAAACAGATAACGCAGGGAGACACGACAAAAGGTCCGGGTGGTATAATCGTAGAGAACCTAAATTTGGACAGCGGTCAGAACGGCGGCAAACACGGGGCAAAAACGAGTGAATATTCCGACGCCCACACACTGTCACGGTGCCCCCTAAAAAGGCTGATGATTACAATGCATGACAGGTGCGTCACCGATGTCAACGCCCACCTTCGCTCACCCAGACACTGCAACACAAAGAAAAACAATTTGAAACACAGGGCCATGACACATTGAAGTAACTAACAATTTAAACGGTGGGTTGCACTCTTGCGCTGATGGTTTTTAGCGTTTATTTTAGTCTTCAAACCAACATAAGCGCTGATGACACAAAAATAAATTATTTTACCATACTGGAAATAAAGTAAAAGTCGCATTACTAGTTTAAAATTCAAACTAGCGACTTTACATCACAGTAAACTGGGACAAAATTCACATAAACATTGTCTCACAGTATCACAAACACTAACCTTAAAATAAAAGGCTTCGTCCTTAAAAACAGGAAGTCAAGTTAAAACTTGCACATGTAAACCATTTGACATGATAAAACAGTCGCAAATAACTACTTTAACAACGCTATATTTAACTTATAGCTGAAACAATGAATATTAAGTCAATTGGGTCAGTTACCCACACATTGCCTTTTACTCATAGGTTTTATATTGATAAAGGTTATAAAGAACCCCCGAGTCAAATGTTCATTTTTGTCTATGCTGCGGACTGCTAAGAAAATGGATGTTCATAATTTGGACATCCCTTATTTAAACCATGCAAACTTTTTTGACCCAGCCCCCTAAAACAATTGGAATCAAGAATCATTTAGAACTGGAATCGAAATGAGGAACCGGAATCACTCAAATTCAGATGATGCCCAACCCTAACTGTAGTACTGGCTTGTTTACTTCATACGACATATTTTTGTCAACTTTATAATAGCACGACCTCTTGACTTGTGGGGTCACCACGTCAATGGGCTGTCACAAAAAGGTTGTGTGTGTGCTACTGGCATTTTTCCACCTTTTTTCCATGTCACTGATCTGTGTAAACAGCATCAATGGAATGTGAGCAATTTTCCACCTTCGGCGGTAGTGTCAGAGCCACAACGGGCAGGAAAGTGCCAGGTGAGAAGTTTGACACAATCGGTCAATCATGAACAATGGGTGTATAAAATGCAGATAAATGTCTTCTGTTACAGTGCTGGGCAACCAAAGGCAAATCACGTCTACAGGTCTTTTCATGCAGATTTTCTGTCCAACTCGAAGTGTCATTATCGTAGAGAAAATACCCAATGTACCGGCCTTACCTATACACTGCTGTGAAAAAGTGTTTGTCCTCTTTCTGATTTCTTATTTTTTTCCACGTCACACAAATGTTTCCCATCATCAAACAAATTTAAATATTAGTCAAAGACAACACAAGTAAGTTATTGCAAACTCTTGATTGCAGTTGTTGCTGCTAAGAGTGGCGCAACCAGTTATTAGGTTTTGGGGCAATCTTTTTTTCCACATAGAGCCATGTAGGTTTGGATTTCTTTCTCCCTTAATAATAAAAAAGATTTTAAAACTGCATTTTGTGTTTACATGTGTTGTCTATGACTAATAATTAAATTTGTTTGATGATGGGAACATTTAAGTGTGCAAAAAAATAAGAAATCCGGAAGGAGGCAAACACCTTTTTACACCACTGTAATACAGTTTCTATAATAAAAAGTTCCCAGCCCCTAGAGTCATGATATGCAACAACAGTGCAAAGGATCCAGCGCAAGCGGCTGTTTTACATGGGCAGGATGTAGTTGGAGTTGGCTAGCCTGCGTTCCTGTGCTGCGGGGACACCCTGTCGATGAGTCAAAGGGCGGTGACAGTCGGCGTCCTGAAGCGCCGGGTAATGCTGCCTGTAGCATAGCCAGGCGAAAGTCAGGCCTAGTAGAGACCCCACCAACACGTCTACAAACAGGAAAAAAAAATCATCAATTTTCAGCTTTTTTTAATTACATGCTTTGCAGTTATGAGGTTCTAGTTTGAAATCTTGGTTTGGGAACAATCGCTATAAAAATGGATGGATTGACATTTAACACTCTCTGTTCGTTGTAAATTTCACCACCCACAATGCAACTCTACATCCTCCATGGCCAAGAAGAACTAACATTGATAATGTACTCCATCCATTTTCTAATCTATACCATCCATCCAGTTTCAATATCACGTATCCTCATGAGGGTGTAAAGGGCATTGGAGCCTATCCTAGCTGATTTCGGGTGAGAGGCGGGGTACACCCTGAACAGGTCACTAGTCAGTTGCAGCATACATAAAGACAAACAACCATACACACTCACACCAACGGACAATTTAGAGTCTTCGGTCAACCGAAGAAGCATGATTTTGAAATTCTTTTCACCAAGCTTCTGAAGGTACCACGAATTTGTAGGTGTCCTAACAAGAAGGGTTTATAAATTGGTTATTAATGTATTTCTCAACAATTTATAACGCTTTAAATAACTGCCATACAAGTCATTACAGGTAGATAGGGGCAGCAGTAGCTCATCTGTGAAGCCTGTCACACACTGAAGCTGTTTGCTGAGCAAACTCCAGTGTGCGGCAGGATTACTGACTAGGGCTTCGGAACTGGAAAATCAAGGATCGAGTCCAAAAATGTTGGAGGGTTGCTATTTTGCATCCTGACTACTGTGGATGTGCCCTAGGCAAGTTCTGTTTGCCAAATAGTGATGTTCCATTTAAACCCTACCAAATAGATATCCAGCCTTTTCTTGGTTTGGACCATCTGATTTAAAATAATTGTTTATATATTTGTAAATAGGGTTTTATGACCAGTAAAATCATAGCATACATTAATACAAGTTTCCCCTTTGTTTTAATGCAAAGCTATAAGTACATTTTTATGATTTTACAAAACAACCTCAGAATCCCGAAGAAATGTTTGTTTATCTTTTATCACCTACATGTGTGTTTAATACCTGATCACAGTTATTGTATTTGAAGGCACAGGTATTTGGGACTTAAAAATACAGTATTGCATTTAAGATGAAATCAATTTATGATGTAGAAATTATTTTCACTCCATTTTCTACATAGGTAATAATTATCAAAATTATCCCCAACTCCAAATGTATTTTTTCACATTCAAATGTATCCTGCAGGCCCGTTTGAACCCCCCTCCTTACATTTGACACCACTGTTATAAAGAGTTTATAACTGATTTATAAACCCTTGCTAGGGGTACCCTTATTGTAAAGGGGTCATAACACTCCTTTGTTATTCCATTTGTAACGAGGAAGATGCAGCCTTAAACTGACCTTGCCAGTGGTGTTTGTAGTCGCAGGTTCTGGAGAGGGCAATGGTCAGCGCTACGATTAAAGGTATGAGGAAAACGCAGAGGCGCCACGCTCTGCCTTGGCCGGCTGCGTTGAAGCATCGCAGCTTCCCGCCAATGTAAAGGGAGGTGAAGCCCAGCCCGGCAAAAGCAACTAGGAAGAGAATATTACATACACTCTTAAATGAACATGGATGACAGAAAAAATAAAATACAGTGGTAGTTTGACATGACCCGACTCTGTTTTTGGAGAAACAAGCCATCGCGCGACCAATTTATTGTTTTAGGTAAATAGCAAAAATATGAGTTACCGAGCGCTAGCTATGGTTGCAGCAAACTTCACAACAAGCAGCAGTTTAGAATAAGTCAGCAATTCTTCAAAAAAGAGGTTTAAACTGTTTATTTCCACTTCTGTTTTGGCGCTTAAACGCAAATACAGTGGAAGCTCGCTTTAAGGCACCCAGAAACAATGGACTTCAAATTTAACGGACAGAACGATAGTGTCCGGTTGGAACTCAAAATGCCCCTTGCGACAAAGCACGTTAGTTCAAGAATTGGTCGCTGCTGTTTACTGGCACCACACTGACCCAATCAACAGACAGAAACTCTTACCCAAGAATAGACGCTGTTGTTTACTTGAGGTGCTCGTCGTGTACAGGTCTCTCGAACATGCTATACTGATTTTGGTACAGTATACAGTTGCTTTTTGTCAAGCCTTCAATCGTAACAGAGGTGAGAAAAGGAAGCGCACTATCCTCGCGGCACCATAACTTTCTCCCACCAGCACGCCATTATGACCCCTCCAAAGCACCAGCGATTATGGCAGTATTAGGCCATTGCAGCAATGTTTAAAGGTAAGTTTAGGTAAATAGACATTTATTTACAATCATTTTAAAGTATGCTTTTAAACAAGACTGGGATGACAAGCCCTCGGTGCGCATAAATTAGCAAGTGCTCTTAGAGAGCTTTTCCTCATGCGCCAGCAGCCACAAGAGCAGCCAGTCATTTTCTATACCACGGATCCTGTTCAGAGTTGGAGCCTATCGAAGATTACACCCTGGACTGGTCACTGAATGACTCCAGCAACAGGAGAAACTACATCTAAATCCATGTTTTTATGTCTCACATGAAGAATGTCCGCTGGGAAAACTCTTTCTCCCCTCCATGACCACATCTGGATCACCACTGCAGCGTAGCTCCAGGTTCAACTGGCCATCTGGGAAACAGCGGTAGAAGAAGTCTGGCCTGGGCCTAATGAAGAAACAATTGTTTATTTCAGCTCTGGTTTGCCAACAGTATATCTACACTGTTTTACCTGCCGACAGCAAGTTTGATGATGTTGGTAAAAACGCCATTCAGCACCAGAGTCAAAGTCATGGCTGGATAACAGAAGGAAGGAATGAGGAAAAAAAAAAGAGCAACTAAACAAGTACAGTGGTACCTTGACTTACAAGTGTTCCAGCTTACGAGGTTTTCCAGTTACGAGGTGTCGCTTGGTCTGTTTTGCGGGACAAAATTTGTGCTACATGCAAGCTTTGGATACATCACCGCTTGAGTGAAGTGGGGGGGGGGAAATTCCAAGGATTTAGAGAACCCTAAATTAAACAATTTTAAGTTAAACAAGGTCTCTAAATGATTAATAGTTATCAAAAAGTTATCAGTTAATTTGATAATCGATTGTTGATCAAACGTAGCACCTCTACTCGTTAGTCAAGGTGCCACTGTATTATGACCAAAGTCGCATCCTTCTCACCCAGTGACGCTTCCTTGGCATCGCTTCGCTCTGACTTCGTCAGGACGGTAAAGACAATGATGACAATCAGGGGTGTGAAAACAGCGACACACTGACGTGACAAAGGAGAGTCAGAGTTCAAATTCAAGTCAGGTTAAAAGTATTTAGTCAGCCACCAATTGTGCAAGTTCTCCCACTTAAAAAGATGAGAGGCCTGTAATTTTCATCACAGGTATACCTCACCTATGGGAGATAAAATTATTTAAAAAAAAAAAAAAAAATCCAGAAAAATCACATTGCCTGATTTTTAAAGACTTTATTAGCAAATTATGGTGTAAAATAAGTATTTGGTCACCTACAAACACGCAAGATTTTTGGCTCTCACAGACCTGTAACTTCTTCTTTAAGAGGCTTCTCCACTCGTTACCCGTATTAATGGCACCTGTTTGAACTCGTTATCAGTTTTAAAGACACCTGTCCACAACCTCAAACAGTCACACTCGCAACTCCACTATGGCCAAGACCAAAGAGCTGTCAAATGACACCAGAAACAAAATTGTAGACCTGCACCAGGCTGGGAAGACTGAATCTGCAATAGGTAAGCATCTTGGTGTGAAGAAATCAACTGTGGAATTATTAGAAAATGGAAGACCTACAAGACCACTGACAATCTCCCTCGATCTGGGGCTCCACGCAAGATCTCACCCTGTGTGGTCAAAATGATCACAAGAACGGTGAGCAAAAATCCCAGAACCATATTGGGGGGTGGGGGTGGGGCTGTGACCTGTAGAGAGCTGGAACCAAAGTAACAAAGGCTACCATCAGTAACACACTACGCCGCCAGGGACTCAAATCCTGCAGTGCCAGACGTGTGCCCCTGCTTAAGCCAGTACATGTCCAGGGCCATTAGAAGTTTGCTAGAGAGCATTTGGATGTCCCAGAAGAGGATTGGAGGAATGTCATATGGTCAGATGAAACCAAAATATAACTTTTTGGTAAAAACTCAACTTGTCGTGTTTGGAGGAGAAAGAATGCTGAGTTGCATCCAAAGAACACCATACCTACTGTGAACCATGGGGGTGGAAACATCATGCTTTGGGACTGTTTTTCTGCAAAGAGACCAGGATGACTAATCTGTGTAAAGGAAAGAATGAATGGGGCCATGTATCGTGAGATTTTGAGTGAAAACCTCCTTCCATCAGCAAGGGCATTGAAGATGAAACGTGGCTGGGTCTTTCAGCATGACAATTATCCCAAACACACCGCCCAGGCAATGAAGGAGTGGCTTCGTAAGAAGCATTTCAAGGTCCCGGAGTGGCCTAGTCAGTCTCCAGATCTCAACCCCATAGAATATCTTTGGAGGGAGTTGAAAGCCCAGCAACAGCCCCAAAACATCACTGCTCTAGACGAGATCTGCATGGAGGAATGGGCCAAAATACCAGCAACAGTGTGTGAAAACCTGGTGAAGACTTACAGAAAACGTTTGACCTCTGCCATTGCCAACAAAGGGTATATAACAAAAGTATTGAGATGAATTTTTGTTATTGACCAAATACTTATTTTCCACCATAATTTGCTAATAAATTCTTTCAAAATCAATGTGATTTTCTGGATTTGTTTTGTCATTTTGTCTCTCATAGGTGAGGTAGGTATACCTATGATGAAAATTACAGGCCTCTCTCATCATTTTAAGTGGGAGAACTTTCACAATCGGTGGCTGACTAAATACTTTTTTGCCCCACTGTATTCAACTTTCACATCACTTACAAACATGAGTGACGTAGGAATGTGATCTTGCTCCACCCGGTGAAATTTATACAACCACATCTCCTCTGGCTGGATCTCGCGGTAGAAAGGTGGAAGGTGCTCCGTCACCCTGAGAGAGTGATGCAAATGGTTCAAGACAAACTTACCCTACTGATGAACAATTTCAGTTGCAGTAGGCTGTTTGATTGAATCTTAATTTGTTCTTTAAGTCGTTATGTTTGCCCCCCCCCACAAAGTACAGAGAGGGTGATTAGAGCCTCATCTCTCTCAGTACAGGAGGCAGGTACAGGGTTTCGAACATTGTTAGAAACTCTTCCCACCCTCTTCCAGTGGCTGCCCTCCCTAAAACACTACCACAGCATAATGTGCTCCACCAGCAGGTTGCTGAACAGCTGCCTGCTGGTGGAGTTAAAGCTTAAAGTTAAAGCTACTAAACTCCCCTGTGGCCTAATCGAACTATTCTATTTGTGGCTGGACATGATTCGAATCTGAATTGCACTTTATACCACATTTATTCTGTATATTAACTATGTATTCAACTGAAATTGTTTTATAACTAATAATTTAATGTTAGCCAAGCTATGGGAACACAATAGCTCCTCAAGTGATTTGTTTTCCTTCTCTATAAGCAATATGCAAGTTAATGAAAGAGGGGAAACTATCTTTTTAAACAAGTATTTGCACTTCTACTCAAGTACAAAGTGTGAGTACCTGTACCACCTCTGATATGTCTGCTTTAAATAAATCCAAAAGGGACACACAGGATTGAGTGGACTTACAGGAAAATCACAAAGAGCGTCAAGCGGACGAAGATTTCTGACAGGAAACCACGAAGGAGCCTCCTCTTCATTTTGTCTGTCAGAGTGGACCACATCACCTACTGGTTTATATCACCCTAAGAGTTACGTCAATAGAATATCAATTTTAAAATATATAATATACCAAGGTTTAAAGGTTTATAATTACCGCAACATCAATGATTGTTTCAGTAGCCAGTTTGTGACATTTTACATGGTGTCTTAGCATTAAGCTAGAAGACTTTCGTAAGACAAAGTTAGGTGGTTGAGTCATTATGTACGGTGGCCCTGAAGTGCAAAACACAACAGCAAATAACTAAACAACAACGGCAAGTAAAAAACACAACAGCAAATAACTAAACACAACAGCAAATCAAAAAACAACAGCAAATAACAATGACAAATGTAAAACAACAGCAAATTAAAAAACATGACATTAAGCTACCGGAAGAGGTAGGTGCTGGTTGGGGATAAGATTAATCGCTGATTGGACAAGAGGGACGACTTGATTGGACGCTTTGACCAGGAAGTTATCCCGAGTCTGGCGTGGTTTTTAAATTAGAGTTACCGGTGATTAAAACATAGCTGCTGCTATCAAATAATATTTTGACTTGGGACATATGTAACCCATCTGATTTTGTGGCTCTGCATTACACAACTACCACGACGCTTCCTGCACAGTCGACTACACCGGTGTTCGAATCCACGCTTTCACCATGTCATGTATTGGGAGACAAGTGCCCGGGCCGCTAACTCAGCAGCCAGCAACATCTTTTAAGGATTGGGGAATTTGGTTTCTTAACGTACACCTAGCTTGCTCCCATTATACGTATGAGGTGATAGTGGATAGATATGCTCAGGATTAAATCACGACATCATCCAAATAAGTATGCGCTCACTGAAAACGCACTTAGAAGTTGGGCTGCACGGACGGCGTCCTCCAATCAAGGTCTCTCTCTCTCATCCAACCAGCAATAAGTCTTATCCCTGACCAGTACCTACCTTTTCCGGTAGCTTAATGTGTTTTTTCAATTTGCTGTCGTGTTTAGTTACTTGTTGTGATTAGTTATTGGCTGTTGTGTTTTTTTTTTTTATTTGCCGTTGCGTTTAGTTACTTACTGTTGTGATTATATATTTGTTGTTTTTTTTATTTGCTGTTGTGTTTTTTAATTTGCTGTTGTGTTTTATGTGGTTGCATCTCGAGTTACGACCACCGATACTCAAAGTTGTATACAATCCCAATTCCAATGAAGTTGGGATGTTGTGTTAAACATAAATAAACAGAATATAATGATTTGTAAATCATCCATCCATCCATCCATTTTCTGAGCCGCTTCTCCTCACTAGGGTCGCGGGCGTGCTGGAGCCTATCCCAGCTGTCATCGGGCAGGAGGCAGGGTACGCCCTGAACTGGTTGCCAGCCAATCGCAGGGCACATACAAACAAACAACCATTCGCACTCACACCTACAGGCAATTTAGAGTCTCCAATTAATGCATGTTTTTGGGATGTGGGAGGAAACCGGAGTGTCCGGAGAAAACCCATGCAGGCACGGGGAGAACATGCAAACTCCACACAGGCGGGGCCGGGGATTAAACCCTGGTCCTCAGAACTGTGAGGCTGACGCTCTAACCAGTCGGCCACCGTGCCGCCTATTTGCAAATCATGTTCAACCTATATTTAATGAAATACACTACAAAGATAAGATATTTAATGTTTAAACTGATAAACTTTATTATTTTTGCCAATAATCATTAACTTAGAATTTTATGGTTGCAACACGTTCCAAAAAAGCTGGGACAGGGTCATGTTTACCACTGTGTTCCATCACTTTTTCTTTTAACAGCATTCAATAAAGGTTTGTGAACTGAGGACACTAATTGTTGAAGCTTTGTGGGTGGTATTCTTTCCCATTCTTGCTTGATGTACAGCTTCGGCTGTTCAACAGTCCGGGGTCTCCGTCGTTGTATTTTACGCTTCATAATGTGTCACACATTTTCAATGGGAAACAGGTCTGGACTGCAGGCAGGCCAGTCTAGTCTCTTTTACTACAAAGACACGCTGTTGTAACACATCCAGAATGTGGTTTGGCATTGTCTTGCTGAAATAAGCAGGGGCGTCCATGAAAAAGACGTTGCTTGGATGGCAGCATATGTTTCCCCAAAACCTGTATGTACCTTTCAGCATTAATGGTGCCTTCACAGATGTGTAAGTTACCCATGCCATTGGCACTAACACATCCCCGTACCATCACAGATGCTTGGCTTTTGAACTTTGCGTCCATAACAGGATGGTTCTTTTCCTCTTTGGCCCGGAGGACACAACGGCCACAATTTCCAAAAACAATTTGAAATGTGGACTCGTCGAACCACAGAACACTTTTCCACTTTGCATCAGTCCATCTTAAATGAGCTTGGGCCCAGAGAAGCCAGCTGAGTTTCTGGGTATTGTTGGAAAATGGCTTTTGCTTTGCATAGTAGAGTTGCAAGTTGCACTTACGGATGTAGCGCCGAACTGTATTTACTGACATTGGTTTTCTGAAGCGTTCCTGAGCCCATGTGGTGATATCCTTTACATATTGATGTCGGTCTTTGATGCAGTGCCGCTTGATGGATCGAAGGTCACGGGCATTCAATGTTGGTTTTCTGCCTTGCCGCTTACATGCAGTGATTTATCCAGATTCTCTGAACGTTTTGATGATATTATGGACCGTAGATGATGAAATCTCTAAATTCCTTGCAATTGTACGTTGGGGAACATTGTCCTTAAACTGTTCGACTATTTTCTCACGCACTTGTTCACAAAGAGGTGAACCTCGCCCCATATTTGCTTGTGAATGACTGAGCAATTCAGGGAAGCTCCTTTTATACCTAATCATGGCACCCACCTGTTCTCAATTAGCCTGTTCACCTGTGAGATGTTCCAAACAGGTGTTTGGTGAGCATTCCTCAACTTTCTCAGTCTTTTTTGCCACCTATCCCAGCTTTTTTGGAACGTGTTGCAGCCATAAAATTCTAAGTTAATGATTATTTGCTATAAACAATAGTTTATCAGTTTGAACATTAAATATCTTGTCTTTGTAGTGTATTCAATTAAATACAGGTCGAACATGATTTGCAAATCATTGTAATCTGTTTCCATTTATGTTTAACACAACGTCCCAACTTCATTGGAATTGGGGTGGTACGTAGATTACATACATTGGCTTTATAGCTTACATATGGCAAAAACACATCTTTGATGTTGCGACAATTGCGTGCCATACACGACATGCACCAATAATTTTCGAAAGATGAAAAGTTGTTCATCACCCAATTGCCTCAGATAAAGTTACCAGCGAGTAAGAGTCTATTACCCTGTTACACAAGCATTTTACTTCCACGTTCCCTTTCAAAAGGCTATGAGGTCAGCTAACTCAAAAGAGTGAGTTAACGCCACGGATGAATGTATGAAAAGTGCTATATAAATAAATTGTGTTTTGATATAACTTAAAACTAAAATTGCAGATTTACCTCCCAATCTATAGGCACCTACTGTATTATGAGCCGAAGCTCTTATGTGTGTCGAATGCTTCGAAACCGTGAATCATTTTTGCAAATTGTTTCAAAGTGATTAATTGCGGCAGAAAGCCTCGGTTTCTCCATCCCTCGTGTGGGGTCTGTAGCAGATAAAAAAATATATTTTGAGAGTGGAATAATCGTTGTGTGTACCACGCCTAAATTACACTTCCACATGCCACGACGCTATTACATGTCATATGAATGAATGTGACTTCAAAAGTGACATATAGCAGCCATGCTCACAAAATATGACAACAGTAACTACAATCGCCCGTCTTGGCCAGTAGAAGCTAGCTGCTAAGCTAGCTAGCTGGCACATCTGTCAAAAAAAGACGACTTTAAGGCTGTGGCCCAACTAACGGTTCCCGACTCACCTTTTGTAAGGTCGTTTTCTTATCTCGCCATTTACATGTTAACACCGGTTGTTATGAAGAATTAGGTCGCGGCATCTTCCCTCATTTGAGACTCAAGAGACGCTCCATCCAGTGAAGAGTACGACAAGCGTGTCACTAAACGTGCAGTAAACATATCCTTTTTGTACTTTTCAAAATAAATACTCTTAACTGATAAACAATGACTATAGATATACCATTCAAATCTATGCTGTCAGACAATTACAATATTATCATTATTATATTTTTATAGAAGGTATATTATTAAATATTCCATGTATACATTTGCGTCAACTTCATTGGTAATGGCGCCCATAAATAGATTTTATTTTGGAAGACGAAAATAGTATTTACCTACATTTGTCTGGCTTGACAAGTGAATGCAACTCGCCACGTCATGTTACGACTGTACAGGCTCATTGGTGCGTCAGTGTCAAGTACGTTTATCTCACTTGATAAATGCCTAACCTTGATTAAAAATACAATCTGACATTTTTAAATAAATTTGTTAAGGTAGTGAGTGGTCTCCCTGACGTTTGATATTCCTTATTTAGTCATTATTCATTAATTTTTTTCATTGTTTGAATATATTCAATGTTAATCTATTGATTCATTCAAGATATCGCAAATTCATTTGTGTTGAACAATGTATATTCTCTCCTTTTATTTTATTGTATTTGTTACAGTCATGTGATATTTTTGTTTATCATGATATATAAATTGTGTGTTTAAATCAAGTATTTTAAAATGGACTGTAGTTTTTATCCACCCATCCATCGTTTTTGCCTCAGCGACCACGAAAGATGCATTCCGCTTGGCCAGCCAGTACCCATCAGCTGCGTCAGGAGTCCCACAGGCCAAAAACATCCGATAGGACTCCTTCTTCAGCTTGATGGCATCCCTCACCGCTGGTGTCCACCAATGGGTTCGGGGATTGTCGCCACTACCTTACGGACACAGCTCCGGTCGGCCGCCTCGGCAATAGAGGTGCGGAAGATGGTCCACTCGGACTCAATTTCCCCCACACCCCCGAGACGTGGGTGAAGTTCTGCTGGAGGTGGGATATGAAACTCCTTCTGACAGGAGATTCTGCCAGACGTTTCCCAGCAGACCCTCACAAAACGTTTGGGCCTGCCAGGTCGGACCGGCATCTTCCCCCACCATTGGAGCCAACTCACCACTAGCTGGTGATCAGTTGACAGCTCTGCCCCTCTCCTCACCCGAGTGTCCAAGACATGCGGCCGCAAGTCCGATGACACGAACACAAAGTCGATCATCGAACAGCGACTTAGGGTGTCCTGGTGCCAAGTGCACGTGTGGACATAGTTTGCGTTATGGACAATCCATGGTGAGCACAGAAGTCCAATAACAGAACACCATTCGGGTTCTGATCGGGGGGGGGGGGGGGGGCGTTCCTCCCAGTCACGCCCTTCCAGGTCTCACTGTCATTGCCCATGTGAGCATTGAAGTCCCCCAGCAGAACGATGGAGTCCCCAGCAGGAGCGCTCTCCAGCACCCCATCAAAGGACTCCAAAAAGGGTAGGTACTCTGAACTGTTGTTTGGTGCATAGGCACAAACAACACCCGAAGGTGGAGGGAGGCTGTACCCCAACGTACAGGCGCCGAGCCGGGGGGGCAATAAGTGCTCGGCGCCTCTCACCATGGGCCACTCCAGAGTGGAAGAGAGTCCAACCCCTTTCAAGAGGACTGGTACCAGAGCCCAAGCCGTGTGTGGAGGCGAGCCCGACTATATCTAGTCTGAACTTCTCAACCTCACACACCAGCTCGGGCTCCTTCCCTGCCAGAGAGGTGACATTCCACGTCCCTAGAGCCAGTTTCTGTAGCCGGGGATCAGCTCGCCAAGGTCCCCACCTTCGGCCACCGCCCAGCTCACACTGCACCTGACCCCTATGACCCCTCTCACTGGTGGTGAGCTCATGGAAAGGGGGACCCATGTTACCCTTTCGGGCTGTGCCCGGCCGGGCCCCATGGGTGCAGGGCCGGCAACCAGGCGCTCGCCTTTGTGCCCTACCTCCAGGACTGGCTCCAGAGGGGGGCCCGGTGACCCGCGTCAGGGCAAGGGAAACCTAAATCCATTTTGTTCGTCATAGGGGTTTTGGGAGCGGTGTTTTGTCTGGTTCCTCACTTAAGACCTGTTTGCCATGGGTGACCCTAACAGGGGTGTGAAGCCCCAGACAACTTAGCTCCTAGGATCTAAACCCCTCCACCACGATAAGGTGACGGCTGAAGGAGGGGTCTAGTTTTTATAATAGTTAAATATAAAAGAAACAAACACACACAACCGTTGAAAAGTTTAGGGTCACTTAAAAATGTCCTTTATTTTCAACGTGTTACACTAAATTAATTCAAACGTCTATACATTGTTAATGTGGTTTGAAAAAAAAGCTGTGCTTTTCTTTCAACTGTATATTACATATATATTACAAAAAGACTATTTTAATCCGAGAAGGGAAATTACATTGTCACTCATATGTACAGTACATATTGTGTTTCAGTCTCAAGACAAAATCTAAATGTTTTCTTTCAATACAATTGCATCCCCTCCTAATTCACCTAAAGCACCAAATTTAGTAAATATTTGGCTGAGTATCACTTTAAAATACAGTGGTGTCTTGAGATACGAGCTTTTATACCGTGATCATGCTGTTGACTTTACTCAAAACACTTGCATCATGAATTAATGCTTCCATTCAATTCATTGTGCTGCTCCTTCCGGTGTGACCTCATTGGCCACTTGGGGTCAATGTCATACAGCCACAAACGAATATGAGTCACCAATACTCTTAGTGACTCAGTAAGCTGCAACTAGACATTTTTTTGCAGAGGATAAAGAATATATTCCTGTGAGTACTGTTGTATTATCTCTCTACATGTTGCTCCACCCTTTGTGTTCAAATATCCGTTGCTGAAAGGAATACAACACTGAGCCCATTGATGCATCCTGACACAAAGACGACAGAAAACTATTGCGTCACTGAGACAGAGTACAGCTTTATTAAAGTCAAACTTCAGGCATGTCTGAACTCTTCCAACTCAACCTTTGAATGAAAAAAAGGACATAAGTCATATTTTCAAATAAAAAGACTGTCATGTACAAAAAGAGTGTCTTCCCAACAGTCACACACATTTAGAAGCGGAATTGTACAGGCAAAAAACAAAAAACAAAAAACAAAAAAACCAAGCACACCACAGTAACATGATTCTATGCAAATACAATGCAAGACTATTTACAGGTTTGCCAACAATATGCAGTAACACAGGTTGAACAGTAATCAACATGGTCATCCACGTTTTTCATTGAAGCAACACCAAGAGAGATAGATATGAGACCAGTTAGTAACCCAAAGTAATTCTATTACCAAAAAAAAAATAATAATAATAATTGTGCTTTGCAGGTGAGTTCAGCACAAACACTAATTCTCCTCTGACTGCCTGTCAATCAAAAAATTAACAACAGTCAGCAGAATTGCACGAATAAGATGTTACAGTGAACGGAAACTTTGAAGCACTAGAGGGGTGTCTGATTCTAATTGTAAGAATAGTTATTTATATAAAAAAAATAAAAATAAAATAAAATAAAAAAAAAAAGAATTCCAGGATGCTTTGAAAAGTCATTCTGAGGCTTTAAGGGTCACTCACAAGGGAAGAAACATGCTGGGGGGGATTTTCCACCCCAAAAAATGGCACTAATAAACAAAACACTACTGTTTTCTAAACGAATGAAAAGATGCAAGACACAAATGAAGCGTTCTAATACTGCCACTGTATTAGCAGAGAGGACAAAATGGCACTGCGCAACGGTGTCATGCAATCAGCATGTGCAAAGAAAACAAAGGCCGCTGCCTTTATTATAAAAAAGTATAATAAAGGAACAGAAAATGCGCTTCGATGAGGCATTTTTACGACTCGACTGTATGCATTCAGCTGAACAGTCACCTTGAAAAGACAAAAGACCAGTTATGCCATTATGATTCACCAACCCCAAAAAAATATATATGCTGTGGTGTACACTTGAAAATAACACACGAATAAATAATAACATTCAAGTTTGGTTGGTAACATATGTGAGTGTGAAAATAAAAGTGCCTTGACATCCGATGATTAAGTTGAGAGAAGGTATTGGGGGGTGGGGGCGTTGGGGGTAAGGGCATGTATATCACTGAGGGGAAATGCCAACAAATAAGACATTTTTACATACGCAAGTTCAAAAAGAACATGGAGATATGGTCCATGAAACTTAATGCAACTGAGAACCAGAATTTTTCCTAATGTCAAATGGCACCTACATCGTGGTTGAATTTTTTCCTTAATAAATTGTTCTGCAATGGCACTCACTCAAGTGTCTTAAAGACACTGATCACCTTGGGAGGTAAAAAAATAAAATAAAAATACCCTAGTTACTTCAGGAGCAAGACAAAGGCTGAGGCATGATAACAAACATTCCAATACTGAACTGCTTTTGACAGCAAATACAGTGACGAGTCACTACACATGAGCAGCGGCAAATGTGGAATCATTACACAGATGTAGAAAAAAAAGTATGCACCGATTACAGGTATAATACGTGAACCCCTCTGATTTTTTTCTTTTTCTTTTTAATTGTCACACGGTGGTAACAGGGAGTACTGTACTGGTGTTCAACAAAGCAATTGGTATAAAATGTGGTGCAATAAATACAAAAGATTTGACAGATGAGCAATCTAAAAACACTGTACAGTTTGTATTTTGTACACTATCCTGGACTGTGTGTCTTGATACGGACCCATCATTTCTTCAACATGAGACTGGCAGTTATTCCAATTTTGCCCCCCCCCCCCCAAAAAAAAGTTGTTGTTTTTTGTCACAACAGTTTAAATTCTTATGTTACTACCAGAAGAAGAGGTATCCATTTTCAAAAAACCTACGCTCCTTTAATATACATTTCTGTATATGTGTGTCCTAACGAAAAAGTGTAGTGACAAGGCATGTGAAAGTGCTTTTCAGAGAAGTTTTGGCAAAAAAAATAAAAAATAAAAATAAAATAAAAAGGTCACAGTACGCAAACGTTACTGAAACACATCTGGGCAGTAGTTCCTACAGCCACAATGGAACTGAAGTCATCATCCCTTAAGGCTGATTAACAATATACTCAGATAGCAGTGCTCATTGGCTGGGCCCTCCTCCCTCCCTCGAGCATGACGACGGCTCAGAGAAAATGTGTGGGGGGGGAGAAAAAAAAATAATAATCAGGCGCCGCACCTCCCCGTTGGTAAGTACTTTACAATATTATGAGCCAATTATGTACACGTGAATGAGCAAACGAGAAGTCACAAGTACTTGTGTAATGTTATACCAGTACGTTATATACCATTATACAGTATTTCACCTTAATAGGACAATTTTCACAAGGAGGTCTGCGCAACACCTAAACAAAGAATTACACCACTCACCGAGATGAAGTGAGAAAAATCTGCTTGTAAACATTAACAAACATAGATACATATATAATTATATTCATCTATAGCCGTAAGTACATCAAAAACATGATTAAAGGAATGTTGGAATGTAGTGTGGGCCTAAAAAAAAAATTGCACAAAAGTGTTGCCCCTCCTGTTCGTCAAAGAGGAAGGGGAGGAGCGCGATACGATGACGGTGCACGTGAGGAGTGGTGTCGGGGCAGTGGAAGTGTGTGAGAGACGCCAGCCGCGGCGTACAGCAGGTAAACAAGAGGAGGAGCGGCGTGGCGTCCCCTCCCTCCACCTCACTTCCTTCAAAGAGCCGGTTACTGGCAACACTCGGGATTATCCGAGGGGAGAACAAAACGAGGCGTTGGTCCGGGATCTTAGCGCTATTGTGTGTTAGTCGTGTTTTACAGCCAGAAGAGCGGAGGATGGTGTGTGTCCGAGTCTGGTGCTGCTCCAATCTCATTGCGCTTGCCACAAAAGGAGTTCTTCAACGTGTCTCGGCTCCGAAGGTCCGACAAAAAACTAAATGAAAAAAATTCTATATTCCCTTTAGTGAGCACATGTGGGTGGTGCTGGGAGTGCACTCTACAGGGAACGAGGTAACGAGGGTGCCACATCGTCTCTTGGCGGTTCCTCTTTGACTGCGACGAGGCTCAGAGAGGAAGTCGGCGGCAGCGGTTGAGCCGAGCTGGGGCCGGAGCCCAGAGGACTGAGGGGGTTGTGGCTGGAACAACAGGGGCGGTCTTCCAGCGAGGATGTGGTGAGCGCCCCTGCCTCATGGTCCCGGCAGAAGGAGCGAGGGCAGAAGTCACAGAGAGACGAGGCCGGTGCACAACAGATGCTGCAGTCGTGCCACGGGCACTCCCAACGGCCTGTGGGCAGGAAGAGGGGTTAAGATGCATTACTTCTACAAGATCATCTGGGCCATCAGCACTACTGACAAGACGTTTCAGGATGAACCCAAGACCCGCCGCACAACGAGCCGAGTGGCTAAATGTGTCTGAAGTGGACCAGTTGGCGACACTTCACCGCACACCAAGTGACTGAGCAACCTACATCTACCCACGCACGGCAACGGAAAAACTACAACCCTGTATTGGGTTTTGAGGCTCCACATGCAAGATACTGGACTGCCATTTTTTTGCATTGAAACACAAAAATATGGAACGATTGTCAAGGAAAAAGCAGATGGCCACAAGGAAGATGAGACGGGCGAGAATAAGGAGACAGAGTAGATATCGTCAGAGGCTGTCAGCAATGATTGATCGCCCTATTAACTGACTGCACCTGTGCACACTCTCTATGCTTTGTTTTCTAACCACAGGTACATATGAAATTATAAATATAGTAAGTATTATCCATCCATCCATTTTCTGAGCCGCTTCTCCTCACTAGGGTCGCGGGCGTGCTGGAGCCTATCCCAGCTGTCATCGGGCAGGAGGCGGGGTACACCCTGAACTGGTTGCCAGCCAATCGCAGGGCACACACAGAAACAAACAACCATCCGTACTCACATTCACACCTACGGGCAATTTAGAGTCTCCAATTAATGCATGTTTTTGGGATGTGGGAGGAAACCGGAGTGCCCACGCAGCCACGGGGAGAACATGCGGGGCCGGGGATTGAACCCGGGTCCTCAGGACTGTGAGGCTGACGCTCTAACCAGTCGGACACCGTGGTGCCCAGTAAGTATTGTATATATTATTATTATATATAGTTAATATTTCATGCACATGCATAATCATTACTATGCCTGCCATCTACAGGACAAATAGGCCCTAAGGAATAATAAAGTTAACATGACCTTGGACAAAAGTCTCGGGACACACCTCTTAGTCAATTTATCAAATAGGGATAAGTCCTCCACTTGAATATAAATCTTATTTTAGTTTGGAAATAACTGATACATTGATATATTTCATCATCACCATATGGCGGCTTGCTGAGGTTGAGACACAGCAGGTGGTACGCCTTGGGACACTCCTTCCTGTCACACATCACCAGCTCTCCTCCCTCTCCACAGCAAAAGCAGAAGTACTCGTGTGTGTGTTTGCCCTCCAGCCGCAGCTTCCGCTTTTTCTGCCTCAGCTTGGCGTTCCTGGCCTTCTCTTCTTTCTCCAGCACCACGGCACTCTGGGGTTGGGGTGGGGTAGTCAAAGAGACAATCAAGAGATGCTAAAAACAATTTTGTGCTCTAATATTTAGTGGATTGTGTGCTTACAGTTGGCTGCACCCCGAGGAAACCTGAGCAGTTGTCTGATCCACAGTGGCAAGATGTTCTCCTGTTGCCCACACAGTGCAGGTTGTAATTGAATGTCATCTCGGTGCCTGGACACACAGAGAGGAGGCATTTCTTTGAACTTCTCTAAACTGGAAACTGAACCCATCTCAAGTCGAGTACTGTAAAAGTTTGACTTTTTTTCCTCCAAGCCTAACCGCTGCTGCTTAAACAATGCTGTGGCCTGCTTATGTATTTTCATGATCTCAGGAGCGTCACATTTTCGACTATTCTTAGCTTCTCTTTAACTCACAGAAATGTTCTTTAAAAAGTGTTCACATTTTTAACACAAATCTGTTAACTTTGAATAATTCAGATCTGCCGTTTTTAATTGTATTTATTTCCTACAGTAAGGTTGGCAGTTTTTCTCTTGTATTTGTGTATGTAACGTGGGGCTTATCAGAAAAAAAACTCTGTTTATTTATTTTTTGGTGCGTGCAAGCTTAAATACTGGTTCGCGCAATAGACCTGAATTTTATAGTGGGTAACTCACCAGCCTCTATATCGCAGAGAGCAAAGAGTCCAATGCGGACATCGCCGTTGACTGTCCACTTTTGTGTTTCACAGTTGGGGCTGCAGCTGTGGTTAATGAACCGGGAAGAATTCCCTTTTGGACCAGCGTCAATCACACGATCCTGAAGTGTGCAAAGATGGACATTAGGACAAAGTAGGTTGAGGAGAACGTGTGTTTTTTTCACAATGCCGTTACCTTAGTCAGGGTTAGCATGTAGAAGTTAGTGACGTGGTTTTCATGGGCGCGTTTAATTCGCTGCTGGCACTCTTCCGAGTCAATGACTTCTCCGACATACTCAGTCACAAAGTCACCCTGCAGAAAACATTATACAGTATTTATACCTGGGTAATTTTAATCTAAATATTGTAAGGTACTTTCTTTTTGTACTACAAAGCATTTAGGAATGGGCATTAAAAACAATTTCTTCATTAATTATTGTGAAAATAAAAATAAAAAATGCTCTCTGTTTAATTTTGTATACTACTTTTACAATTGAGGATGCAGTCAAAACATTAGATATTTTTTAGAAAACAGTTTTAGTTTTTGAGTAAAAAACTTTGTTTTTTTTTAACATGTAATACTTTATTAACTTCCTCTTATTTTGAAATTCACAGCCCTACTTTTATTTAGTAAATGAGAAAACACACAGTTGTGCTCATATGTTTGATTACCCAGGCAGAATTTGGAAGATGGGTAAAATTCTTTAAAGAAAACATGAAGGACCAGGCAAAACACATTTTATTTTAATGGGATTCAAATTAAACTGTCAAGCATTTCAGAAAAGCATTAGCATTAAACAAAACATAACCATAAAGAAATGAATGATGGCTGTTGTTCAGTCATATTTTAAAAAAATAACTATATTTCACAAATTCTGCCTGGGTATGTAAACTTATGGGCACAACTGTATTTACAGTATATGCAGTCATACGTACTACCCCTGTCATATTGGAATGAAAGTGTAGGCTACACCTTTTTCATAACCTCTAGGTGGCGGCATATTAGAATGAAAGTGTACACCTCTAGGTGGCACTGACATTGGAATGAAAGTGTACAGCTTCTTCATAACCTCGAGATGGCTGCATTCATTTATAAAATGGGAAAGTTTTTTAAGTTTCCCCTATACCTATGTATAATGCACACAATTGACTTTTGAAACATTTTTTTTGGGGGGGGGGGGGGGGGGGGGGGATGCGCATTATACACGAGAAATTACGGGATCTCATTTAAAGATTGTTGAGAAATATGAAGAATGTCACCAAGCTCGGGACAAGAGATACATTCAGCCTAGTGGGAGTCCCTACACTCAATAAGTCAACCCGAGAGCAAAAATGTGCAAAGATTCAGAGGTATAGCAGTCCCTGGCTTCTATTTTATGCACATAAGAGTATTGCAATTTACCACAAATGGGGTGCAAGCATTCAAAGTTTCCCGTTCTTGTTTACTTCCTGTTTTATGCCAGCCTGTTTGGGGAGCAAAATAAGTGCATGCCCTGCTGGTTGCTGCCAAGTAGTCTTTAAAAAAATGGATAACAACAATGTGAATAAAAATTACAAACACATTATCACGCCTGTCTCTAGACTACGTTAAGCCCATTAACTTCACATTACCATTGAGAAAAGGATTGTAAGGAAAGTCCTCTTGACACTTACCTTCCTCAGACCCTGGTTGGTTTTGAGGCCCCATCCACAGCCCTCTGTCTTTATCACCTCCGTCTCTGCATACAGGCGCTTAGTGAAACACTGGTTCTCGCAATTGTCTCCCGCAGGACATACCTGCCATGGTGGTAAGAGGTTAACAGGCAGCACTTGAATCGCTGTAAAATGTCTCAAAAGATGAGCAGAGCAACAAACCTGAGGGTGACACTCATACTGCAGCATACGGTTGAGACACTGAGACTCGAGACTGCACGGATGCTCATCCGCAGGCCGGCAGTTGCAACGTGGGATTTCGGACAAATCAGCAACATGCATGTGCACTTTCCCCACGGGTTTGTTGGACTAACAGAGGAAATCATAACACAAATATAAGAAAGCACTGCAAATGCAGTGCCTCAACACAGCACGAGGCAAAAGACCCAGTTTCCACTAAGCAGTACAGTACACAGTTTTACCAAGGATACCAAACTATCCATCCAACCATTTTCTACACTGCATGTCCTCATTAGGGTCACAGGTGACCTATTCTAGCTTACTTTGGGGAAGAGGCATGGTACAGACTGGACTGGTTGCCAGACGATCACAGGGCACATGTAGAGAAATTAGTGATGCAGCTACTGAACATTTCGATTATTATACTATATTATTTCGATGAACAAATCGATTGTTCTAGTATTTTGGAGCCTTATCCTATATGCTTGATTTTTTTTATTCATTCAAATTTGGCAGGCTTGCTAACACTACTCTTCTCTGTGGTGTGTCAAATTTACAACCATTTTTCTGTCACTTTACAGGGACTTTTAACATGAGAGATGCATTGTGTGTGCGCACGCTGACGAGACAAGCAGATAATGGAGATATGAGAGAAATCAGGAGAAATCAGAAGCATCTATTAGACAAATGTAATGTTGGGGGACGTACGAATTTTCACCTGGGCATTTCAGGATAACGGGGGTGGGGTGGGGGGTGGCGGGGGGTTGGCATGTCTACCAAGATGTCAACGAAAGCCATCCCACCTTTAGTGATGTGAAAAAGTATTCGGCCCCCTCACAAATTCTTATATTTTTGCATAGTTTCCCCACTTGAATGTTTAAGATCATCAAACAAATATACATATCAGATAAATATAACCCAAGTGAACTTAACATGCTGTTTTAAATTGTGATTTAATTTATTAAGTAAAAAGAAAATAAATAAAAAGAAACAAATCAAAGTTACCTGGCCCTTTGTGAAAAAGTAATTACCCCCTTGTTAAATCATCAATTAATTGTGGCTAATCACAATTTTTGGTTAATTTTCACTGAGAATACCCAAGCCTGAATACCTCCAGACCTGTTTAATCAAGAAATCACTTAAACAGAATCTGTCCCGACAAAATCAAGTCGGACAAAAGATCTAAAAATGCTGCAACAAAATGACACGATCCAAAGAAATTCCAGAACAGTCGAGAAATAAAGTAATTGACATCTATCAGTCTGGAAAGGGTTACGAAAGCCATTTTTAAAGCTTTAGGATTCCAGTGAACCATAGGGAGAGCAATTATCCTCAGACGGAGAAAACATGGAACAATGGTGAACCTTCCCAGGAGTGGCTGGCCTACAAAGATTAACCCAAGAGAACAGCAATGACTAATCCAGGAGGCCACAAAGGAAGTGAGCGCAACTTCTAAAGATCTGCAGGCCTCGCTTGCCTCAGTTAATGTCAGTGTTCATGACACAACAAAGCACTATTTGCATATAGTGGCCACTCATGCCAGAGTAGCATCTGCTCCATTTGCACACTGATTGAGGAGTATCTGTAACATTTGCACAACCATTGTCCCAGATTATCGCAGTACTCGTCACTTTAAACCGCATACACTCCTTGAAGTCTCAGTGCCCTTTGCACAATGGTCATTGCACCGGACTATTGCGATATTAGCCATTCGAACTGAGGACTCTGCATCTTTTTGCACAATTGTTGTTTGTTGTTGTTTTTTGTCAATGTCTTTATGTCTCCAAAGTGTTCTGTAAATTGACTGTCTGTTGTACTAGAGCGGCTCCAACTACCGGAGACAAATTCCTTGTGTGTTTTGGACATACTTGGCAAATAAAGATGATTCTGATTCTGATTCTGATAAGGACGAGACTGGGCAAAAATTGCATCCATGGCAGAGTTCCAAGGCGAAAACCACTGCTGACCAAAAAGAACATAAAGGCTCGTCTTACTTTTGCAAAAAAACATCAGAATGATTCTCAAGATGTTTGGGAGAATATTCTATGGACTGACCAGATGAAAGTTGAGCTTTTTGGAAGGTGTGCGTCTCTCGTTACATCGTAAATGTAGCACAGCATTTTAGAAAAAGAACATCATATCAACAGTCAAACATGGTCGTGTGATGGTCTTGGGCTGCTCTACTCCTTCAGGACCTGGACAACTTGCTGTGATTGATGGAACCATAAATTCTGCTCTTTAAAGTGGCAGTAAACGGGCCCAAATAATGACATGTCACAGAGAAGAGTAATGTTAACAAGCCTACCAAACTTGAATAAATAAATTCATAATAATAATAATATAAATAAATAAATCGCTAAGCATATAAAATCAAGCTTCAAAACTTGAATAATCAGGGCCTAGTACTATTTGATAGAAATGTGGCATAATAGACCTCATTGACAAATCAATACATATTATTTTGTCCATTGACATACCTTGATGAATTTGTAGGGTGGTGGTTTCCGAGAGTTACGCTCTTGCTCCAGAGCCTCCCTGCTCTCCCTCTGGGCCTTGAGCTCCTGAAACCTCCGGGCTGCTTCTTCCAGAGCTGAAACACCCCGATAACATGACAAAATCGTATTCTGTGGGCTGCCTTTCAGCTAAGGAGTCCAGAACCTTGAGTTGATTACCTTTCTTGAAAGTCTTGTTGATGTTGATCTGACCCGTCACAAAGTTTTTGTCGTTCTCAACGTAAGGGAAGACACGGCCCTGATTGATCCAGTAGTAGTCGTGGGAACCGAAGAAAAAGACGGGGAAGTCGCCGATATCGTGACGAAGGCTCTGGATGTTTGACGGCACCAAGCGAGGATTGCAGATCTCTGCCGGCCACCACCTGCAAGAAAGGAGAGACGAGTTAGAGAAAGAACATGCCACAAAACAGAAGCACAGCTCTCAGATTACCGTAATTTCTCATGTATAATGCACATTTTCTCCCCCCAAAAATTGTCAAAAGTCAATAGTGCGCATTATATATAGGTATAGGGGAAAATGAAAACAACTTTCACATTTTATAAATGTATGCCGCCATCTAGAGGATGAAAAAAAATAAGAGCAAGTAAATAAACAATATTACGTGTTCAAATAAATTGCTTAACTTCTTTATAATACAAAAGATATATATATATATATATATATATATATATAATAAATAAATTGTTCAATTTCTTTGAAAAAACTAACAAAATACAGATAATGCTTCATGTTTTGATCATATGGGTAGATTCAAAATCATGCATTGTAAAAATGCATTATACATAAGTAGAAGGGTTTTCCAGAATTTTGAGGTCAACTTTGTGGGTGCGCATTATACACAAGAAATTACGATAAATAAAATTACATACAGTGTTTCAGACAGGCGGCATGGTGGACGACTGGTTAGAGCGTCAGCCTCACAGTTCTGAGGACCCGGGTTCAATCCCAGGCCCCGCCTGTGTGGAGTTTGCATGTTCTCCCCGTGCCTGCGTGGCTTTTCTCCGGGCACTCCGGTTTATCTCCCACATCCCAAAAACATGCATTAATTGGAGACTCTAAATTGCCCGTAGGCATGACTGTGACTGTGAGTGCGAATGGTTGTTTGTCTCTATGTGCCCTGCGATTGGCTGGCAACCAGTTCAGGGTGTACCCTGCCTCCTGCCCGATGACAGCTGGGATAGGCTCCAGCACGCCCGCGACCCTAGTGAGGAGAAGCGGCTCAGAAAATCGATGGATGGAGGGATGTTTCAGACATGCAAACACCAAAGGCATGAAAAAAGTGACAAAAAAAAAAAAAAAAACAATGTTCTGGGGGATCCCCCGGGACTCCGCAGAGAATCTTTTGGATTTTACCATAAATTTAAAAATCTGGAAGACTGAAGAGTACAATGGGGCAAAAAAATAAAAATAAAATGATTTTCTTCACGCAGAAAAAATATTTACACTGTTCAAGTATGTTGATGTACAAATCCATCCATCCATCCATCCATTTTCTGAGCCGCTTCTCCTCACTAGGGTCGCGGGCGTGCTGGAGGCTATCCCAGCTATCATCAGGCAGGAGGCAGGGTACACCCTGAACTGGTTGCCAGCCAATCGCAGGGCACATGCAAACAAACAACCATTCACACTCACATTCACACCTGCGGGCAATTTTTACTGTCGTCAATTAAACTACCATGCATGTTTTTGGGATGTGGGAGGAAATCGGACTGATGTAAAAATTTAAGATTAAAATTAAATTTGCCTCATTTCTTTGCTTTTTTTGTTCTGGCTTCCAACTTGAGCCAGGCCCATCTCCACCTGATGCTTGCCTTAAACTGTGCCACATGAATAGGATCCTAATCTTTAAGCACTCTCATTCTGGAAAAGAATTGACTAAAATCATAGTCTGTTTCACTTCATTTTTCACTATTTACAACTTCAAAGGCTAATCCCAAATGCATCCTCCAGGAAATATTAAGTGCAATATTTTTCTGTTTTTATTGGCTTTTTCTGAATTTGAAGTTAGTTCATTCTGTGTTGTGACATAATCCCTAACATCGCTCCGTCGCTTAATACATTTAACATTAACATCCGTAAACTAATTAGATAATTTTAGGCGAGTTTCCTAATTAATACAAGATGTACTAGCGGATCAACTCTTGTCGCCAATGTTACGTGTGCTTCGCGGTTCCGATGGGACCGCAACTAGGGCCACGACCCGCAGCACCTCAACGCGAAAATACAAAAGACCAGTGCAACAAATACACCACGGGCTGATCTGATGAGCAAAAAAGTTGCTTAAATGTAAGAGTAGCAATAGAGGATGTCCGCTCCAGGGGTGGGTAGAGTAGCCAAACATTGTACTCAAGTAAGAGTACTGTTACTTGACAATGTGGCTCAAGTAAATGTAAAAAATTGTCCTCCAAAAAATTACTTAACTTCTGATTTTTTTAACCAGAGCATGAACATTAAAAAAACTAATAAAAAATGTGAATGTGCAAATTCTGATATTGCTGTGTGTGTGTGTATGCACAGTCAAAACTACAACAAAACATCTGCAATTTACTGCACGGTTTTCTCAAGTTAGAAGTGAGCTGAAATATCCACGTTTAGGCAGACAGTACCAGAGAAATACTACAATACATGAAAGCTGTTGTTTTTGTTCATCTAAATGTAAACAAGAGTAGCGCGCCGTTGCCTTCATGGTAACGACGACCTTCCCAACATGGCCGCCACATAGGCACCATAATCGGCCAGGCTGGCTTATTTAGTGTTAATACCTATGCCCGGAAAGCCCAATAGAAGGCGTTGTGTGATGTCTAGTGACTTTCTTGTGTCGTTTGATTGGTGAACTAGACTTTTAAACGTCATTAGCGCTTAAATTGGATTGACGCAAACAGCGGCCAATGCGGAAGTCGAAGTCATAGTATTTTCTTGACAGTGTTGCGAGTAAAACATACAGTGTGTTGATAGCACATGGAGAAGAAATAAAGAGATTCATGCAAAATCAAAAGTGATTTAGTGTGTCTTTAATCCTTGCATACCTGTAGTTTCCCAGTTTGACCCAGACAATTTGCTTGTAGTGAGGCTTCTTGCCGGCCCTACAATCGCTGCAGGACCACGGCCCCTCAGGCATCTCCATCTCCAAACACTCCGGGTGGAAGGAAGCTGGGCATGAGTCGCAGCACAGCAACTTGCCTCCTACATTTGTATGTATGGATGGACACAAGTATGAGTGTGTGCGTGCGTGTGTGTGTGTTTGAAGTGGGAAATGAGTATGCAAAGAGAGGAGGAGGGTATCATTAGGCCAAGAGAATTTAAAACCTGGACAAACTCTGAATCTCATTTGCAGACAAGCCTAAGAACATTGTGAATGCAATGAAACAAGTAAATAAAGCGTCAAGTTAGCAGGTACAGTGGACCCTCCAAAGTTGAACACCGCCATAGTGGTAAAAATCTGGACTTCAGCCAACATTTTCTGGAAAAATGTCTCATAAGTCAAATAAAACTTGGTAGTTTAAACCAGCATCAGCAAATGTTATTAGACTATTCATGATTAACACCACAATTGTATTTTGATTTTTTTGGACAATTTTGTGATATCGCCAATGAAAAGGACTAGTGATGGCACAGAGGAAAACTGTGTGATAACCAGAGAACCAGAAATGGCCCTTGTGACATAGTAAGGGCCTCGCTACTCAGTAAAATATAGTCACCTTCCTAAAATAATGGCCTTGATCATTTTTTCAGAAAATACAAAAAACTGAAACAAATACTGGATTGGATATATTTATTATAAGCATAAGTACAGTTCCGTTGTATTTAACTTTTTTTGTACAATACATTTGTATTGAATTATTTTGAATTGTTTGTTTTTAAACTTTTATTTAAGTATCATTTCTATTTAGTGAGCTGCAATATACTTTGATTGAATCATTAAGTACAGTTTTTTTTTCTATATTTAAGTACAGTATTAACGTTCAAGCTGTGCATAATGTTACAGTGGATTGTAACAGAACCAATTTTTTTGTTTTTTTAGGAATAAAACCTCCGTCTCATTTTTGATGAACACTTAGGCCTTCTAGGCGGCACGGTGGAAGACTGGTTAGAGGGTCCGCCTCACAGTTCTGAGGACTGGGGTTCAATCCCCGGCCCCGCCTGTGTGAGCCGCTTCTCCTCACTAGGGTCGCGGGCGTGCCGGAGCCTATCCCAGCTATCATCGGGCAGGAGGCGGGGTACACCCTGAACTGGTTGCCAGCCAATCGCAGGGCACATACAAACAAACGACCATTCGCACTCACATTCACACCTACGGGCAATTTAGAGTCTCCAATTAATGCATGTTTTTGGGATGTGGGAGGAAACCGGAGTGCCCGGAGAAAACCCACGCAGGCATGGGGAGAACATGCAAACTCCACACAGGCGGGGCCGGGGATTGAACCCCGTACTCAGAACTGTGAGGCTGACGCTCTAACCAGTCGGCCACCATGCCACCTATGACAATTATTTCATTATGAATTACATGCAGAAATGATTTTTTTTTTTACCACGCTGATACTAACATAAATAGCATGTAGCTAATGACTTGCATAAAAATTACCATCGAACCCTGTCATTTAGTGGCACATTTTGTCTATTGTGATTGTAAAATGTCTGGCATCTTCTGCTACTTCATCTTAGTTGTATTTCATTGTATTATATCTCCAGTTTTATGGGCAAAACAGAACTGAAATGACAACAACATCCTTTATCATCTTATGTTCAACTTTGGCGGTTCCCCGGTACACGCAATGCAAATTAGAGCTACTTTTGTAACATATAATCCATTGTTGGAGCTAGTCATGGCTCTTGTTAGGGCTCCTGAAAGACAACCATGCGGCATGAAGGAGGCTGAAAATGGTAGGCCACCCCTGCTTGAGGTCATCAGCTTGGTTACCACTTTAAATGCATCAGCTACCGCATGTCTGGCAATCAGATTCAGAGTACTGTACCAAGGGCCTGTCAACTGGATACACATGCAGCAGCCGGACGGGACTCCAATCAGCCAGTGATCAGGTGTTTGAAATAAAAATTATAAAAAACAAAGACTGGCAAAAAAAAAAAGCAGGCATGCAGTCCTGCCAATAAAGCATACTGCTCCCCATCACACATACTGCACCTTGCATAGACCAGCTTGTATGGAATTTTCAGTGCCAATTTTGGGCCAGTAACGTATAATTGAAGTGTCACTATTTTTTCCTCTGAGCTTGCGTGCATCTCATGTCCTCATTGTGATTTAATTCCATGCAAGGCAGGTCAAAGGTGCAGAAACAGGAGATATGCCCAAAATGTCAATTCATCTGACAATTTCAGTCAAAAAAACCCTTACAATTGGGGTCAGGGTTGAAGCAGGGGGAAGCTGGACATGGCCTTTTGCGTAAATAAAGCAAGCCCACAGTGCTCAAGCAGAGAAGCAGTGCACCTTCACAAACCATAGACGGAGCATGAACCAACGCAGTGCATCCAGCATCGTCGCGCTATACTGCCGTCGATGTTCTTTAACTGACCAATTAGAGTCAGCGCAGACATACATGTCAAGAGTTCATAGCAGAGATCTTCACTCAGCGTAAGCTAGTCTCATAAAGGGCCCCATGCAAAAAACAGAGTTCATTGAGTGGTGAACTTCATTGACTGAGGTCAAAATGTTGCATTCACCAAAAAATTATCATCAATTCGTGAATCAATTTGAATCATGGGTGCATGGGTGAACAAAGAGGAGATGTCTCACTCCTCGTTTCTTTTCATGAACAAATTTTGAGTAAACAGTGTACATTATTTGCTCTAATAATGGCCATGTGCATATTTTAGGGCAACAGCTATCCAATATTTGTAGAATCACTAGATCTATATAATTATTAAACACTATACATGTGCATGTAAGGTGCATGTATTATTTGTGTCTAGTGTCACGTTCTACTGTAGTATCTGTGACTTTTGAGTTTTTATGATTTTAAAAGGCAGGGCCTGGCCTGGTGAGTGGCGTGGGTGTCGGCAAATGCGAGTGTACAGTTGGCTGGCTGTTAGTTTTGGCCATCAGTAGCATGAATTTGTTTATTACGCGTTTGTTTTCTTGCCCACTTCCGTAATTTCCTGATCCCAGGTGTGTTCCCTTGTATTGGCGATCGTGGACGTGCTGTTATGGTACACATTGCACTTTATCTTCCTTGTTAAGTGTGAAAATATCCCAAACTTTGAACATTTTCTATTTTACTGATTCTTCCCTCTTGGCTCGCCACCATTGTGCCAACGTATTTTTACACGGGGTGGTGTGTCCAACTGCAGTAACATTCGTCCATGTGGAAAAATTATGCTTGCAAAGCTTCAAGGCAGAGATTTTAGTATCGGGTGTTTATTAGACTTTTAATGGTAAAAACAGATGCTTTTTATATCGTATATATTTAGCATTTTTCATTTTAAAACTTTGATTCGATGATTTTAGACTTCATACCGATTTTATCGGCCTGACTGGTATCAGCCGATAATTAGCATTTTATGCTGATCGGCTTTAATGTCATAATTCGCCGGAGAGGACGTTCGTTTAAGGCTTGCTTGAGGTATGTTCACATACTTTTAATACGATACGGCTCGCAGGCAACAAAAACATTATGTAGCCTAGCAGCTAGTGCTACCACTAACGGTTGTACGTAAACATGCCACCGTTCTGTCGAATCATGCTCTAACGTTTCAGTAAAGTAATTTAATTACAGTAAGTTAGCACCCATTATTTCTGTCATTTCGTAATGTTGGTTTGACATGACTGATTAGAATGCATGATCTGACTAGAGCAGTGATTTCCAACCTTTATGGAGCCAAGGAACATATTTTACAATTGAAAAATCTCATGGCACACTAACAAACAAAAATGTCAAAAAAGTGGCTATATTAATTACTGTATGTACTTCCGGCCATCAAATAGAAGACCATTCATTTGTTCTGTCTGTCATTATGCCTCACTGGCATAAATAGATGAACAAAGATACATTATTTATTGTAAATAAATAGACATTAAATAGTCATTTAAATAGACATTGCTCCATGTTGTGATCGGATCGTTGATCGGTTATCGCTTTTTTTAAACTCGCTGATCAGTGATCAGCCCCAAAAATCCTGATCCTGTAAAGCATATAGGATTTATAAAAACAATACTAGAGTAGATATTGAATACAATATAATATTTTTGATTCTACATTGTATTAACATTTTATTACTATATTATCATATTGGTGAATTATGATTATTTATCAGCGTGATGAGCCAAACTGTATTTGTAGAAATTGGCCGGAATTAATGAATCAACATTGTTAATTATGTAAATTTTTTAATGGGCTCTATCATGACACATCGGCTTTATATGAGGTGAGGTACTTATTTTTTCACGTGATCGCCGCCGCACATGGCAATTATTTAAGGTTTTGCGTATATCAGCACGTACGTCACTATTTGAGGGAATATGGTCACTGTAATATTGGTCAAGGTCAAATCATGATGGAAGAAGAAACAGAATTTATTCTTTGGTGAATCCAACAGGCAGTTCTCAAATTTAATTAAAATATAGGATTATATTTGTTTTGCATGCGACCCAGAGTTATCTGTTATTTAAAAGGGATTCATGATGAGGTTATTTATTCAATGCACAACTCTGCATGGCGATGAACTGCAGATTGAACCAATCAATAAAGGTGGCACCTGAAGGCTTTGAAATGAAAGTGGCATTCAAAAAAGGAGAAACTGATCAGGATGGGAGCAAGCACAATACAAACACAAACCAGTGGGGACAAAGGAGAAAGAGAAAAACTGTTCAGTTACCTTTCCCAACATTCTTTTTGGTAGCTGACGAAGGAGAGGGAATCATAGGTAATTTCAACTCAGCACGATTTGACTCAGTCAGAAGGTAGTGGGACTTATAGGCATATGAACTTAATATGGTGTCAGTAAGGTCTTGCACTAACAGCCCTACACAAGACACACAGGAAGAGACGGGGGTGAGCCGCAGTCAAACTTAAAAAATAAAAAAAAATTAAAAAAGAGAAAGAACAAACACTGTCTCTCACACATACTCACAACACAAGAAAGAAACATGTAAAACAGTTTGGCCCAACAAGTGGCCGGACAGTACAGGACTTAAAAAGGCAAATGGCCGTCAACATTTTTCAACATCAACATCTGGGACATGAGAAAATCTTTCAAGTGGAGTGCAAAGTAACAAGCTTGGAATTTTTGTAATAGAAAACAAACAACAAATGACATTTAGCAGCTCTACTAGTCATGTAAAACGGTGCCAAACAGGAAACACGCAATGCAAAATATCAAAAGTGCAGCTTCCACCGTGCAGTAGAGTTCAGTTTGATACAGTTTGTATTTTTTTCCCACATTGTCCAAAACTGGAAATTAATGTTGGGAACGATAAACCAATGCGACCGGATATCCGTTCATAAAGGAGAGAGATACAACTGTATCGGTAGCAGCCTCCATAATAGATACATCGGTTGTAGAGCTGTGGAGCAGATATCCCGAGGCTAGGAATCGGTTGCCTGAGGCTTTACAGTTTTCATCTCTTAAAACAAGCGTGAGAACTCTCGCGCTGTCCGTTGTGGACGTAACGTTATGCTTACAACCAAAAACAGCAGTGGTGGGTACTACCGACACGACTAGTTTAACTGCATTTCTCTGTCGCATCACTATTTCAACATGAAATAACTTTTCAATAGTTAAGCTACTTTTGTGGTCACAGCAATAGCAAAGTAGTGCTCACAGATGCTACATTTCCCCCGGCAGTTGTAAACACTGAATGCAACGTAACGTTACGTACCTTATCTAATAAGTCCACCTTCGACACCGGGGCAGGCCGCAGATTGTAAACATGCAGAGAATATGTCAAAAGTGGCTACATCCCGGCAATTCCCGTGGACTATATACCTCAGCAAACTAATGCTTCTTCTCGAGCTCATTCAGTCCACTTATACGTTCCAGTGTTGGTACTTTGCGACCCCAAGAAGAAACTACCAAAAGGACACACAGCCAGTTGTGTCCTAAAGCCAATCGCCAGTCGAGCAAAGTTAGTCATCACTACTTAAAGTTAAAAAAGTCAGTCACCACTCAGCAAGCAGTGCGATTGTTTAAAAAAAAAATAATAATAATAATAATAATTTGCGTGTGTGCAGTGGCACTCCTAGCTTGAATTCCACTGTGTGCTAGACCTCCTTGGCTCTTTGTTTGTTTGTGCAAATTATTTTCTCTTCAAAATAATTTGTTTGTGGATTAGCGGGCACGCGCATTTTTTATTGAGACAAACGTAACACAGGCCCTCCCTCCATCCGCTAGGTGGCAGTGTTGCTGTTTCTGTTGATGACTTGACTGCAAGTAATTTTAATATAGGAATCCAACAGTCTATGGTCCGACCCTGCTGAAATTCCCAATAAATTAACCATGGTTGAACAATCTCGACAACCAGCAGCCCCGTCATGAGTAAAATTAGTAAAATATAAATAAATCACCTTCTTCATCTGTCAGCAAGATACAAAAATCATCTTATTATTAAAGTGATTAAATAATAACAGCGGCTCGCTCTCAAACATAGTTTATATATATATATATATATATATATATTCTCAACGGAGACAGCAACACTGCCGCCTAGCGTATGGAAGGAGGGCCTTCCCGTACGTGTGATTTTTGTTTAAAAAATAAATGCACGTGCCCGCTGATCCACAAACGCACCTTCAACAATTCACAAGTTAAATTGAAGATTTACAAATGATAAGTCATGATAAATGCACACGCAACATTAAAAAACCCGTGTAAATCGCAGCTGTACGGTTTTTGTGGATTTTGACAAACACGTGGAAATAATTTGTGGATTTTAAAAACACGTGGCAATCAGGGATATAGTTGTTGATTTGAAAAACACATTTGAATCGCGGATATATTTGTGGATTTGAAAAACACGTGCAAATAATTTGTGGATTTGAAAAACACGTGTGAATCGCAGATGTATTTGTGGATTTGAAAAACACTAGCAAATAATTTTGAGCCATATCTCTCCCCATACTGGAAATGATACGAAAGTCTATCTGTAATATATTTTACAAAGAGTGGAGCTACACTGCAGTCCATAGTTTGGTACACAAGAGAATCATCGTCCATTTTTGTTCTTTATAATTTTGTCTTTCTTGTCATTGTTGAATTCACCGTACTACTCCGACTTCAAACAACTGTTGTCACGCAATCTACATACTTCATAGTAGAAACCCATGCCATATCAGGATTTACTGTTCTAAACCAGACAAAAGGCAAGAATAACTGAACTGTACCACTTGGTGGAAACATGCCTAAAGGATGTGTGGTTTGCAAAAAATGCTTCTCCAAAATGAGCCCAGAACAAAAAAATACAATCATGGAGGGCAACAAGGACTTGTTTTACATGAAAAATTGTTTAAAAATCACAGAAATGAAAACTTCCTCTGCACCACCTGTTCAGGGTGGCCGTAGGAGTGTGTGTTTGCGTGAGTGTGCTTGCTACTTGTAAGACAGGGGGGCAGGGCTTACCTCTGGCACAAAGGAAGCACCAGCCCACATTGATTGGGGATGTGAGGAGGCCGTTCTTCTTTGTGCTGCTGTGGCTGCTGCAGATCATGACATGATGTGTCAGGATGGCACTGCCTGCCGCCACACAGCTGTCCCCTGTGTGATACGCCACTGGGCAGCGGATGCAACGCATCAGGCGACCTGGACAGGGGAAAATAAAGATTACAGGGGGTGCACAATGTGACAACGTGTCATTTAAGTGAGGGAAATTGCAGAAATGCCCAAAAATATGTACTGGTGTCGCAAAATGTTTTTACACTAAAATAATTGTGTAAATTATTTGTGACAGATGGTATTTGAGAAAAGCTTATTGCTTATCTGATTTCACTTACAACTCCCCACCCCCTCCGCCCTCCCACCAAAAAAACCCCAAGTGGCTCAAAAAAATATGTGCACCTCACATACATATTATGTATTGGTATTAGGCAAAATATTTTTTTCTTACTCGAATAATCAATGAATTGATCAGTACCAACCCCGTCCCTGTTAAATGAGAGACTAATGTATATGACATTCATGTTTTTAATTTAACTACTGAAATAAATTACTCAATGAGTTTGCCATGATATTCAAATTTATTGAGATGCACCTGTATGATTAAAAACTATACCGTATAACAAAATGCACCATTATCTGGATACATTTCCATGAACTTGTCAACGTATATAGTAGGATGCTTCTGGTATGACAGCATCACTATAAATGAAAGAACACTTTCTCTTAATGCACTTCTCTCCAAGGTGAAAGAAAAAAACGTTTTCACCAACATTAGCTTTGTTAAATGTTAAATCCACTTTTGACAATAGATTAACTTCAGGAGGCTTTGTCTAGAATTATATCCAAGTACATAAGAAAATGTAATCTCATACTTCACTCTAAATCACGGATGTCAAACTCAAGGCCCGGGGGCCAAATCCGGCCCGCCACATAATTTTATGTGGCCCGCCAAAGCAAATCATGTGTGTCAACTTCCATGATTCTTGCTAAAGTCTGCTCCAAATTTTTGTATATTCATATGTAATAAATAGTAACGAACTATTGTAAGCATGTTTTGCCTCCAAACATTAGACATTGATATGGTTTTAAAATTATAATGGCCCTCTGAGGAAAACCGTATCTACAATGTGGCCCGCGAGAAAAATGAGTTTGACACCCCTGCTCTAAGTACTTGAATAATTCGAGAATGTTTTTACCTTTGCTGGCTCTCTGCAGGTCTCGCTCCAGACAGCAGGTGGCGCAGCTGTGCTGAGGGCAGCTGAAGCCTCCGCCAGTGCTGCTGGTGGTGCCTGGGAGTTTACGTACACAATCGTCATGGTAGTAACATCCGCATCCCATCACCGAACAACGTGTCACCTCCTGGCTTGCTTTCTTACAGCTGAAACACTGGTGATTGCCTAGAAAAGGGTTACAGAGAAACTGAGAATGCAGAATGCAAGGACAGAGTGGTCGCCAAAGAAAAACGATTCACTTACCATTTTTACATTCCAGGCAGGTGAACCTTCCTTCAGGTAGGGACGTCAGACCGAGACACTCGAGGTGGAACTGCCTGTTGCAGTCACCTTCACACAGCACCAAATTCTCACCATACACCTCGCAAATCTACACATAAATGTCACACAGGTCATTACATAAATGTTTGAAAGACAGTAAAACAGCATATCACTGGCGTCAGGCCAAAATTACTTATGTCCAAATTTGGTCAATTCCATAGTTTTTCACAAATCTATACTATTGGTCAGTCCCCATGTGTGTGTTATCTTTACAAATTACTGATCAATCTAAAGTGTTGAAAATGTCTTGCTCTCGTTTACGAAGCAATGTTAGTGGTTTTGGTTTCTTGAAAAATGATGGGTTTGGAGAGGCAAGGTTTCCGCCAAACACCAGCAATATCTGGACTAGTGCTGACCTGGCAGACGGTGTCCCGCTTCCCGGTACTACCGTCCTGACGAGACAAGCCAGAGTCCACAGACTGAGTGTCTGAGGCATCTGCATCTGCAGCTGCTGGACTGTCAAAACTCTTCCCAAATAAACCCTGAGACAAGGTCAAAAAGACTTAATGTTATTATGTACTTGAAAAAACAGCAAATGGGCAATATGTCAAATATAACACAAACAATATGATTAAGATGAACATTTTCAAATAAAAGGTGTCCCAATATGTTCATAAAATACAGTCGTGCCTTGAGCTACAAGTTTAATTTGTTCCATGACCACACTCGTAACTCAAAACACACACACCGGAAAACATCTTTACCCATCGAAATGAATAGAATTGCCATTAATCCATTCTAGTCTTGGCCCCCCCAAAAAACTTTGTTTTTTTTTTAACAAGGAGAAATAGAACTCTATAATATTGTACTTTATAGAAAGAGAGTAATAACACAATTAAACAGAATGCAGAGGATTATAGAGTTTGAGCATCATCATTTAATGCTGCAATCCAATTCATTGTGCTGCTCCTTCTGATGTGCCCACCTTGGCCACCAGGAGGCACTATAATACAGCTATGCAGACAGACACAAATTCGTAGGTTAAGAAACTGTATATGCCTGTGAGTATTGTTACATTAACTGTCTACATGTTTTCCGCCACCATTTGTGTTCAATATATGTTGTTTCTAAAATAGCAACTTTTGATGCTAACTATTAGCATGTCAATGGTGTTTGCATTGTTTTATTAGCATTAAGCTAAGGAGACTTTCCTAAGGCAAAGCGATGTTGTTTTAAATACACATGTAATTCTCTTGTTTTATGTTTAGTTTGACAGTAACAGACATTAAACAGGTTGAAGCTTTTTTTTGATGAATTGTTCAATATTTGGCAAACTGCTGATTATTGTAAAGTGAGTTAAATTTTAGTTCACTACCACCATACAGTGCTCGTATCTCAAAGCACAACATCAGCTGAATGACAGCTCGTATAAATACTCTTAAATCGGGTCACTTGTATCTCAAGGCCACACTGTCGTACCTATATCAGCTCGTGTGTAAGCCTGCTGATCTTCTCCAACCCTAGCACTGGAGAAGGAGCAGCTTTCTATCTCAGTGTACATTGTGTGTCATGACAATAAAAGGCACTGTATTGTATTCTATTCAATTCTACCTGTGGATCGTTGAGGCCTCTGGAGTCTGAATCTGATGTGTCTCTATACTGAGAGGACGCCATCTCCACATCTGTGGATGCTCTACTTCGCTTCTTCAGCGGTTTACAGGCGTCAGATATCTCGCTGGCTCCTGAACAACGACAAGGAGGGAAATCAATTAAAGAAATATGTTTTATTAAATGGAGGTAAAGTGTGAAGGAGCGTGATCACCAACCTTTCTGGGAACCTGCCCTTGGTGTGGCCTCGGGAGCCATCTCTGCCTGAAATGACAAGGTGAAATATCAAAGTTTGAGAGGAGCTGAAGTTTGGAGGTCAGTCAAACTCACAAAGAATGTTTGTGAGTTTGTACAGCAACATTTGCATAACAATACTGGATGTACAGTAAATTGAACCTAATGGATACACCAATACCAGTATTTGCGCTGATACTGTCCATCTGTACTTATACTGGCACTTGAAAAAAATACTCCGATACTAGGACACCGATACCACTTTACCAGTCTGACATATACCTTCTGGGCAGATGGAAATGCCTTGTGTTACAGGCTATATTTAAGTGAAATGTTTGGTAAGACTGTTAAAAAACAAGCAGTTGGACGTTAAAATGTCAGTAATTTGTTACTCTAAAAAACATCATATTTGAGTGAAACATTGGCAAGTTTGAAGATGAGTTTGTGTTTCAGAAACAATATGATTAAAATAAAACACATTTTCATCACAATTGCAAGACAATGGTATTATCAAATATCAGTACTTAGGATCGGTGAGTACTCAAGTAAGTGGTATTGGTACATCCCTAATAAATCAAATTTTGTGAATTAGGATAGAAAATGCCTTTTAGGTCAGTGGAGTTCCAATTTATTAAAGCAAAATGGTTGCACCACTTCACATTGAAATTTCAAGATGAAAACACGTGTGCAGGAAATGTGTCTAGTTATAAACCATCTTAGCGCATATTTACAAGTCTGTCCTAGATTTGTTTGCACTTTGAAAAGTTTCATATACACATGACAACTTTGTCAAAATTATTCAGTTCACACAGACCTGCAAAAATGACTAAAAACGCTGGAATGTGCATGCCAGACCAGGAGACGTCTTTAGAAAAACATTACTGGCTTGCAACACCATTTTTGTTTTCAAAAACCTCTACTTTGAGATCCGTGTCCAAATGTTTGTTGTTATGTACACAGATGGTCACAACAAGCTTTTTAAAAAAAAAAAAAAAAAAAAAATGGATTACACATAATCTATTGCAAACAGTGCCTCTGTCTTGATACCTGCTCCTTTTTGGTTTTCTTTTTTGGGACAGGCTCATTGCCTCTCTCGGACTCCGACCTGCTCCTGACTGACCGCCGCTGCAGCTTCCTTTCTTGAGAACCTGAAGACCCACAAAAATATTGAGCTTCCTGGTTCCTTACTGCTCCAAAACATCCAAGCCGGTGTTCTACAAACCATGTGGACTGCTGTGATGAGAGCCAGGAGATGAGGTGGGCTGTGTCCCGCCCTCCTCGCTCCTCCGACTGGCGGGAGATTCTCTCCTCTCCTCTCCTTCGTCCTCCATATCGTCCACGTCTTCCTCTTCCTCGGGACTGGGCTCGGGTTTAGCTCTGCTGTCCTGGTGACAACATCCAACGGTGTATGAGAACTCACTGCGTATACAGGATTCTCCCACTATCATGCACTCCCCCGCTACGGTGTTTTGCAGATTCTACAGCGACCGTTTTATATGGGTTTTTAAGGTCTCCAAGCAAGACTACTGCTACAACTGTGAGCTCCGGTTCTAGTCGTCGTTATCAGAGAGCAGAGAAAATAGGTCTGAAAGCAGTTGTTTGAAGGTTTATAACTACTGTAACATCTATGAAAATGTCCATTAACCCGTCCATGGCATCCATGTTAGCAATAAGCTAGAAAACTTTCTTCAGATGAAATCCTATAATTTGGTTGAACATTTTGGGGTTTAAATATATATTATTTAATTCTCTTTTGTTTCATGTGTGACTTTAACCTGCTTTAGTTTGACTCAGCTTGAAGCAAGCACGCTTTACCTCTTATTTGGAACTGTGCAAGTGAACATGAGAAGAGGTGCTAAGGAACACTCAAAATGTGCTTTAATAAGTTTAAATGTTTTCAAAGTGTGTTTTAGGGATGAAACTATTATTAAAAAAATATATACGGTTCTCTCTATATGGTGGATTTTCATCTATTACGAGTTGGTTTGGAATACATCCTCCGCGATTAATGGGGATTTACTGTACAACATATCTAAAGACTTTGTGTTTCACCCACCTCAGGTGAACAGTAGCCCAGGTCAGGCTGCCTGCCTTCTCCCTCGACTCTCTCCTCTTCTACCTCCTCTTCCTCTTCCTCCTCCTCCTCCTCCTCCTCCTCCTTCTCCTCCTCTTTTTTAGGTGAGGGAGCAATTTTTTTCTGCAGGAGAGGCCAGTCGCACTTTGTGATCTCCACGTTCAGCCTCTTCATGGTGATGGAGAGAGGCAGCAGCTTTCTTGCTGCTGCAGTTTTCCATGCCCTGACTGGTGCTGGAGAATCCTGCTTGGCTCCCACATCAGAACCAGCGTCCTGTTTAGGGGAGACAGACTTACTCTGGTCCCCTCGCAGGTTCTTCTTCTCATTTGAGCCATTGTTGTCATCTGCGTTGGAAATACTACACTGCCGACGTGGCAGCTGTCTCCTTGGTGGCTGCTCTCTCTCGGGCGACTTCATTCCTCCGTCTTCTTTCTTATTGGTTGAGCCACTGGAGCGCCGGTTCCGCTTTTCAGGCCGACCAATGGGTCTCTTTGCAATTGGGGCTTCGTTAGGGACCGGGTCGACGTAAATGAAGGTGTAGTTGTCGATGCGCTCCTGACGCGTCATTAGGAAGGCATCTTCCGCATGGCCCACGCCCACTTCCCACTGAGCACGCTCCCTCTGAGGGATCGGCTTTAGAAGCTGGAAAAGAAAATATTCAGTTGATTGTATTTTATTTCTCTCAATATGACAAGAGTTTAAGGATGGCAAATATGAGACTTTTTAATACCAATTTTTAGTGTTCTAATTTACTCAATATGACCCGTTGGAGTGGGTGATTAAGGCACAATATTACAACTAAAAATATTTTATTTTGTTATATTTTTAATGTACCATATAAATTAAGTATGAAACATTTTACAGTGATTGAACCTCCCAGGTATCAGCATTTATTAATGCAAATTTCCTAAAGCTATAATCTACAACGTTTTTTGTTCGATAAAAAAAGTCATTTTCACCCAAGCCACTACTAGAGGAGATGACACAATGCTGATAAAGCCATTTAGCTCCTCTAACATCTTGCTGTATTTGTCAGTATCTTGTTTTTTATATTTTGTGAATGCCCTATTCATTTCTCGCGCTGGCCCGATTGGTGGTGTACTGCAAATGACGGCATGGATATAATGCATGTCCTTCAAAACATAGTAAAAATGTTGTAGAATCACATATAAGGGGCCTACATCATATTGAACCGACTGCTGTGTTCTTTTGTTGTAATGCAGAATTATAGCTTAGGGGAGGAGGGGGAAAAAGTAACATACGATATCTTTAAACTCTTTCAAATATTGAATAAAGATATGATTTTTCAGGGCGGCACGGTGACCGACTGCTTAGAGTGTCTGCCTCGCAGTTCTGAGGACCGGGATTCAATCACGGCCCCGCCTGCTTGGAGTTTGCATGTTCTCCCCATGCCTGCGTGGGTTTTCTCCGGGCACTCCGGTTTCCTTCCACATCCCAAAAACATGCATGGTAGGTTAATTGAAGACTCTAAATTGCCCGTAGGTGTGAATGTGAGTGCAAATGGTTGTTTGTTTATGCGTGCCCTGCGGTTGCCTGGCAACCAGTTCAGGGTGTACCCCGTCTCCTGCCCGAAGATAGCTGGGATAGGCTCCAGCACTCCCGCGACGCTTGTGAGGATAAGCGGCTCAGAAAATGGATGGATGCATGATTTTTTTGTTTTACACAACTGTACAACAATGGGGCATTATTAATACCTCTCTATACAAGTGACACTTTTAAAGATAATCAAGGCCTTGATTTTGTAAAATTCTATTTATCACCTTTTACGACTGGAGAGCTTTATGAAAATTCTGCATTTACAACAACACAAAACAGGCTGTGTTTAACATTGTGGTTTCAGACGTTAAATAACTATCAAAATATAGAACTGTCCTGAGAGGTACTTCTACTGCAAACTATAAACACAATAATGAAAATATTGTTAAAGAATACCTCTCTCAGAAGTGTGTGCTGTTATACTTGTGCAACAATTTGGATACAAAACTGTACTGGGCTGCAATATATTACTGCTGCACCTAACGTTGTGGTCAGTGAGTAAATATTTGTTTACCATCTCTCTTCTTTGACATCGGAACATATAAAAAGCATAAATTTTGTTATTGAGTATACTGAACTATAAATATATGATGACCTCTTTTTAAAAGCTGATAAAACACATTTGATAATATAAAAAAGGCCTGACAAAGAATATTATTTTGTTGACATACTTTGTGTTTTTCCACAGTGTTTGTGGTCTTGCGCAGCGTGTCCGCCTGGAGCTCATCAAACTGTTGCTTGCCCTGGTATACAACGATCCTCTTCTCATGGATCCACGCTCGCTCTGCCACACTGCCAAAAAACTGGACGTGGTACTCCCTGTGACCTGCATTGCAAATTAGAGTTGATGTTTTTTTCCTTCTCATTTTTTATTCTTGAAAATCTGTCCAAACAGCTAAGTTTGCTGACCTCTGGTGTTGATGCGTGTGTGGACCTTCATCTGTGGGTCGGATGATACCATGCAAGGCCACCATGGGTAGGTGCCCACTTTGGACCACACTAGATCGCCAATGACAAATTCTTTGCAGAATCCTGTCTCTTGGATCACTGAGGGTTGATTGACTTTTGGAACCTGCGAACAAAATGTCTACTTAAAATTCAAAGTTTGATTATTTCTTCAATGAACTGGAAATAGCTCTTGCCTTTGGTTCAGTTTGGATAACGGTCTTCAGAGGCTTCTCCGTCTGGTCTGGTGGAGCCTCTCTTGGTTGTGGCTGGACGTGGGTGTCCACCGTCTGGCCCATGCTACTCGCCTGGCCTTGGACGGGCTCCAAGCTCTGTTCCTGGATGTGAAGCTGTAGCTTTGCGATCTTTTTCCTTTTCTCCTTCTTCCTCTCGTGTCGGCGCTGCACCTGAGCCGCCTCATTTTTCTGAGATTCCTTCTATAGATGAAAAAAAATATACAGAAAGGTAAACAGTGGTAAGACATCAGTTACGTTTTGGGTTCCTTTTCAAGCCTAAACAAATTTGGCTCTGTCTGTGTGCATATACAGAATCAAACCCTGCTCAGAGAAGATGATGAGAAGCGAACAATTTAGCGCCAGTTTTTCATTTTTAGTGATATGCAATACACAGTGGAACCTCTGTTAACAAATTTAATCCATTGACTCAGTTCCTATTGAAATTAATAGAAATGCAATTAATCCACTCCAGTCACAGAACAAAGTTATAATTACCACATTTTTATCTGTATGTGGTTAAAAACATTTTACAGGATAGAAACAAGTGTAAAAACACACTTTACGAAGAAATGTATACGGTGCGTTGTCTAGCAACTCAGTGTACCCTCGCCTTTTTCGTTTTTTTTTTTTTTTTTTTGCTGTTTACGTTCACAGTCCTTGCCCAAAATGGCTGCCACTTCCCACAATGCAATGTGGCATTCACAATGCATTGTGGGATGTTGCATTGTGGTACATGGCAGCCATTTGAGGCTGGCTCTATCACTGGGGAACATAAACATGGCTGTTTAGTCAAACGACTGAAAGATTTGAAATTCAATTCGAGAAAGTGTATTATACACTTGTGTGTTATATACCAGAAAGGGAAGGTGATTTACAAGGAAACATTACACCATGTGGAATCCGGATAGACAATCGCTGGCTGGGACCAGGCTTGAGACTGCGAGCTTGCTATTGCTAGCTTCAGGAGAGGAACCGCTTCGCACCCTGCTGCATCCAGCAATGCTTAACGTTGTTTTTTTAAATTTGTTTACTTTTCTCTAAGTAGACACCGAAAATCAGAATCATCTTTATTTGCCAAGTATGTCCAAGGTAATTTTTCTTTGAACATTTTGTGCGTTAATCTAACTGTTTGCAAACCAAGTCATTCGTAAACTGAGGTCCCACAGTTTATACAAATAGAGATGGGAAAGTCCTTAATCGGCTAAGGGTAAAAAATTCAATCAGTCGATACAAAATCCCTCAATTGGATGGGAGATGTTCTGAACTCTGTTGTATTGAGTAGAATAATGCTGTCAGAGCACACGTCTGTGGATGTAGCTAAATTTCCAAAACCAGTGCGCTTAACGATCAAAGGTTTAATTTATCCCAACTTATAAAAGAATCAATAGCTGTTTTTGTTTGTTGTGTTCTGTATTTGGATGTTTACTTGTTTGAATAACTAATAACCAAATAAAACAAGTAAAACAGATAATGTTTTGAGTGCTATACCTGCAGTTCTTGCAGCAAATCTCCACACAGTGCCGTTTCAAACAACTCTTTGCCATTCTGATACGTCTTGATGATCTTCAACTTGATCTCAGGGGAGCTGGTTTTCTTCAGCACTCCTGTGGGAGTGCTGGGAGGGGGCTGGACAGGCTGTGAAGAAGGGGTACTGTCCACAAGGGAAGGGGGAGGGCTGGACGAGGGCAGGTGCAAGGGTGGAGGAGGAGGCAGTGTGTGGGTCATGATGTGAGGTGTGTGGGGAAGGTGGTGCTGGGTGGGCAGGGGCAGGGGCAGCGGCGGGGGGCTCTGTGGGTGGCTCTGGATGTGGGGCGTGTTTGACAGGAAGTGGTGCGCGTGGGGGAGGTGATGGTGATGATGGTGGTGGTGCAGGTGTGGGTGGTGCGTGGGCAGCGGTGGCGAAACAGGGGAGCGGGGTCTTTCCTGGAGACCAGGGCCCCTTAGTACCGTGCTCTCCCCCGGCATGAGGATGCCGTGCTCCGCGTAGCTGCGTATGGGCCCGTAGCCATTAGCTGAACCGTTGGGAAACTGCGAATACATGGAGAACTTGGACTGCGGCTCGTACATGCCCAGACCTGGCGGGTAGCCGTTGGAGACGTGTGGCAGGTCCTCTGACGCTGAGGGTGGGTAGAAGTCTGCATCCAGGGTCGCATCGTAGGAGGGACCGCCATCCTCGCCCGGGTCACTGCCAGTGTCGCAGGTGCCGTCCTGTCTGATGTTGGCTGAGTCAATAAGCTGAGGGGGTTGCTGAATTGTATTTCCCATGATCCCTTGCATGAAAGAGAAGGAGAAATCCATTGTTGGGCTCCGGCATCCTTAACTGTCTTTTTCTTTGACTGGACCTGTTGACAGTGAGACATGGAAATTATAATTTTTGTGCTCATGAAGGTATGAGTCAATATCAACTTAAGGTGCCTTTGAAACTTCCCCATTTCACCCAAAAAAGTTTAGATTTTCCATTTAACTTCATATGAATTGCATTACATAGATGTTATGCTGTTAGAGATGCCATTGGTCAAGCTCATACACTTTAAAAAATATATATATATAAATTAACATGCAAACAGCAAAATATGAGCTTGCTGACTGGGTGGCTGGACAATGACAGGGTGGACAGTTTCTTTTGCCAATATTAGCATTTTGTGAGCACATGGTGGACCTTTACTTAGCAACATGATTCAGTTAGCAAGTTGACTGTGTCCTGCTTGACAAATATATTTTGATTTTCTGAAAGGTTTTCATTCGACTTTACACCGATTTTATCGGTCTGATCGGTATCGGCCGATAATTAGCATTTTATGCTGATCAGCTTTAATGTCATAATTCGCCGTCATTGATCGGCTCCGCAAAAGACATTTACTCCACGTCGCCATCGTGTAAAGTATATTTTAATCCAAAAGCTAGTTTATTTTTAGCCTTGTCGCACGTCTTTTGACGTAGTATTGTAAATATCTGACTGCCAATAAAGTTATTTAAAAAATTTATTAATTAAAAAACATGTCAGCGGTGTGGAACAGGCAACACGTCTGAGACAGACAACACGTAACCGGATCAGACTACAAGACAAATTTGCTCTTTCACGACTACGCTGTCAGACTATTGCAATAAAATCTTGTATTCCGATACCACCGCATCCCGTTTTTTACGATCATTGGGCTTAATCTTATCAACTCAAATGCGACCGGATACACACGTTACTGTGGCGACGACAACAAGAGTGGATTACACAGACTATATTATGAGGACACAATGGGGGAAAAAGTGTGTTGGTGGTCACCGGTGGTCAGGACAGGAGAGGACTTTCGTTTAAGGCTTGCTTGAGGTATGTTCACGTACTTTTAATACGATACAGCGCACAAGCAGGCAATAAAAACATTATGTAGCCTAGCAAGCAAGTGGTAGCACGAACGGTTGTACGTAAACATGCCGCCGTTCTGTCAAATCATGCTCTAAAGTTTCGGTGCGGGTGAAGTAATTTAATTACAATAAATGTTATTACAGTAAGTTAGCACCCATTATTTCCTTCATGTAATGTTGGTTTGACCTGACTGATTAGAATACACGATCTGACTGGAGCAGTGATTTCCAAACATTATGGAGCCAAGGAACATATTTTACAATTGAAAAATCTCACGGCACACCAACAAACAAAAATCTCACAAAAAGTGCATACATTAATTACTGTATTTACCTCCTACCATCTAATAGAAGACCATTCATTTGTTCTGTCTATCACTATGCCTCACTGGCATAAATAGAGGAACAAAGATACATTATTTATTGTAAATATAATTTTTTGAGCAATTAAGTATACAAGTATATACAGTAAATGAACAGGTCATTTAAATACACATTCCTCCATCTTGTGATCGGATCGGTGATCGTTTTTTTAAACTCGCTGAATCGGCCCCAAAAATCCTGATCGTGTAAAGCCTAGTTTTTATATCAATTGATATTTCACAATGACAGAGTGGACATGTTAAGCTTGACAACATCCAATACATATTGTGTTACTAACATCCATCTTCCGAACCGCTTGTCCTCACGAGATGAGTGTACATTTTTATTCTGCAACTATCCACTGTTTCAGCCTCCATTGGGAAAAAAAAAAATGCTAGTTGCAATGTCACTGAAAACATTGGGAGTTTTTTATTAAAATGGGAACTTACCCATAATGACAGGGTAGACAGCAATTTCAGGGACACATACAAAATGTTCATTATGATCATGATAATAGAATCAAGACGATAGATGAAAATGACTAATTTGAACAAATAACTTAAAACATGTAAAAAAATGTTTTTGATTTAGTATCATTTAACCACTTATTTACACATGCTGTAGTTTGTGTGTGGGACACTAATCACATACATGCAATGAAAAAAAAAAAAAAAGACAAAATGAATAAAACACATAAGCGCTTTATCATTGTACTGGTATGTGTGCAAATATTTGGCCACTAATAAGAGTTTAGAGTGTCATTATGTTGTTACATTTTCATGATGAATGCATGATTCTGTTGAGGACACTAAAAGCACTGTATAGTGAAATTGACTCGAATGTCAAATAGTGAAAAGCTTTTTTTTTTTTTTTTTTTTTTTTTTTTTTAAATCAACAAGCTGGCACACACTTTGCAAACCATTTTCTGACATGTTTGCTGTCATAAATGAGTTTTTTTCCCACTAGTTTGTTATTGCATATTTTTGGATTCGATTTTATAAAAATACATTGTATGCATGTATAAATTATGTATGTCATAATAATCCACAATAAAGTAGCACGTTCCCTTAAAAACACATCTGTGAGGCCTCTAAAAATACTAATACTCTAAATGAAAACTACACACACCATAACAACAGTTTGATTACTAGCAGCTAATATTAAGCCAGAATTCTGAACCAAGATAATAATCAACAGCTTTTATTGCAGGAAATGCCTCAATAATTCCACCCTGACAGTTTAATAGCAGACATGTCCAACTTAAAGTTATGCGGTAGCATGTTAATTATAACGAGACTCGTCTTCAAAACAAACCCTATTAGCTTCAATTAGTTGCTGTTTGTGGAGTTTGTTGCCAAACAAAACGAGCAATTCCGGTGTCTTTTTCACACCAATTTGTTGACACTTTTATTGTACTTAGGGTGTTAAAGACGAGAAAGAGGAGGCTGACTGTGTTTCAACCTGTGAGCAAAGGTGGATAATGGTGATGTAAACATCCGTATGGTGCCGTCCAGCGGTCACAAAAATACGAAATGCATGTTTAAGAATCCTTTTTTAATCATATGTAAAGAGTAAATCGTAAAGGTTTTTGTTACAGATGTGTGTTTTGATTCGAGGGGGCTGGGAAACATCTGCGCAGACACAATTGTCTCACTGGGTGATCTTATAGCCTTGTGGGATGTTAGCCTCAAAGCTACCTAGCTACAAAATGATCATCTTTGGCTATCGTCGGGGTTTTAGGTGCTTTTAAAACACACACACGAAACCGTGTTGGCACATGTAATGCATCCACGTACGCGTTTAATATGCGTTACGCCTATATTTGAGCACATAGCAAACGGAATAAGATGAAAGGGGGAAGGCTAAAGCTAGCTAGGCTAACGGTACAGTGCCAATATGGCTGCCTGTCTGGCGTGATTATTCCTCCATCACTGGGGCTTTGGAGAGACTGGTTGAAAAAGAACCAAGCCGCCACTGCAAAAGGGTTGCACCGGCGACGGATGGACACGAGCATGCATCGGTAGCTACGCTAAAACAAAAACATGCACAAAAAGAAGAAGGGGGAGATGGCTTATGAGAAGCACGATTTTTTTTTTTTTTTTTTGACGGGGAGTCGCGAAATGCAGGCAAATAAAAATGTCAATACCTTCAGCGTGTCCCATTCTAAACACATACACCAGCCAGCAACGCGTCCTCGTTTAATATAGAAATAAGAAAATAAATTTAAAAAAAAAAACAAATGTGTTCTGTTATATTGATAACGCGCAGGCCTATCCTTTTTCGTTTTAACGCAATTCTCCACAGAGAGGAGGAGGGGGATGTTACGCTATCTGCTCGCTACCCAATCCCAAAGCTGGGCTCTTCTTCAGCGGAGGAACTAGAGATTTTAATGGCACCCTGCTAGAAACAAGAGGCTTTTGATAACGGTGCACTCTTCTGATTTCAGCTCAAACTACAAGAGCGCGTTTAGAGACGGTTAAAGCATTAAATCTACAGGGGCAAACGGCACCTCGGGACGTGTAGTTCACTGTTTAATTTGATCAGTGCAGCTGCAAAGACTTCAAGTCACGGTCACGCCTCCACTGAAGTGAAAGAGGAAATATGTGTTATGTGCAAAGGTAGTAATACATATTGTACACTCGGCACAGCAGTGCTTCCCAACCTTTATTGAACCGAGGCACATTCATCTGAGAACTCTAAGGTCACACCACCCCAAAAAACAAAACGTGGATTGTATACGGGTTAATCATGTCGTCGTTGAGCACTTAAAGGGAGTTTGCAGTTGTTTAAAAAAATATTAATAAAACCACCACACGGGACGAAAAACAACCTAACAGAGACAGAAAGTATGACCAAATCATTTGGTCATACTGAGATCATTTGGTCATACTGAGAAATGATTGAAAGTATGTCAATCATTTCTCAGACCCGCACACCCCCCGGCAGCCTCACGCTGACCTGTTAGCTTGGGCTTCAGTAACTTTTCTGTGAGTATTTTGGAATATCCACCTCTGGAGAAATAAATGCCTATCCCATGTTTGCTAACAACTGGGCATAAGATTAGCAAACAAAAGCACAGCGAAGGGCACTCAGGCAGCTGGAAAGATTCAGAACCCACGCAGAATTGGGACTATTTCTGCTTGACAGGTATGTTTATCACCTCTCAGGATTTTTAATTGATTGTACATTCCAAAAAATAAAACTTCAAACTGTTGAAATTAGTGTTATTGTAAGACTATTACAAATATGCCCAGGCATGGCTAGCTAACATGGCTTGCTGGGGGTTTAGTGAAGTTAGGCTAAAACGGCAATCTCTCTTAATTGTTTGTCCTGTCCACTGTATCATCAGCGCAATCAAAATCCTCATTATTGGACAAGTTTATTAAAACACAGGAGTAATATGTTGGAGTCGCAACAAAATACATAATAACAAAATCTACATTTGGGACATATGTACAAAGTGCAGGCATGCAATGGAGACATAAGAGTGAAAGAGCCAAGAAAACAGTGCTGCACCTCCTGAGTTGGGGTGGGGTGGTGGGGGGGTGGGTTAGGGGTTGGGGGCATTGCATTGCTCAAGGGCACTTCAACAGTCGCCAGGAAGCAGATGAGCATCTCTCCAACAACTAGTTGCCATTTTTTTTTTTTGTCTGCATAGGAACTTGAACTGTGATACTCTGGTTCCCAAGCCCTTACAGATGAGCGAGCATGTAAGACTTTTTTTTCAAACTTATTTTGGACCAGGGGTCTGCTTGCTTTTGTTCTAACATTTGTCAAGTAACAGACTGACTGTATGTACAGGGCTGCATTTGATGGAGGTTTAATTTAATTATTATTATTATTATTTTTTAAAGGTGTTGGGTTTTCTTATCTTTTAATACGTCTATATATGCAATAGATTTTCTGTTTATCATAAACAATATTTAATACCTTTGAGTGATTCCAAATAATGATGTGTTGACAGCATAATGGTTTGATTTATTTAAAATGGCTAATTTGCCCCAATTTGGACATTTTCACTGAGGGGGTGTTCTCACTTTTGTTGCCAGGGCCTTAATGGCTATGTGTTCAGTTATTTTGAGGGGGCAGTAAATTTACATTGTAATATAAAAGCTTTACACTGACTACTTTACATTTTAGCAAAGTGTAATTTCTTTAGTGTTGAAGATACATAATTTTTTTTACAAAAATGTGAGGCCTGTATTCACTTTTGAGAGATACAGTATACATCGGACCATAACAAAATCTCTCAAACATACTGTATGTGGGAAAATGTCCGATGTCTGATGACATCAAGTCAGGACGTTTTGGGCACAATTCCAAAAGGTGTGCTTGACACAAACAAAACTGCTCATCAGCAAAAGAACACCATACCTAAGGTAAGGATAGGGGCAGCATCATACTTATAGGTCATTTTCAGATGCAACTGGGGCTTCAGTGAAGGTATACAGAATTATGACCAGTTTGAAATGGCAGTCAGTGATAACACAAAACCTTCAGGCTTCTGCTAGAAAGCAAAACAAATTTCAGGAAAGGCCTGCTAGAATAACTTCACTGTATTTGGGGTTAATTAGAGGTACTTTAAATGGGGGCAGGTGTGTGCTGACTCACATGAGTTTGAATGTGATTTAATTCTGATTACAACCACATCCCAGTTATAAGAGGGTGTACATATTTGTGCAACTGCAGTATTAAGTTGTTTATTTTGACTTCCCCTCTCAAAAAGATTTAAAAAAAAAAAGTGAGTTCTACAAGTTATAGGTCACAATAATGTTGGGATTTTTTCCCAAATCATTTATCTTGGTGTCAATTTTTTCTATATAAAAAAATCTGGTATTTAAACAGTGGTATGTAGACATTTTCATAATGTGAATATCTTAGGCTTTTGTACGAAACGTTTATACTTAAAAAATAATTGAATAATAATAATAATCCAGTGATTCCCAACCACTGTGCTGCAGCACATATTAGTGTGCCTACATAGAGAGATTATCAGATGTGGTGTGGGATAGAATCCCATCTCGCTTTATTGGTCCAAAAATAGCTGTGTCATTACTACAAATAATGTATCTTTGTTCAACTATGTATGTCAGCGATGTATATTGACAGGAAGAATCATTAAATTCTTCCACTAGCACCACTACACATCATATTTCAGTATACAGTGTATACTTTCTGTGACATTTCCTTTTGGTGGTGTGTCGTGAGATTTTTCTAATATAAAATATGTGCCTTGGCTCAATATTGGCAACCACAACATCCACCTTCACAGATTTAGAAAGAGTGTCGGCTTTTGAAACCAAGCGCGGCGCGTCATGCACAAATGACTTCGGTTTGCGCTCGCGTCACATCCGCGCATGCGCAGTAGGATCTGGCTGTCGTCACTTGAGCCACATCACATCCGCGCATGCGCAGTAGGATCTTTGTCAGAGCAGCAGGTTATCCTGTGGTCTGCTGCTTTGGTGGGGTCTCAAAAAGAACACTGGCAGAGCAAACACGACGACTCATCTCGAAGCCGCTCCTAATTATTCTGCCTCCTCCAATGGATTTATCACCACTACGGCCTCTGACGTCGTCGTCGTTCCTGTTGACAATGGCCGCTTGTTGAGGATGGATCGTATTCCTCGCATAGCACCGAAGAAGCCTTTGAACGCCCATTCAGCAGTAATAGTTCGGTCATTGACGTTGGAGGTTAGTGGGCTCGCCATTTCACTCGCTAGCTTAGCGAGCTACGATAACAAGCTAACCGGCTAAGGCTATATACTGATACTTACAAGTGCCAGCCGAAAATAACTGGACTTAGACTGTGTGCGTTAAGGTTAGACGTCCGGGGTACTAGAAATGCGTTTTTCGATGTCGTTTACAGCTCTATTCGATGTAGTCCATATTCCAATTCGTGAGTGGAAAATAACCAAAATATTGCGAGTTTTCCTCGTCGGGGCATCAAAGACTTACTCAACAAAGACAACTATCCTGAAACGACACGTGTATGTAAAACTGGCGACTATACATTTGTTGTAACCGAAATGCTCATTTTTAAGATGATTTAAAATCTGGATTTTGCCAAGTGGCTGGCAGTCGTTATTGTTATGCTTTTCACGTTTATTATAATGTAATGTCGGCTCGCTCTAGCCTAACTAGTAACTCACTTGACAGTCCGCCCTGTGCGGTGTCCGATAAGATAACAGTGAGTTGTAATTACATCTGCTCTCTGGATGTGCTCTCTCCTCATATTATTGCCACCAAAGTGATCTACCCGTGCAATGGCAGTTTTCAGCCATCAGGTGCTCTCTGCTGTTACGAGATCCAGGTAAGACCTTTTATTATTGTATTCTGTCCTTGGGCCTTTAGTGGGGACTTAATCCTTAATGCTACTAGTATATATACAGTATATAATACTAGTTGCTGCCACTTTCAGTATTGCACTATGGTGATATTTTATATATGCATGGTTTGATGAAGCGCTTGAGTTCACTGGACACAATTTATCATGGGGCCCTGCGTTTCATCACCAATGTTAAAGCGCTCACACATCATTGTGTCCTTTATGCACGTGTAGGATGGTCAGACTTGTCGACCTGCTGACTACATACAACATTGGAACATTTTAATTTATGAAGCCATCTTGGGTTTGCTACATCTGCCGGAAAAATTCTAGCAGTCATGGGACTCAATCCCAGACCCTCATGCTTAAACTGTACCATAGTCAGCTGGGGATACACTCATTTACATATCTAGCTCCTTCATCATGGAATATCTGAAAACTGAAGGAGCTGGTCTTATTGAACACTTTTGAAGGACTTGTAAGCAACTTGGAGGCCGAAACATCTGGCTGTTGATCCTTCATATAATTTGGTTTTCAAGAGTTTGGATGATGCTAAGAAAAATTGCTGATTGTTGTATTAGGATTTTGTCTGAATGTTTTTCGGTTGTCCTGTCAAACCCGTTTTACGTGTTTGTTGCCTTTTCTGACCAGTACACGCTTGTAAAAGAGATTTTTAATCCTAATGAGGTTTTCTGGCTAAGTAAAAGTTAAATGAAAAACTATCACGTTGAAAGTATAGGAACCATGAATATGAAACACAAATATAATATAAGAGCACACAACTCTGCCACTATTATCTGGTTGTGTTTCTGTGAAATATTTACCATGACAAAAAAATGCAAAATATAAATAAAATACATCATACTGAACAGAAATACTCGCTACACATATTTTGGTAATTGAACTTAGCTTGCACTGACCAACCAAACAGAGGATGGGAAAAGGCTGACGTTATTGTGGGCTACCTAGCTCGATCTGTGAGGTAAATTTAAAATTTGATTGGTTAAAGAAACAGTATTGGTTAAAGAAACAGTACCATTGCTAATGTAGTTTCTTACATCAACCAGCACTGGGGATTCGGAAGGCCCAGGGCAAACTGACATGGCAGCACATGGAGGCTGAAATGTGAATGGCCCAAAAATCTCAACATCCACATACACATGATGGAAGCAGTGCATTCAAGAGAAATTCTACGAAAATGAAGTGAATAGACCGTTAGGAATAAATGTATATAATTTCATGTAACAAATAATAGAATTTTGGTTGTAAATGTAGGTCAGTTCTTCTGATAGTGCTTAGGCCAGCAGTGAACGCATTGTTGGCCCTGACAGCTCACCAGGGGAGGGGAGTCAAACTGAGTCAGTTAATGGTTAGTCCTGATGCTAATTGAAATGCAAATAGCACTCAGGTCAAGCCAGCGCACATATACACAGTGTGACACCAGAAACTGCCAATGAAGTAGAAACGTGGTCATTGTCATTCAACACTATAAAAATGACAAGAAAAAGTGCATTGTAGTTACAGGATAAGCTAACAGTTAGCCTAGTTTCTTCCATTTCTATTTTTACTATTACTGGTTAAAAAAAACATTTGTTCAAGAGAAACACAACACAACACATACTGTATTTTCAGTTTTGGAGCAGTCTATTTTTATTACTGTGTGTGGTGACCTATTCCTGCCCGCTGTAAACCTAAAACACAGAAACTGCAAGGCAAGCAAGCATTTGAACAGTAGACTGATTTTTTTTACTGCAAAGATACATTATTTATTGTAAATATAATTGAGCAAGGCGGCACGGTGGATGACTGGTTAGCACATCTGCCTCACAGTTCTGAGGACTGGGGTTCAAATCCTGGCCCTGCCTGTGTGGAGTTTGCATGTTCTCCCCGCACGCCTGCGTGTGTTTTCTCCGGGTACTCCGGTTTCCTCCCAAAAACTTGCATGCTAGGTTAATTGAATACTCTATATTGACCGTAAGTGTGAATGTGAGTGCGAATGGTTGTTTGTTTATGTGCCCTGCGATTGGCTGGCGACCAGTTCAGGGTGTACCCCCGCCTCTCGCCCGAAGACAGCTGGGATAGGCTCCAGCACTATGCCAGCAGGCTCTGTCTGTCTTCAAAAAACTTCAAATTAAGTTCACTTGTAAAGATTATAGTGCATTTTAGGTTCATCCATCCATTTCCTGTACCGCTTTATCCTCACAAGGGTCGCGGGCGTGCTGTAGCCTATCCCAGCTGACTCGGGCGAGAGGCGGGGTACACCCTGAACTGGTCGCCAGCCAATCGCAGGGCACACATAAACAAACAACCATTCACACTCACATTCACACCTACGGGCAATTTAGAGTCTTCAATCAAACTACCAGGCATGTTTTTGGGATGTGGGAGGAAACCGGAGTACCCGGAGAAAATGCAAACTCCACACAGGCGGGGCAGGGATTTGAACCCCAGTCCTCAGAACTGTGAGGCAGATGTGCTAACCAGTCTTCCACCATGCGGCCTCTCATGAAATAATTTGTTTGAAATAACTGTACAAGTAAACCATGAACACTAGAAAGGTACTCGTGCAAGGTAATCATTAAAGTATAACAGACACATGTAGGAAAATGTTACATATGTGTTACTTGGTTTCTATAAAGCTGCCTAACTACATAACAATTCAGATTAAAATGATGAGATAGTTTGGTCTACAAATCGTGTTACTTGGTTTCTATAAAGCTGCCTAACTACATAACAATTCAGATTAAAATGATGAGATAGTTTGGTCTACAAATCCCATCACTTTGCCCAAGACTCGGTAAATGCACATTCCACTTTTTGGCTCATGTGAGTGTCAAAAGAATGAATCCAATGAATGTCAAAGAATGTGGAAAAGTCTTTCAATGTCCATTATTATGCAACATGAAATTTGAGTAGCTACACCATGCAGATTTTGGCATTTTTCCCAGAACCCAGTTGCACTTGACACATCAGTACTCTGTGCTTATGTACCATGTTGAAGTCGCGTGAAATTTTCCATCTTGTAATGTGTGATCGTTTGTAATACACATTTTGGTTGAACTCCAAATTATATGACTGGAGATTCCACTCTTTGCGTCATATCTGACCATTTTTCCTTCTTGCCGTTCACAGGGGATCGTGTCTTTTATTCCAGCGGCACAGCTGCTCCTCGCTGTCTTCCAAAGCCTACGTCCACATAGAACCTCTACGCAACATCTCCTCGTCGGCAAACCCACTCAGGCACTCCCGCTATGGCCACCTCCGCTGTTACCGAGACCACAACCTGGCCTCCAGTCACAGCTCTGTTCTCCTCACCCGCTCTCTGCACAGTTCTGTCGTTTGGCTTCAAGACATTAAAAAGGAGAAAGAAACCTCACCCCCTGCTCAGAATTCGGCATCGGGCGAGAAAAATGACACGGAGGTTGCCGTAGCCCAGCCACAAACGCCACCGCCACCCCCTCAGACACCCGCTGCTGCCACTGTGCCCACAGCGCAGGAGAGGGCTGTGGTGAAGAAGGCTCTGTATCTCAGGATTGTCGACGAGCTGAAGCATTACTATAATGGCTTCCGGTTACTTGGCATCGACACCACAGTTGCAGGCAGGATGGTGTGGAGTCTGCTGCACGGACAGATCCTCACACGCAGGGAAAGGAGAAGGGTAAGTCAGCTCTCTGATGGGTGCATTCAAACTGTGCCACTTGTGGGGCATTCAGTTTTGAAGGTTCCACAGTATCAGCAGTTATAGCTCACATTGAAAGACCTGCTCACTCTCTTAGTTGAAATATTTTCCTTAGTCTATTGTCTTGTCATGTGGTTCCCTCAGGTTAGAGCGGCATGTCTGAGTTTGCTTTTACTGGAGGTTGGTTCCATGTCTTAACAGAGTATGCTTTAGAAAAGTAGTTTTACCCCCTGTTGCTCTCCCCTATTATTCTCAGTTTTCAAACATTTATACGTGAATGAGGAATACACGTCATGTGCTCAAGGTAATGCTGTGGTGAGGCTTTCCTGACCTGTTCTATGTAAAATCGCATTTGTGTTTTGTTGTTTGTTGTAATGGTGTCACAATTGCTAGCATTTAAGAGCTTGCAACTGCATCTGTTGTCTGCAGGTCTTGCTTATATATCTATGTCTGAATGCATATTTATAACATGCCTCCATTTACGGTGGACCTGACATGAGGGTTATGGTTATGGTTATTAAGAATGATCATGCAGCACAAGAAGGCAAGGTCACTTACTGCAGTACTTACTGTTTTTCATTGGGCTGTTTTATATTAATGGTGTAGAATTTTCATAAAAATATTTACTCTAAATGTGACTTGACTACGGAGAGCAACCCGTGTATACATGTTCTGCATTACTTCACAAAATAAAATAACACACCACAACAAACTCCCTCACCAAGAAAAAATTTCAGTCAGTCTTCTGGGTCACAAATGCAATGCCATGTATACAGTGGATTAGGCTTTACACGATCAGGATTTTTGTGGCCGATCAGGAAGTTTAAAAAAAACGATAACCAATCACCAATCCGAGCAATGTGTCCATTTAATTTGTTGTATATACTTGTGTACTTTATGACTTGTTCATTTATTGTGTATACTTTTGTACTGTATACTGAGTACTGCATCCATCCATCCATCCATCCATTTTTTTGTACTGTTTATCCTCATAGGGTCGCGGGCGTGATGTAGCCCATCCCAGAGTCAAAATTATTGTCTTGCATTTTAGACAAAAGTTAAAACATCAATGACCTCTAAGGGGGCATTCAAGGATTGGCCACTAAATTTAGGTCAACATTACAACATGACAGAAATAATGGGTGCTAACTTACGGTAATTAAATTACTTCATTGCAATTAAATTACTTTAATAAATACTGTTAATGACATGCTTACTCTAACTTTCTCACTGTTCCGGCTATATGGACGGGTGTTGTCCAGAGTTTGCCTCCGATTGGCTTCTTAATGACATGCTTACTCTAACTTTCTCACTGTCCCGGCTATATGGATGGGTGTTGTCCAGAGTTTGCCTCCGACTGGCTCCCCCCCCCACGCTGCGTTGCTTGAACGCGGCATGCTCCTCCTTGTGTACATTCTTCAAAAAACTTTATTGGCCGTCAGATAGTTACAGTACTGCGCCACAAGACACTTGACAACGCTAAAAATAAACTAGCTTTTGGATTCATAAGCAACGGCGACGCGCAGTTAAATGTCTTGTGCGGAGCTGATGTATTACATCATTGATCGGATCGGCGAAGTATGACATGAGAGCCGATCAGCATGAAATGCTAATCAGATCGGCGTAAAGTTTACAGTGGATATTAAGTCTACACAACGCTGTTCAAATGCCTGGTTTTTGTAACCCTTTCCAGACTGATAAATCAGTTACTTTATCTTGGTCTCTTTTCAAATTTCTATGTATTTATTTGTATTTCTTTTTGAATTTCTTTGTATTTTTCTTCTTTTGCATTTTTATTTATTATTTGGCAGCTTTTTGAGATTTTTTGGCTGACTTCATTTTGTCAGACAGGCTTGGTTGGATAGGCTTCAAGCATGCCCGCGACCCTTGTGAGGATGAAGCGGTACAGAAAATGGATGGATGGAAGGTTCTCTTTAAGTGATTCCTTGACTGATCAGGTCTGGAGGTCATCAGGCTTGGGTGTGATCAGAGAAAATCAGCTCAATGATCCAAAAAATTTGATTAGTCACAGTTAATTCATGATTTAATAAGGTGGCAATTCCCATTTATTTATTTATTTATTTATTGATTTATTTAACACAGGGCAAGTTAGTTAGTTGTTAGGTGACAGAAGAGTCTCTGCTAGGATGAAGGGCAAAGTTTATAAAACTGTAGTGAGGCCAGCCATGATGTACGGATTAGAGACAGTGGCACTGAAGAGCTGGAGGTGGCAGAAATGAAGATGTTGAGGTTTGCTCTCGGAGTGACCAGGTTGGATAAAATTAGAAATTAGCTCATCAGAGGGACAGCCAAGGTTCGATGTTTTGGAGACAAAGTTAGAGAGAGCAGACTTCGATGGTTTGGACACGTCCAGAGGAGAAATAGTGAATATATTGGTAGAAGTATGATGAGAATGGAGCTGCCAGGCAAGAGAGCTAGAGGAAGACCAAAGAGAAGGTTGATGGATGTCGTGAGGGAAGACATGATGGCAGTTGGTGTTCGAGAGGAGGATGTAGGAGATAGGCTTAAATGGAAAAGGATGACGCGCTATGGCGACCCCTAACGGGACAAGCTGAAAGGAAAAGAAGAAGAAGAAGGGCCAGTTAGCATTGAATATTTGTTTCCCTTAATAAATAAAGTCACCATTTAAAAACTGCATTTAATTTGATATCTTTGTCTGATAGTTACACTTGTTTGATGACCTGAAACAAAGTGGGGAAACTATACCAAAAAAAAAAAAACCCATTGGCGAACGGAGCAAATACTTTTTCACGAAACTGTACAGTGAAGCATTGTGGTACCGTGGCAGCTACAGGCTTTGGGGCCGATTTTCTTCAAATGCACTTGGGACCTAAGTCAAGGTGGAGGTAATTTTAAACATTTCCAAATACCTGTCTGTGTTTGGTTTCAGCTAGAAAGCTGAAGCTGAAGATGAAGAGGAACTTTCTTTCAGCCTGACAATGACCGAAAACAACTCCTTTCCAAATAGACTTGAGTGCTGTCATAAAAGCCTGCTATGCTTTTTCTATTTTATTATTATTAGTATTTTTCCCCTTGAAAGATTTTAGTTTTTTTTTTTTTTATTGAAATGTGTAGGTTATAGGTCACATTAAAGGTGGATTTAAAAAAAAAAAATTTTTTTTTTTATCTTGCTCTCATTTTATTACACCACAAAAAGCTGGCATTTGAAAAGGGGTGTGTAGACTTTTATATCCTTTTTATGTTGAGCACTAAATTTCTCACCCAAGCACAGACATTAGGTGAACTGCCTGTATCATGTAAGCGGCACATGTATGTAAGCACGTGGACTCAATCTGTATCCGTGTTATGCTTTAACTACCGGTATATTTTGTCTGTGGCACTTAACGGAACTTGGGTGCTGACGTACTTTAGGATGTGGCCGCTGAAAGAAAAAAGTACGATTGTGTGTTGTTTTTCTGTTCACAGCTCATGAGGACGTGCGCCGACCTCTTCCGTCTGGTACCCTTCATGGTGTTCATCATTGTCCCCTTCATGGAATTCCTCCTTCCCGTCTTCCTCAAGCTCTTCCCAGACATGTTGCCTTCCACCTTCGAGACGGAGTCCAAAAAGGCATGTGGACATGTACACACACTCACACTCAGGCACACACGTACACACGTGGCCCTAACGGCCAGTTCACAGTTATGTAACTTCAAATATGGCTCTTGGTGCAAGTATGTCTGGCCTCACAGCCAGCTGACTGGTCTTATCAAAGCAGTTTTCTTTGGAAGCCGTAGCACATCAAGTACTTTCAATCTCCTGGTAGTAGCAGCACCCTGATGTTTATAATTTAGCCCACATCAGTGACTCAGATATGCAGCTGCCCTTTCGGAGGCAGCTGACCCCCGAGGACACGGCCTGTTTTGACCCCTTGCTCATAGGAAAATACCTTTCAGAAGACAAATTCCTACCTAATTTCTATATCAAAAATAATTTTGACTGTTATGTACTCTTTTTCAGGTGGTGAATTTGGATTTTCCTTAGCATAAAAATTTCAGTCTTTGTGTAATGAATCCAGATAATGAGTTTCCGTTTTTAAATTTAACTACTATAATGAACTGCTTGCAATGAATCCACAGTAATTCCTAGATAATTTACCGACTCAGACTCTTTTCTTGTCAGCGGACATCAGATTATTTTTTATTTTCCAATTCTTTTGAATTCAATGTCGAGCTTCCAGAATGCTGTGCTCTGCATACAGCAGCACTTTCTCTTTAAGCTCCACCATCATTTTCTATCTTTACAGATGCCTTCTCTGCTCTGTAGGTGGCGTGTGTTGTGGTAATGACACATGATCGTGTCAAATATCATTTGTAAAATGGCACCATCTTCCTGGGGGTTAGGGCGGAAGATCTCTTGAAGGGGATGATGCATGCTGCGATTAATTGGTCATGGGGCCACCATGTGAACAAAGAAATCAATGATTAATATTGCCACCCTCTCCTTTGTGCAGGAGGAGAAGCAAAAGAAGGGCCTTGCTGCGAAGCTGGAACTTGCCAAGTTTCTCCAAGAGACCATTGCTGAGATGGCTCGAAGGAACAAGGCTACAGCTCAGAGCGAGGATGAGACTCAACGCTTCTCCACATATGTTCAGCAGGTTCGTGATAGAGAAGATGAGACTTTGTTTTGTTTGTGAAGCCATTTGTTGTTTTTGCATTGATTGTTATACTACTACCAAAAAACTAAATTGAACTACAGATTTGTTTTACATCTACGGACCAATTGTCAACCATCAGGTCTGAATATGCCCATCTCATTTCACATGAATGTATATGTGTACTCTTCAGGTTCGGGGAACCGGCGAGCAACCCACCACCAAGGACATTGTCCGCTTTTCTAAGCTGTTTGAGGACGAACTGACGTTGGAGCATCTGGAGCGTCCCCAGCTGGTGGCCCTGTGTAAACTGCTGGAGCTGCAGCCCATCGGCACCAACAACTTGTTGCGATTTCAACTGATGTTGCAACTCAGGACCATCAAGTCAGACGATGAGGTGAGAAGTTGAATGACGGGCCTTTACATAATAGCTATTTCCCAACATGCCACTCTCTGATGAATGTCTTTTTGCTTCAGGTGGACTCATTGGAGCAGTCAATTTCCGGTATAAGACTTGAGTGTCAACTCATTACCACTCTGTGAATGTGAAGCCTTGCGCTACACTTCACATCCGTGCAGTCGATTGCTCTGTTATATGCCGACCCACAACAATATATACAGTTAAACATGTTCAACGGTGTGTTGTAATATTCAAAAGTAGGCCTGTAACGGTAATATCAATATCGACTTATCGGTCAATAAATAAAATGGGCACGATAGTTTTTTCTGACTCGATAAATTGTCATTGTTGTGGTGAGCCGGCGTGCGGATCACACAGTGAGCGAGTTTAGTGTCATTAGCCGCTCGTGGGCTCATGGAACGCTGGTGGATCGGTACCCTGTTGCCGGTGTTGGCTCCTTCCAATACTCCACATCCTTGCTCCATGTTCTATCCATGTGTACTGATCAGAAAACAGAAACACTTTTAAGGGAAAGGTAGCTGGTTGTTGTGTTTGCAAGCTAAAGACTAGCCTGCGAGCTAACAAGTTATGGAGCTAAACACCTCGCTCCACCGCAGCGATGTCGTTTAAAACATCAGCGGTTTACTCCGAGTTGTTGTGTGTGTTACTCCCCAATTAACACACTCGGGACGTTAACTGTGTATTAGACATAACCTCAGTGGCACACGTTATTCAGCCAATAGTTGACTACAGCGAACGCCGGCGTATATTTGATTGACAGGTGAAGGCCTCGTCTTCAACGTACAAACCCCACAGTAGCCAAGTTTACATTGAGACTTTTTTGTAATTCCTATTGAAATCATTCCGATTGAAGATCTCTGGTCAACTGTTTACATGTGAGGGGATCTATTCCGATCGGGTGTATACATGATGTGCATTACATTTAATCGCAACAGCCGTGTGACATGCGCACTTCATCGTGAACGTCACGTCATTTATCAAGATGGAGGTCCGTCGTCTATTCAGCACAGTAGTGTGGTTTGTTTTTATATATTTAGTTAGGACAACACTTGATAAAAACAACTTAAGTAATTAAAAACAAGATCTTCCTCACATACGAGCTTCGTCGGGGGCCGCCATATTTACGCCGTGCATAAACGATGACTTCATTGCGCATTTACATCGAGACGAAGCCTGCGCAGATGAGCTTTTTCCAGCTCTATTCCAAATGACGGCATGAATGGTTTACTTCTGATCGGTTTAGCAAAAGCACCCGTGTGAAACCGACTGAAATTCCATTTGGATTTGGCCTACTTATTCCGATTGAGGTATTTATATGGACCATTTTCATTTGGGTTGGGCTTCTAAAGCCGATTATACAGGTAAATGGAATAGAAGGCTCCATGTAAACCAGACTGGTCTTGCAGCTCTTTATTCTTTATTTCAGACCCAGGGAGATCCATATCACAGAGTAAAGAAGAAAAATTTAATAGAGAAGCAAGAAAGGAAGTTATAACAACAACAGTAATAATAACAACAATACTGATTTAAAAACGAAAAAAAATTAAATGTTAAAAAATAATAAGGACGGGCCTTATTTTTCATGATTTCAGAGGCATTAAAAAAAGCAATATCGTTTATTGTGATAGTTTTTGGGACAATATATTGTCTTTAAAAAATTGTTATCATGACGGCTATTCAAAAGAGTTAATTGCGCTTCCGGTATTGTGCACGTTGCTCTCCTATTCCTGATTCCTGAAATGTTTTTTTTTTGTGTGCAGATGATTGCAGCAGAGGGTGTGGCCGCAATGAGTGTTTCAGAGCTGCAAGGAGCTTGTCGTAGCCGGGGAATGAGATCTCTCGGCCTTACCACAGATCAGCTCCGTCTGCAACTGCAGCAGGTAAGCAAGCAGAAACTGATTCAAATTAAAGTACTTGGACACCACCAGAATCTTTCTGCTGTGTTTCTTTGGATATTCTTTTATGTCCTCCTTTTTAAACGTGTAATTAAAACAATGAAAAAGGCTTATTGTTCCTGAAAATATTGGTCAAACTTCAGATTTTAGTCAAACTTCAGATTTTAAAGCCTTTTAAAAGTTGAGGTTCCACTGTATTTGTAGATGCCGAATGGGTTAAACTAACCAGATGCTTAATACTTCTCAGTGGCTGGACCTACACCTGAATGAGAATGTTCCTCCATCGCTGCTGCTGCTCTCCAGAGCCATGTACCTGACTGACCTCAAACCCAAAGCCCCAGTCATCCCACCTGTACCCAAACTTGAGGTTCGAACTACTTACGGTGTTAAGCCAGCCACATACCCAGCAACGGTACCGAACATAAATAAACTATAATCAGTCGCGTCAAGCAGTATGTGTGGTTCTGTTTTCAATTAGTTAACTGATAATCTGCAACTCGTTTGGCTAAAATTCCAAATATCGAATAGCAAGTGGATGGCGTAGCGCTGTGTTTGGGATTCTATGAAGAGATGCCACTGCATAGCCAATCAAAATGCCAGACTATATCACATGATGATGAGATCTATCCTGTCAATGAATATACTTTAGATTAACCTAAAATGGGCGGCACGGTGTACGACTGGTTAGCACATCTGCCTCACAGTTCTGAGGACCGGGGTTCAAATCCTGGTCCCGCCTGTGTGGAGTTTGCATGTTCTCCCCGCGCCTGCGTGAGTTTTTTCCGGGCACTCCGGTTTCCTCCCACATCCCAAAAACATGCATGATAGGTTGATTGAAGACTCTAAATTGCCCTTAGGTGTGAATGTGTGCGCAAATGGTTATTTGTTTATATGTGCCCTGCGATTGACTGGCGACCAGTTCAGGGTGTACCCCGCCTCTCGCCCGAGTCAGCTGGGATAGGCTA